>NW_011888890.1:4800809-4824349 GCF_000151845.1 Pteropus vampyrus | reverse complement strand
TAAATTTAACTAAGGAGGGAAAGACTTGTACACTGAAAACTATAAAACATTGCTAAAAGATATTAAAACATAAATAAATGGGAAGATACCTCATGTTCGTGATTGGAAGACTTAACATTGTTAAGATGTCAATACTCCCCAAAGTGAACTACAGATTCAATGCAATGCCTATCAAAATCCCAATGATGTTCTTTTGCAGAAATAGAAAAACCTATCTTAAAATTCATATAAAATCTTAAGATACCCCAAATAACCAAAACGATTTTGAAAAAAAAAAAAAAAAAGAACAATGTTGAAGAGCTTACACTTTCTGATTTTAAAACTTATTAAATCCACAGTAATTGAAACAGTATGGTACTGGCATAAAGACAGACATACAGACTAATTGGATAGAGACTCCAGAAATAAACTCTTGCATATATGGTCAAATGACTTTCAACATGGGTGACAAGATTATTCTACTGAGAAAAGAACAATCTTTTCAACAAATGGTGCTGGGAAAACTGGATAGCCACATGTGAAAAAAAATGTTGGATCCTTACTTTATGCCATATATTAAAATTATTTTAGGGGTCAAACACCTAAACCTAAGAGTTAAAAGTATAAAAATCTTAGGGAAAAGCTTCACAATATTAGATTTGGCAATGATTTCTTAGATCAGACACTAAAAGCACAGGCAACAAAAAAAATTGGACAAACTGGAGATCATCAAAATTGAAAGTTTTTGTGCAAAGGACACTATCAACAGATTGAAAAGGCAACCCACAGAATGGGAGAGAATATCTGCAAATCACATATCTGATAAGGGAGCAATATCCAGAATATAGGTATTAACTAGAGTACTGAAGTGTAAGTCGAGTCTGATCTCGGAAGCTAAGCAAGGTCGGGCCTGATTAGTACTTGGTTGGGAGACCACCTAGGAATACCAGGTACTGTTGGCATTAAAAAAAAAAAAATCCAGAATATATAAAGAACTCCTACAACTCAACAATAATCATAACTAAATTTAAAAATGGGCAAAACTTGAATAGTCTTTCTCCAAAGATATACAAATGGCCAATAAGCACATGAAAAGATGCTCAATATCACCAACTGTTATATAAATTCAAATCATAATCATGAGATACCACTTATCACTCATTAGGATGGTTATTAAAAAAACAAAAAAAGTGTTGGTAAAGATATAAATTAGAACCCTTGTGCATTGCTGGTAGGAATGTAAAATGGTACAGCCAATGTGGAAAGCAATATGACAGTTCCTCAAGAAATTAAACATAGATTTATGATATGATCTACTTCTGGATATATACCCAAAAGAATTGAAAGCAGGGACTTGAACAGGTATTTGTACACCAATGTTCATAGAAGTATTCATGACAGCTAAAAGATGGAAACAATCCAAATGTTCGACAATGGATGGAAAGATAAACAAAATGTGGTGCATATGTATTATGAAATATTTAGCCTTAAAAAGGGATGCTGATACATGTGACGATATGGATGAACCTTGAAAATATTAAGTTGAAGAAGCCAGAAACAAAAGGACAAATATTGTATGATTCCACTTATATGAGTTTCCTAGTGTAGTCAAATTCATAGAAGCAGAAAGTAGAACAGTGATTACCAGGGGCTGGGGGATGGAGGAAATGGAGAATTATTATTATATGGGCTCAGAGTTTCAGTTTGAGATGATGAAAAAATTCTGGAGATGTAAAGCTTTTATGTCGCACAACATGAATATAATTGATGCCACTGAACAGTACACTTAAAATGGTTAAAATAGTAAATTTTATGTTCTGTGTATTCATTTTTCCATGATAAAAGTAGTGAGGTAGATATGCTGGTGTACCACCTCCAAACTTTGACATCAAGAGACCTTGTGTCTTTGCCATCACCATCAGAACATGCCTGAACTAGCCTGATGATCCCAAGAGAATAATGAGAGAAATGTGGAGCATAGCCAAGTCGCCCCAGCTGAACCCAGTTTAAATCAGCTGAACTAAATAAATAAGATCAGTAAGAATACATCATTGTTATTTTAGGCCACTGAGTATGCTTGGACGAAAAAAGAGGTTCTGTGGAAAGTAACCTCACAGGGTGATCTGATCATAAGTTTCTAATGGGGCGGGTCATGGTGGGTAGTCATGCCCCAGGAATATAACCTATTTAGTAAAAAGTTTATTTTTGCCTTAAGCAATGTCCATTGTTTTTATGTACCTAGGTTAACTGTCTTTAAAATAGACCATAAATATCCTCAAGAGAACACACAATATTGATAACTATCCTGTAATCCAATCCCCACCTTGCTTTCTCCCCCTTCATATAATCTGTCTTACATTCTTTCCTTAATTTGAAATGCATAAAAGAAATTGCAAAACTGTTATTCTCTGGAGCATTTGAGATCTTGCTCCCCAGCATATGTTGATATGTTGTCAGTTTGGCTCAAATAGACTCTTATAAAAATTCTCTGGTTTGGACGTTTCTTATGTTGACACTTGTGTTTTTTAAATGCAGAGTTTTAAAAAATTTTTTTATTTTTTTATTTTTTGGCAATAGCTAACTGATATACTTAGGGAGAAGGGCCTTCTATCTCTTCTGCTTGGCCCATGGGTCCAAGGCCTGGAGCAGGTCAGAGTTTTTACCCAAGTGCTATCTTGGCTGTTTCCCAACCTGTATCTTCTTATTCAGGTACTCAGGAGGAGCAGGTTCCTGTGTGCTTCTGGTGTTATTAGGCATCTACATGCTATGAGCTCCATGATGGTGTCATTGCACTTCCATTATGAAATGGGTGTGGGCATGGCCTTGGGGAGAGGTATATAGAAATCAGTTCATTGGGGATCTCCTGAGATCGGCAGCACTCACTTGCTGTAATCTCAAATGAGTCTGGGGTTAGATGCTGGTTTCATTTTTTAATAAAGGGCAGGAAAACTACATTTATTTAGGCACATAGCATGCTTTAACAAGTGAAGCTTCAGACAAGTACAGCTTTTCAGAATGAAAACAGCAAATGTATGTCTCTCAAATACATCTGCTTTGAAAAATAAAAGGTGCCATACACTTGAGATGCTGGCTCCATGAATCATTCTGTTTGGTCAATGTGGACAGAGCTCTGGTGAGGCTGACTGGATTCTAAGTTGATAAATAAGAACCTTGCTATTCTCAAGGAAATAGTAGATATTTGGGCCAGGGTATCTCTCGTGTTTACTCCTGGTTTTTACTTTCTCAACTCCATTAGGATTCATTTATGAGAGAGTATTGAGGTAGAAAAAGAAGTGATAGCAGCCTCGAACTGTTTTCTGTGGCTGATAAAGTTACTTGTCTGGGAGCCAGAAATCTTAGTAGGCTAAATAAGAGGACCATTTGCATAACAATTAAATTCCAAACTCTCCCTTTTTTTTGGAAACAGAAGCCACACGTGGATCTCGTGGATCTCGCTTTGGTCTTGGACCTGTTCCCAGGGCCTTCAGCCTAATGCTTCCAGTGGGGATGGGGATGAGGATGAATGAGGTAGAGAATGAGGTAGGGTTTGGTCCAATGGTAGGCATGAGGGCTGCCATGAATGTGGAGTTCTTGAAACTCATCTTGAGAGAGCCCCGTGAGGAGCACTAAGACAGATGTTTTTGAGAAGATGCCTTCATAGTAATGCCTCTCACTCTGAAATCTATCAAGGTGAAAATCAGTTTTATAGAAAGTTTTACAAAGAAGAGCAATTTAGTTATTTTCAAATGCAGCTACCCAGATTCATGACTCTCAAAGAAAACTCTAGAGTTTGATAGGATTCTCTGGCTTCAGTTTTCTAATCTATAAATGAGAGCTTTTGGTTTAGTCAATGATTTTTAAGTTGATGTTCCTTGAGGCCCTAGGGTTCTGAAGAGGTATCTGGGGAGGGGACCTTGAAAGGGAATCTGCACAGGTGGGGCCTTGGGGCTTTATCTACATTTTAAGCACTGCAGATAGATAGATAGATAGATAGATAGATAGATAGATAGATAGATAGATAGATAGATAGAGAGATAGATAGATAGATATGGCTTCTGCATAAAAAGGTTCCACTATTAGTAACCACTAAATTAGATGATCTTTAAGTTTTTAGATTTCAAGATTTTTCAATATTATCTCAAACTCATCATCCTCAATCTTCTTCTTCCTCTTCATGGAGCCAAGGGCAAAGTGGATCTATTCAATCTATACTGCTTATAGATACACTGCTTATAGTGTAGTGAAATTGAACTATATCAATGAAGGGCTCATGGAACAGATAGAATATATGGAGGTTATTTAGGGTTAAGACAAGCAGAGACCAGGGATACAGAGTAGGAAGGGGAGAGCAGTCTAGAAGTAGTGTGAGCAAAGGTGCAAAGATAAGAAAACTGGTGGTGTGGCTGGGAGAAAAGACTAGTTGACTGGAACATGGGGAACACAGATGAAGCTGGCATAGTGGGTGGGATTTATAATGAGAAGAGTCTTGAAGGCCAGACTCTGATGTTTTGGGAGCTCCTGAAGAGGGAGAATGATATAATCTAGATTGGCTTTAGAGGGGTCATTAAAGTGATTGTTTGCAAAATTCACTGGCTTGAGAGAAAAGACCGTCTAGAATTTCAGTTCAGATGTGGCAAGAAATGAGACATATTTGCAAAGGTAGCTCTGACAGGATGTGAGGAGGAAACTGGTGGAGGCAAAGAGGAAAAGCTAAGAATATTGGAATGCAAGAGAGACTGGTAATGGAAATAGGTACGTTAGGAAGAGAAGCTATTCCTTATCTCCACCGCTGATGACAGATAAGTTTAGTTTTAAGCATATTGACTTTAAAGGTTGTTACTGAATCTCAAGATGGAAAAATCTATTGAGATGATAAAGATAAAAAGGTAAGTTAGAGATCAGAGCTGACTACCACAGATTTTGTGACTCAGTCTCACAGATGTGTGTGGAAGAAACCTTCAATGAAGAGAGATCAGGCTTCAGGACAAAACAGTAAGAGAACTCTAGCATTCGGTGATTGAAGAAGGAAGTGAAAGGATTAAAGGAGTCTAAGAAGTGGTCTGAGAGATGGGAGGGAAACTGAGACTATGTAATACCATGGAAATCCAGAAAGGAAGCTGATTAAGAAACAAGTTATTAGTAAATAAGTGATCAATAAAAATTGTTTTAAATGAATGCATTATTTCATTAGTATATGAAAATTAGTATGTGAAACAATCTCCCCCTTTTTAGGCAACATAAATGGTAAAATTCGAACTCATGTTTAAATGATCAATAATTCTTAGTGGAATTGGAAATAAAAGTGTTCTGTATATCAAACCATCTCATTCAATGCTCTGTACACCCATTTCTTTCTTTAAGAGAGAATTTATCTCCGGGTCTTAACTCTTTAGAAGTGGACTGACAACTGAGTTATTAAGAAGATAAAGAATTAAAGAGGAGGATAAATGAGAATGCTTCAAATATTGCAAAACAGGAACAGAGTAGATCTTGGCTAGAAAATTCTTTAAAGAATTTGAGTGGGGATTCTAGCTCATAGTAATGATGAATAACTTGGTTGAGCTAAACTTCCTGCAGATAACAATCATAAAAACAAACAACAAAAATAAAACAAACAACAAAAAATACACAAAACAATACAACTCTTTGAAAGCACTGAAGATTAACCAAAAGCAGTGGCAGAAATGAGAGCTTGTTTTAGAAACCCAGGAATGGCAACAGGTGTGATTTGCCAGCTTATGGCCTTCTGCCTGAGGAAATTGTCCAATCCCCATGTGGCTCAGGGAGCTGGAAAATTATAGCTTTACTGATTTGAGATGTCAGAGGACAGAGTCTGGGGGCTCTTAGAACAGCTGGAAAGTTGGGGGAGGGAGTTCTGGAAGAGTCATAGAGGTGATAAAGGTCAAAATCTGCACAAAACCTGCCCAAATTCTTAATAGGCAGTCCCCAGGGGACCTAGAAAAAGAGTGGCAGCTAGAAGCTGAAAGAACAGAGTGGAAATTTCAGTTGGTTTCCACTGAAGGGAAGATGAAAGGTTGGAATTTGGGTCAAGTTAACCATTTGTTAGAACAAAAACCACTCTCCAGAGGAACACAACAGAATCCAAATTCTCTATACTATATCATCTCTGATATTCAGTATACGATCCAAAACCACTAGACAAGAAATATGACCTATATTCAAGAGAAACAGCATCAAAACCAATCCTGAGATAATACAAATGTTGTGATGAGTGGACAGTGACTTTAAAGCAGCTATAATATGTAAGTACATAAAGAAAAATATGGACATAATAAATGAACAGATGGAATATCTCAGTAGTGAAGCTGAAACTATAAAAAAAATTCTAGTGATGAAAAGTACAAAAAAATTTCATTAGATGAGCTAAACAGGAAATTGAAGATGGCAGGACAAAGTATTAGTGATCTTTAATGTAGTTCAGCAGAGATTATCCCATATGAAGAACAGAAGGAAAAAAGGTCGAAGGAAAATAGAGACTTAAGGAAAACATTACAAGGTCTAATATATGTGTAATTCAAGTCTAAGAAGGAAAAAATAAGATAGAAATATTGTAAGAAATAAAACCATCTACCCTCTCAAATTTTTTGGAAAACTACGTAAAGTTCCAAGAAGGTTAACAGATTACCTAGGTACCTATAGTCAAACTGTTGAAATTAATAAAGAAAAAGACTTGAAAGCCATGATGGAGTAACAAGGATTGGGCTCTCTCTCTTGCCCCCAAATAACTAGAAAACTGGACAAAAATGTATAAAATGATTATTTTCAGACATTAGACAACAGACAGTAGAAGACTGTGATGTCTGTATAAGAGAAACAGATTAGGTGAGCTCTATGAATTCTCTGGCTTTCTGCCTGGAGACACACACTTAACTGTAAAGTATGGAGGGTATATTAGATTCTTTAGGCTGTTATAATAAAGTACCACAAACTGGAAGGCTTAAACAACAGAAATCTATTGCCTCACTTATAGAGGCTAGAAGTCTGAGATCAAAGTGTCAACAGAGTTAGCTCCTTCTGAGGGCTGTGAAGATAATCTGTTCTGTCCCTCTCTCCTACCTTCTGGTGGTTTGCTGGAAATCTTCAGTGTTCCTTGGCTTGTAGATGCATCACTATGACCACTGCTTTCATATTCACGTGGAGTTTTTTGTTTGTCTCAGTCCAAATTTCCCCTTTTTGTAAGGACACGGATCACATTAGGGTCCACGCTAATGACCTCATCTTAACTTGATCATCTGCAAAGACCCTATTTTCAAATAAGGTAACACTCACAGGTACTGAGGGTTAGGGACTTCGACATTTTTTTAGGAGGATATAATTCAGCTCATAACAGAGGACTATCTCAAGCAGAACACTGCAGTCTGGATGAACTGATGAAACAAAGGACAGAGTTCAAAGAGCCTGAGGCAGCTGGAAGTTGCTGAGAATTCCGTAGATGAGGGTGCTGCACAGAAAAAGAGCTCCAGAAATGTGCATCAGTTCCTCTGGAGTCTTTGCTCAATTGAAGATGTACTTGGATAAGGTGAAACTCTGTAAGACTGAGAAAAGACCAACCAGGGAGCTGTGAGTTTACTATTTCCCGAAGCTCAAACAGGGCTGGAAGGTTTTCAAGTTCTCACCAGCCAGAGTGGACATCCTTATTGATTATCTGGGGCCATGCAGCAGAGACAGACCCCAGCAGGCTGTAGATTAAAGACTACTCTAAACCTGCTCTAATTGAGCTTTAAAAAAAAAAAACAAAAACCTTAAAAAGATCAAATTATAGTATAACAACTTCTCAGTAGAAGAAAAATCAACAACTTCTAGAAAAAGACCAAATCCAGACACTTCACTATATAAAATTTACACCATCCAGCATTCAATCAAGTATTACTGGATTAGTCAAGAAACACAAAAATGTGACCCATAACCAAGACAAAAATCAGTCAATGGAAACAGATCAAGAAATTACAGGGATGATGAACTTAGTAGTAGACAAGGCTATTCAAACAAGGTAGTAAAGTATTTAAAGGAAAACATGAACATAGTGAGGAAAGGAGGAAATGGAAGTTACAAAAAAAAAATCAATGAACTTCTAGAAATGAAACATTTTATGAAATAAAAAAAATCACTGGATAGAATTGATAGAAGACTAAATACTATAAAAAAGATTTGTGAAATCGAAGATAGAGTAATAGAAATTAGCCAGAATGAAACAGAGTAAAAAGACAGGAAAAAAAAATCAAGTGGTCAAAACATATGTTAGATAAGGATATAGTTACATTGGTGCATCTGTCAAAATTCTAAGGTTGAGTTGTACATTTTAACATATGCAAATTTTACCTAAAATAATAATTAGTAGGGGAGGGGTGGAGAGTAGGTAAAAGTACAAACGAAACAGGAATGGCAGAATATTGTTTATTGAAGCTGGGGTGATGAGTGCATATGGGTTCATTGAAGCTGGGGTGATGAGTGCATATGGGTTCATTGAAGCTGGGGTGATGAGTGCATATGGGTTCATTATACTATTTTGTTTACTTTGTACATATGCAAAGTTATCTGTAATAAAAAGGAATAAATATGTTTGAATTGTCTAAACCATTGATCATCAGTAGTGACTTGGTATCCAAAGAATTGCGTTTCACATATTCTGCTTATTCAGCTCTATGCTTTTCCTATAAGGTTTTTTTTAAAAAATTTTTATCATTAATTTTTATTATGGTGACATTGGTTAACAAAATCCAGTAAGTTTCAGGTGTATAATATAGCAGTAAGGCATATATATATATTGCATCGTGTGTTCACTACCCATAGTTAGATTTCTTTCTGTCACCACATATTTGACCCCCTTTACCCCATCTACCTCGCCCCTCCTCCCCTACCTTCTACCCTCTGGTAACCACTAGTCCATTGTTCATGTCCATGAGTCTCTGTTTGTTTGTCCTGTTCGTTTGTTGCTGCTTTTAGGTTTATATCCCACATATAAGTGATATCGTGGTTTTCAACTTTTTCTGTCTGGCTTATTTCGCTTAGCATGATTATCTCGATGTCCATCCACGTTGTCACAAATGGCAGTATTTCATCTCTTCTTATGGCTGAATGATATTCCATTGTATATATATGTACCACAGCTTCTTTATCCAATCATCTATCGTAGGACACTTTGGTTGCTTCCACGTCCTGGCCACCACGAATAATGCTGCTATGAACATTATGAATTTTTGGATATGAGTTTTCAAGTCTTTGGGATAAATACCCAGTAAAGGGATTGCTGAATCATATGGTAGATCAATTCTTAGTTTTTTGAGGAACCTCCATACTGCTTTCCATAATGGCTGTACCAATTTGCAGTTCTACCATCAGTGTATGAGGGTACCTTTTTCTCCTCATCCCCTCCGACTCTTGTTATTACTTGCCCTGTTGATAACAGCTATTCTAACTCCTATAGAGTTTTAACAACAACGAATGCTGTCCTAGGCTGCTATTTTCAGATGTTTCTGCAAATTTTTATAATTTTCCCAACTTAAAAATTCCTGCCAGATTTCATCCATCTCTGTTGAAGTCGGAGATCATTTTCATTTGTACTTCTGTCACCTTTGATTCCAACTTTAGTGTGGTTACTCTGTATAGCAGAAACTACTAGTTATCCTCTCATATCCATCCTCTCCTTCTTATAGTAAAAGAATCCTGAATTTTAGTTAGGTACAAAGCTGCCTGGAAGAACAGAGTGTGAGCCATGTGATTACACTCAGTGAAATGAAAGGTAAAGTAATGTGTATGCATCCTGGGACATATTTTTAAAAACTTGCTTTTGTTGCCCCTTCCTCCATCCTGCTATTGAGAACTTGTATACGGAGAAAACCATTCGGCCTAGGTAGATAATGGCAATACTGCAGAGCAACAGGACTTTAAAATTTTTTTGCCTGGGTCCCTAGGTGGCAGTAGGTTGCCAGACCATGCCTGGATTGTCTTCCTCTGTTCTGCTACACGAGACAGGGATAAACTCCTGCCTTGTCGATTGTTATTTTGGGTCTTTAGTAGAGATTGCTAAATGTATATCCTAACTGTGACAATCTTAAATATTCTGCTCAATAGGTTATTGTGTTTTTCTTCACATCTGGCCAGTGACCTTAGAAAATGTATTCCTAAGAAGTGTGACAATTTATCTTGGATTGAAAATGCTCTAGGAAAGTCTACTTTCAACAGTCAAAGGAAAGTAAAGACCCAAATAAACTAATTTTAATTAAGTAAATGAACAAAATTGCCAGGCATCTCCTTTTTCTATTACTAATGTTTTTCCATGCTTTTAACTGAATACATAGCTTCTTCTCCTTAAAAACTTTGTACTCAGAATTGGTACCCTCCTCAGCACACATGTAATACAGGCCCCTTTGCTTTTATGTACATGTTTATGTGCACATCTCTGTGTACACAGTGGTCTCTGAGGTTTGCCAATAGCAATAGTCAAAACAAGGAATCTAACATGAATTTCCACTGTGTATGTTCTCAGTGAATAATTATCCACATTTCGCTGCTAATGAGAAAACCTGGCTTGTAACAGGGGTTCCCTTCTGTCACGGACATTTCTCATTTGTTAAAGTAAAAGAAGTATCGATCATTTTTTGAAGGTGAGCAATTTCTGGATGTGCCATAATCAAGGACACCAAAAACCGTGCGCTAACATATTCCAGACCACGAGAGGAGCCAAATAATGAACCACTCTCCTGCTTCCTTTGCTTCAGTGAGGAAGTTAACAGTGTTTCATACACGGGTTAGCATCTTTTTCTGTTTCCCTCCCAGCTACATGAATGTTGACCATTTCTATCCTCCCAATCTCAATGTCCACCCCAGGAAATGGTCAATCAGCAGGGAATGACAGTGCTCGCTTTCCTCAGACCTCAGTTATTATAGGTCCTGAGTTAGTTAGGTGGCTGAGGAGGAAGCAGTGCTTGGGAAAGCTGCCTAGTTAATGAGAATTCTGGCAGCAGAAAGCCTCTATCAACCCTTCCTAACCAGTGAAAGAAAATATTGCCTTTAGGCCTTCATTCCTAGGTCCACTGTGGCTCTAAATTGAGCCGAAGCCAGGTGTGTGATTCACATATGTGTGAGGGTTTTTCTCCTAGTTTCACCTACTTAATTTTTTTTTTTTTAAAAAACCACATTAACTGGAGAGTGATAAAAGTTTAGAATGGGGGAGATGTGTACAATAAGAAAAATAAATTATATATGAAATTGTATCCTCTGGGAGTCAGTTTAGCTATAACCTGCCACTAGTTGACACTCCTGATTAAGTCAAATTGACTTTACTGACTTTCTTCACTTTTGTCTCGTATTTCACGTTGGTTTCTGTAACTAAAATAGCATCACTCAGGGAAACAGGCTGAGTTCAACAGGTGAGGACAATACAGGGTTAGAACACTGGGAGGCCGGGTGCCCTGGCTTCGACTTCCTCACACTGCCTGCAGAAGAGGCTGGCTCACCTTATAGGTGGTGAGGAGAGCTGCCTTTGAGGCATCCGTCTAGAAAGAAGCTCTGAACTCATTGTGGTCACTACTCAGTGGATATTTTTGTTCATTTGAAGGGCTGAAAATGAGCAGGATTTCTGGTCTGCTAAGAGATAGGCAAGCAGCTTGATTTGTGGTCTCCTTATAGGATAGATCAAGCCAACTCATGCATTCATTAGCTGCCTGTCATTTGAGTGAACCACACATCCGGAGTTCATTTTCATGAGTTCTTACTCTTAATGAGCAGAAGGGAAGAGTTCAGAGTGCACATTCTCCCTCCTCTCCTTCCTTTCCAGCCAAACAGCTCAGAAAAAGGCAGCTGAGCTTGATAAACCAATTGCACAAAGCAAAAAATGTAAATGGACTGAAAGAGGTTCCTAAGGAAGGATGGTTTGAAAAGGGGGTACAAAAACTAAAAGAGGAGGAGAAAAAAGTAGTGCTCTGGGGGTTTTCACTTATTTCACTGCTATCTAAAGCTGTGGCAGATTAGGACATGCTGTGTAAAAATATTAAAGACGTGGCATTATTACTTCATGAGCTGGCTCTGGGCCTGTCAGCATTTCCATTATAATCCTGTACTTTTCACAGAGTTAAAACTTACTATAAAAATGATGTGTGCTGGGATGAAACTTGGCACTTGGTGTAGTCAGTCTGGGAGTCCTTTCCTTAATTTAATTTTATAAAACTGGAAAACACTCAGCCATTTAAAATTTATAGAGGGATCTCCATTCTGCTCATGGTATATGGTGTGTATGGGCCTCACTCTGAGGCTACGGGGTGACTGGATACAATCAGGGAAAGTGCCTTACTGCATTATCTGGCTCCCTCTCCTTTCAGGTTTGTCGTCCCCTTGGTTGACAGAGATGGTCTCTAAAGCAGCATTGAATGAGTGAGAACTGGCACCAGCCAGTAGGCTGAGAGACATGATTAATTCATATCGGAAAAAAACTCAGTTCCTTACTCCCCATTTGTCAGCTGGACCCAAGAAGGCTGTGAGAGAAGACAAGCAACTTTAATTTTCACTCCAATTTCTGGGACCTCCCAATAAGCTGGTCAAATAACCAGGCCAAGACTATTCTCATGTATATTTGCCCAAAGAAAACTAACTTTAAAACATTCCTGGAAAAAAGGAACTAGAGCAAGCCTATTTTCCATTCCCCAAATGTCTCTTTACCCCTAGGGCATGCTTTGGGTTTCCATTGGCAGGGGGTACAATAATGTCTCCATGCTCTTGGGCATCTGGTGGAAGAACTTGATATATTTCTCCACATGAAAAGTAGCTCCATACAGATTTATGACTTAAGGCCTTGCCTTCTTCAGAATGAGTTAGTTATTGCTTGGTTACTGCTCTTGTCCATAAGCTTAGGGCCTGGTTATTCTCTTACAGGTAAAACAGTGAGATGCTACTTACGATGTCCATGCACATACAATCTTGGCTGTAAAATATGACTGCACCGTCTAAGTCAGAGTTTGGCAGTGCTGACTAACATGCTTATCCAGGATCATCTGGACCATCTGGGGTGGGGGGCGGGGGTTGTAGGAAATTGGTCCGATTTAAACAATTCACAGTAGTGTTGATTGGGACTGAAGCTATCTCGAGTGGATAATATACAGAGTTCCCGTGTTTCCTTCCCTGCCAGCAGGCTCTTGGCATAAAATACACCTTTAAAAACACATCAGCATTTTTTTAAAGTTTCAGATTTCTGGGTTTATAAGTCCCTGGTTGACTTTACCCTCAGGCTGCTGGCAGGTGCTACCTGGCCAGCAGGAGGGAAGACTGGGATGACCCCGAGGAGGCCTGGCTGCAGGCTGCCTGGAGCCGAGGGAGGAGTCTCAGTCCACTGATGAGAGGGCCTTTTAATGAACCTCAGAATGTGGATCATACTTTGGCCTTACCATACTTTTGAGGTCCCAAGTCAGAACTCACCTCTGTGTGTGTGTTTCTTTATTACACCCACCAGGTCTAGATTCTGTAAAGAATGAGACTGATGTTTCGCATTTGGTCTGAAATGGGACAACGTTTCAGGACTTTCAAGAGGTGCTCTGTAATAATCAAGGTGAGTTCTTTATTCATAGAGTCCACAGCTTTACTCTAAAACCACCGTTTAACTGTGATAACGAAACGGTGGTTTTAGAGTAAAGCTGTGGACTCTATGAATATTCTTTTCCCTTGAGTAATATAGCTATTCTCACCCCCTCACTCCAGCCAATGGAGAGGAAAGCTAGAAAATATCCAGATTAGGTTGGGGGAAAAAAACAAAAGCCAGCAGCAGCTCGGAGCCAACATGCCTTCATGAACTCGGCTTAGGTTTGGCTCTGTTTATGGGCCAGAGCCTTTGCAAAAGAAATAAAAACCCCCACAGGAAAAAAAAAAAAAAAGCAGGGGGGGTGCTTTGCTCAGAGCCCTGTACACACCCCATTTCAGTTCTCTTCTGCTGAACCAAAGCCACAGAACAGCAGTGGATATGAAGAATGGCTAATATTCATAGCAGGTATCCTGAGAGGCCTCACTGGGGCACGCCACAGAGTTCAACAGCAAGTCACAGGAAGGAGCAACTGCTGACGAGGAATTCCAGAGTGAGCAGTAGGGGTGGAGCTGGCGGGGGTGGTGGTGGGGAGCATGAAGACCTTCCCTGAATTTATTATTCCCATATAAATCTCCTGGATCTTGAGGTTCCAGGAATGTCTCAACAAAGTAAAGAAAATAATAAACAATGTGAGTGAAGTGAATAAGGGGGAAGAGGTGAGCAGGCGAGCTGAAATAGGGACGTGAGCCATATAGAGGGAGAACGAAGAGTGAGGAAAGGTGTTGGTGGTGTGTTTGTAAGGATGCTGCTGGCAAACTTCTGCTGGGGTAATTATGTTCTGGCAGCTGATGGTGTGGCCTTTGGCAGCCAAGCCTGAAGAGAGCATGGCTTGTGAAGGGCCTGTAAGTACAGATGTCCTATGAAGAACGGGACAGAAACCTACAATCCTGCTGGAAAGAACAGTGCAGCAATGTGACAAGCATCTGAAAGATAGTAGCTGTCCAAATGCCTGTTTTTTGTCTTGCAAATACATATCCAGTACTGATTTGTTTGGATTCTAATCCTCGTTGGGTTTGGTTCCTAGATCTGCTTTGGTTCTATATATTCCAGAGACTTCCTTGGAGCATTTAGTGGGCACCCCAAAGACTTAAGGAAGAGGTAGTAGGTTCAGATCCCCGGGGCCAATTCTGACCTTTGAAATAATAACCTGGACTTAAGGTCCTAAAACCAATGCTGTTTCCATAGGAAACCTGGGATTCTGGGCAATCTAGGCCCCAGTGAGGCAGAGCACATGGTGTTCTGCTGAGAACAGATAACTTCTTGATCAAATTCACTCTTTCTGGGTTTCCCCATCCTCCACAGCACTCACATTAGGTGAAAGTAGAAAGTCTAGATGGAAAATGCATTTTGAAACAGAGACATTTACCTAATCCCTGTATAACTGATGGAAGTGACAATTTATGTTCCCACTAAGCTGCTCACAGGCATTCTAAACACAGTGGAGATAGGAAAGCCTGAAGGTCCAGGCTTGGGCAGAGCAAGGGCACTCAGTATGGGGGAGAGAGGGATCATACTAATTATTCAGTAACCTCATTGGGCACCTATACTCCACTTTAAAATGTGCAATTAGCATTCCACTAGAGTTCTGATCCCAGCATTTCTAAAGGCTAAAGGTAAGAAATCCTAGAAAACAGAGAAGGAAAGACAACTTTTCCTATAGCAATGAGACTTTTTTCCCTCTACAGTGCATTTTTGGATTATGATTTGGGAAGGGGGCATGCATGAAAAGTATTTACAATAAGGTACTCACATATTGCTATCTGACTCTTTGCTCTGTCAAAATCATTTCTTAAAAATTAAGCAGAAGGATATTTTTAATTGTTGGTAAGAAAGCTTAGAGCAGGAGTTGATGAACTTTTATGTAAAAGGCTACATAGCAAATGTTTTAGACTTTGTAGATCATAATGGTCTCTGTCACAACTGCTAAGCTTTGCCATTGTAACTAGAAAGCAGCCATAGACAATGCACAAATAAAATGAGGATGAAATGGGTCATTTACAAACAGGGCCAACCCCTGATTTAGCATATAAGATCACTGAGTTTTTATATACTGAGAACGAATAGTGTAGTAAAACTACAGAAGCCTGTGCAAATTTATTTTTAACTTCAGAATTCAATACATTCTTTGCTAATAGGTTCACTTGTTGTTTTAAAAAATACCAATTCATGTTTATTATAGATTAGAAATTCAGAAAAATGTAAAAATAAAACAATCCTAATTTATGTGAATGTTCTTCCTTCCAATCACATGTATACACACATATTGATGGATAGATTCATAAATCTTGGATAGTCTCTGCACCAATAAATATAGATCTACATTATCCTTTTAAAATGCTGCTTAAGATTTGTACATCAGAACATAATCAATTCTCTATAGATAATTACATTGTTTCCAATTTTTCACTGATATATACTATGGTATGGTGACTTTCTTAGCAAATACATCTCTGTACCAAATATCTCCTTAGTTTACATCACTGAGGTGGCATTTCTAGGTCAATGAGTATCATGTAGAAATATTGATACACGTTGCCAAATTGCCCTCCAGAAATGTTATGTTATGTTTGGGGCAACAGTGCATGACAGTACATGTTAACCAATTCTTGGATATTGTGGTTGGTAGGAAGAATAAAGGCCCCCAATGACAGACACATCCTAATCTCTGAAATCTACAACAGTGTTACCTTACAGGGTAAAAGAGACTTTGCAAATATGATTAAGAAAGAATGTTGGAAAGCACCACCTGATTAGCCTCACAAGCGGCATAGCCAAAGAGTGGTCTCAACAGGCACACAAGCCCACTGGGGTGAATCCCACTTTGGGGGTCAGCCCCCACACAATAGCTCATATGCTGTGGTCAAGGCCAATCATCACAGCCAGTCAGCTTGAAAGTCAACCCCACCCACTGACGTGCCAACAGCAATCAAGGCTCAATCAACTATAGCAAGAGCGCATGTACGACTCCCACAAGGGAAACTCTGGGAGCAACTGGTGCAGGTGACCAGGGAGAGACTGTGCCACTGGGCCCCACGGGACACCTACTACATAAGGCCACCTGGCCAAGGCTGGGAGATGTAGCAGATCTACCTAATATATAGAAATGAACACAAAGAGGCAGCCAAAATAAGAAAACAAAGAAACTTCCCAAATGAACGAACAGGAGAAAACTCCAGAAAAAGAAGTGAAATGGAGCAACCTACCAGATACAAAGTTCAAAACACTGGTTATAAGGAAGCTCAATGAACTTAGCAGAAGTTATCACTGAGACAGTAAGCATAAAAAAAGAACATAGAAACCATAAAAAAGAACCAATCAGAAACGAAGAATACACTAGAAGGAATCAACAGGTTAGATGAAGCAGAGGATTGAATTCAGAGTTTTTGAAGACAAGGTCATAGCAAACACCCAATTAGAACAGCAAAAAGAAAAAAAATTAAAAAATGAGGATAGTTTAAGGGACCTCTGTGACAATATCAAGCACAATAATATTTGCATCATAGGTGTACCAGAAGGAGAAGAGACAGAATAAGAAATTGAAAACCCATTTGAAGAAATAATGATGGAAAACTTCCCTAACCTTGTGAAACAGAAATAGAAGCACAGAAAATCTCAAACAAGATGAACCCAAAGAGGTCCACACAAAGACACATCATAATTAAAATGTCAAACGTTAAAGACAGATAATCCTAAAAGCAGCAAGAGAAAGGTAGCTAGTTACTTACAACGGAGCTCTCATAAGACTGTCAGCTGTTCCCTCAATAGAAGTTTTGCAGGCCAGAAGGGATTGGCATGAAATATTCAAAGTGATGAAAAGCAAGGACCTACAACCAAGGTTACTGAGCAAGGCTATCAATTAAAACTGAAGGTGAGATAAAGAGCTTCCCAGACAGGAAAAAGCTAAAAGAATTCATCACCATCACACCAGTATTACAAGAAATGTTGAAGGGACTTCTTTAAGAAGAAGAAGAAGAAAAAAACCCATAAATATGAATAAAATGGCGATAACTATGTGCCTATCAATAATCACTTTAACTGTAAATGGATTAAATTCTCCAATCAAAAGACATAGGGTAGCTGAATGGATAAGAAAAGAAGACCCATACATATGCTGTCACAACAGACCCACTGCAGATGAAAGACACTCACAGACTGAAAGTAAAGGGATAGAAAAAGATTTTTTTATGCAAACAGAAATGAAAAAAAGCTGGGTAGCAATATATCAGACAAAATAGATTTTAAGAAAGAGTCTATAAGAGACAAAGAAGGACATTATATGATAAAGGGATCGAATCAACAAGAGGCTATAACTCTAATAAACATTTATGCACCCAACATAGGAGCACCTACACATATAAAGCAAATATTGACAAACATAAAGGAAGAAGTTGACAGTTATACAGTCATAGTAGGGAACTCTAACACTCCATTGACACCAAAGGACAGATCTTCCAGACAGAAAATCAACAAGGAAACAGTGGCCTTAAAAGACACACTAGACCAGATGGACTTAATTGATATTTTTAGAGCATTTCACCCCAAAGCAGTAGAATATAGATTCTTCTCAAGTGCACATGGAATATTTTCCAAGATAGACCACATGTTAGGCTGCAAAACAAGGCTCAATTAATTTAAAAAGATTGAAACCATATCAAGCATCTTCTCCAACAACAATGGTGTAAAACTAGAAATAAATTACAAGGAAAAAACACACA
Source organism: Pteropus vampyrus (assembly GCF_000151845.1). Lineage (NCBI taxonomy): Eukaryota > Metazoa > Chordata > Mammalia > Chiroptera > Pteropodidae > Pteropus > Pteropus vampyrus. Next base: position 4,806,067 of record NW_011888890.1, on the reverse strand, counting down.
CACAAACACATGGAGGCTAAATAACATGACACTAAATAATAAATGGGTTAACAATGAGATCATGAAAGAAATCAAAAGATACCTTGAGACAAATGAAAATGAAAACACAATGACATACGATCTATAGGACACAGCAAAAGCATCCTAAGAGGGAAATTCATAGCAATACAGGCCTACCACAAGAAACAAGAAAAATTTGAAATAAATGATCTAACCTTACGCGTAAAGGAATTAGAAAAAGAACAGCAAACAAAGCCCAAAATAAGTAGAAGGAAGGAAATGATAAAGATCAGAGAGGAAATAAAGTCTAAAAAAACAAAACAAACAATGAAACCAAGAGCTGATTCTTTGAAAACAAAACTGATAAACCTTTAACCAGACTCATCAAGAAAGAGAGAGGACCCAAATAAATACAATCAGAAATGAAAGATGTTAAGTGACAACTTACTCCACAGAAATACAAAGCATTATGAGAAAATACTATAAGCAATTATTTGCCAACAAATTGGACAATATGGAAGAAATGGATACATTCCTAGAAACATACAATCTTCCAGGACTGAATCAAGAAGAAACAGAAAATCTGAACTGAACTATTACTCCTAACAAAATCGATTCAGTAATTAAAAAACTCTCAACAAACAAAAGTCCTGGACTGAATGGCTTCACAGGTGAATTTGACCAAATATTCAAAGAAGAATTAACATATGTTCTTCTCAAACTATTCCAAAAAAGTACAAGAGGAGGGAAGGCTCTCAAGGTGATTTTATAAGGTCACCATTACCTTGATTCCAAAACCAGACACAGACAGTACAAAAAACATATATATATATATATATATATGCATGCCAGTATCCCTGATGAACACAGATATAAAAATCCTCAACAAAATATTAGCAAACTGAATTCAGGAATGCATTAAAAAGATCATACACTATGATCTAGTTGGATTTATTCCTGGGATGCAAGGTTGGTTCAATGTTGGCAAATCAATTAATGTGATACAGCACACTAACAAATTAAAAGATAAAAATCATGATCATATCAATAGATGCAGAAAAGCATTTGACAAATCCAGTATACATTTATGATAAAAACTCTGAGTAAAATGGTAATAGAAGGAACATACCTCAACATAATAAAGGCTATATACGACAAACCCATAGCTAACAAACATCAACTTAACAGGGAAAAGCTAACTAAAAGTGTTTTTCTTAAGATCAGGAACAAGATAAGGATGTCCACTTTCACCACTTTTTCAACACAGTATTGGAATTCCTAGCCAAAGCAATCACACAAGTAAAAGGAATAAAAGGCATCTGAATTAGAAAGGAAGAAGTAAATCTGTCATTATTTGCAGATGACATGATATTACATATAGAAAGTCCTGAAGAGTCTACCAAAAAACTGTTAGAACTGATATATGAATTCAGTGAAGTAGGATACAAAATTAATACTCAGAAATTGGTTGCATTTTTATACAATAATGAACTGTCAGAAAGAGAAATTAAGAAAACAATCCCACTTACAATTGCATCAAAAGCAATAAAATACGTAGGAATAAATTTAACCAAGGACTTAAAAGACCTGTACTTGGAAAATTATGACATTGAAGAAAGAAACTGAAGAAGATACAAATAAGTGGATGCATATACCATGATCATGAAAAGGAAGAATTAACATTGTTAAACTGTCCATACTACCCAAAGCAGTCTATAGATTCAATGCAATCCCTATCAAAATACCAATGGCATTTTCACAGAACTAGAACAAATAACCCTAAAATTTATATGGAACCATAAAAGACCTCAAATAGCCATGGCTATCTTGAGAAAGAAGAACAAAGTTGGAGGTATCAAGGATGTAGTAATCAAAACAGCATGGTACTAGCTTAAAAACAGACACATACATCAATGGAATAGAATAGAGAGCCCAGAAAAAAACCCATGCCTTATGGTCATTTAATCTGTGATAAAGGAGGCAAGAATACACAGTGGAGTAAAGACAGTCTATTCAATAAATGATGTTGGAAAACTGGCAAAAAAATGAAATGGGACCACTTTCTTACGCCATATACAAGAATGAACTCAAATGTAAGACTCAAAACCATAAAACTTCTAGGAGAAAATATAGGCAGTAAACTCTCTGACTTTGTTCTTAGCAATGTTTTTTTTCCTGATATATCTTCTCAGACAAGGAAAACAAAATAAACAAATAGGACTACATCAAACTAATCAGTGTATGCACAGCAAAGGAAACCAACAGCAAAACAAAAGACAACCTACTGAATGGGAGAAGATATTTGCCAATGAACATCTGATAAGGGGTTAATATCTAAAATTTATAAAGAACTCATACAACTCAACATCAAAAACAAACAATCCAATTAAAAAATGGGCAGAGGACATGAATAGGCATTTCTCCAAAGAGGAAATACAGATGGCCAATAGACATATGAAAAGATGTTCAAGGTCACTAGTCATCAGAGAAATGCAAATTAAAACCGCAATGAGATATCATCTCATGCCTGTCAGAATGGCTATCATCAATAAATCGAAAAACAAGTGTTGGTGAGGATGTGGAAAAAAGTGTACCCTCATGTGTTACTGGTGGGACTGCAAAGTGGTATTGCCACTATGGCAAACAGTTTGGAGGTTCCTCAAAATGGAACTACCTAATGACCCAGCAATTCTACTTCTGGGTAGTTATATGAAGAAAACCAAAACACTAATTTGAAAAGATATATGCACCCCTATGTTCACTGCAGGGTTATTTATAATAACCAAGATATGATAGCAACCTAAGTGCTCATCAATAGACAACTGATAAAGAAGTGGTACATATATATAATGGAATATTACTCAGCCATAAAAAATGAAATCTTACCTTTTACAATGACATGGATGGACTTAGAGTGGATTATGCCTAGTAAAATAAGTCAGAGAAAGACGAATACCATATGATTTCACTTATATGTGGAATTTAAAGAACAAAATGAACAAAATACCAAAATGGAAACAGACTCATATATACAGAGAACAAACTGGTGATTACCAGATGGGAGGGCAGTTGTGGGGCTGAGTGAAAAAGGTGAAGGGATTGGTAGTTACAAAATAGTCATGGGGATGTGAAGTACAGCATAGGAAAAATAGTCAATAACATTGTTATAACTACATATGGTGCCAGGTGGGTATTAGACTAATTGGGGGGATCGCTTCATAAATTATATAGATGTCTAACCATTATGCTGTACACTTGAAACTAATATAAAATAATATTAATGTCAACTCTAATTGGAAAAAGAAATGAAAAAAAAAAAGGTTGGAATGAGAGATTATCCTGTATTATCCACATAGAACCAATACGATCACCAAGGACTTTATACTAGGGAGGATAGAGGATCAGGGTCAGAGTAAGAAAGAGATGTGAAGATGCTAGCTGTTGGCCTTGAACATGCAAGAGGGGCCAGATAATGTAGGTAGTGTCTAGATTCTGGAAAGGCAAAGAAATGAATTTCCCTTAGAAATTCCAGAAGGAACAGCTCAGCCAACCTTGACTTTAGCCCATTAAGACTCATTTCTGACCTTCACAGTACTGTAAGATAATAAATTTGTGTTGCTTTAACCCACTAAATTTGTGGTATTTTTAATAGTAGCAATAGGAAATTAAAATAGATATCATAAATATTCTTTATTTTTACTAATTTCATATACAACATATCTCTCATTTTTATTTGCTTTTCTTTAGTTACCAGTAAGATTAAATCTGTTTTTAATCTTTGATGTATAGCAAGTAATGTTGCTGGGTCATAGATTCTTTTACTGGAGAAAAACAGATTTACACATATACCAGTGGGCTTACAGAGTCCCCAAAGCACATGGACCTTAGGTTAAGAACTCCTGAGTAGACAGCAGAAGTGGAAAGGGTATTGATAACATTCTCTTATTCAAAATCAGAAACATAAAATGTAATAGCATTCCCTGGCCACCTACGATTTGATGTTGTAAACAAGCACCTGGCCTAGAGGGCAGTAATCAGGGGCCTAGCAAGCAGATTCTTCTTCATGCAAAAAAGAATACAAAGGCTGGCACTGCCCAGTGCCCACTCTTCTTGTTGTCTACCTGTTTTGCCCTCCAGCTTCTCAGCCTGAAAGCAATTTGGTTTCTGTTTAGAAATTCTCATACCACCAATTCCTCTCCTTTTCCTTTCTTTCTTTCTTAAATAATTCAATCCAAAAGCCATTATGTGAGACCAAAGGAGGCAGTGTTCCTAAGGAGAAAGGGGTGTCATGGTAAACCAGAGTGGGGCACTGAGCCTGAGCAGGGTGAAATGGGTGTTCATTTGAGGGTTGTGGTGATGGTCTGATGAGAGATGTCAGAACCTGAGATGAGGGTCACAACCATGTGGGGGTAGAGGCAGTGGTGGTAGAAGATTGGTTATATAGAGAGGGCTTTATTAAATACGTATATTAAAGATAGTGGGAACCAGAGAATTACAAATACAGAAAGGATGAAAAAGAGAATAAATCTTGTGGTCAATAAGAATTGGAGATACAAGGGGGGACTCATAAGTCCTAAGGCATAGATAAATCTAGAAATATAGCAAATGTGTGTGCATGTTTGTGTACACACACACACACATACAGATATTCTCTACTTCTGTGCTCTGAGAGAGAGCCTGAGAATAGTGATACTCCAATACTAATGAACAGACCTGACCCTGAGATCTTGGTTTCTAAATAGTATTCTCTAAGACTAGAGCAGGGAAAGTTCAAGATGAGCCTGGAATATGCTATTGTGTCAGAAAATAAGGACGTTCTCAAAGAATGATATGAACATGTCAAGGGGCACAGGAATCATCTCAAAGGTATTTCATTGGCTGAATCTGGGAAATTTTTTCCATAAAAATAAAAAAGGATAGCAATAGAATATAGACCACCGAGTAACACACGAGTCCATGAAGATATAAATGAATGAATAATTTGAAAGTTCAATGAGGGACAAGGTACTTATCATCCCAAAGCTCCTCTTTACAAAATACATATTACAAAGGAAAAAAATATCTTTACAGTGGAGATGCCTGGCATATACTACTGGAATTAATATCGATGGTAATGGTACAACAGAAATCACGATCATTTGCTCGGTTGCAAAGAGAAGAGACTGCATCACTTCTGTGAAATTTCTGCCAAAGATGCATTAACTCAAATCTAATCATGAAGAAATATGAGACAAATCTAAATTGAGGGACATCTTTTA
>NW_011888890.1:4788301-4800759 GCF_000151845.1 Pteropus vampyrus | reverse complement strand
TTGTCTACCTGTTTTGCCCTCCAGCTTCTCAGCCTGAAAGCAATTTGGTTTCTGTTTAGAAATTCTCATACCACCAATTCCTCTCCTTTTCCTTTCTTTCTTTCTTAAATAATTCAATCCAAAAGCCATTATGTGAGACCAAAGGAGGCAGTGTTCCTAAGGAGAAAGGGGTGTCATGGTAAACCAGAGTGGGGCACTGAGCCTGAGCAGGGTGAAATGGGTGTTCATTTGAGGGTTGTGGTGATGGTCTGATGAGAGATGTCAGAACCTGAGATGAGGGTCACAACCATGTGGGGGTAGAGGCAGTGGTGGTAGAAGATTGGTTATATAGAGAGGGCTTTATTAAATACGTATATTAAAGATAGTGGGAACCAGAGAATTACAAATACAGAAAGGATGAAAAAGAGAATAAATCTTGTGGTCAATAAGAATTGGAGATACAAGGGGGGACTCATAAGTCCTAAGGCATAGATAAATCTAGAAATATAGCAAATGTGTGTGCATGTTTGTGTACACACACACACACATACAGATATTCTCTACTTCTGTGCTCTGAGAGAGAGCCTGAGAATAGTGATACTCCAATACTAATGAACAGACCTGACCCTGAGATCTTGGTTTCTAAATAGTATTCTCTAAGACTAGAGCAGGGAAAGTTCAAGATGAGCCTGGAATATGCTATTGTGTCAGAAAATAAGGACGTTCTCAAAGAATGATATGAACATGTCAAGGGGCACAGGAATCATCTCAAAGGTATTTCATTGGCTGAATCTGGGAAATTTTTTCCATAAAAATAAAAAAGGATAGCAATAGAATATAGACCACCGAGTAACACACGAGTCCATGAAGATATAAATGAATGAATAATTTGAAAGTTCAATGAGGGACAAGGTACTTATCATCCCAAAGCTCCTCTTTACAAAATACATATTACAAAGGAAAAAAATATCTTTACAGTGGAGATGCCTGGCATATACTACTGGAATTAATATCGATGGTAATGGTACAACAGAAATCACGATCATTTGCTCGGTTGCAAAGAGAAGAGACTGCATCACTTCTGTGAAATTTCTGCCAAAGATGCATTAACTCAAATCTAATCATGAAGAAATATGAGACAAATCTAAATTGAGGGACATCTTTTAAAATAACAGGCCCAGAACCGGGCAAAATGGCATAGAATTGGAAGCTTTACTCATCTCCTCTTGCAGCCATATCGAAGTTGAGACAGAAACATGGAGCAAACAGCAAGCAGATTCATCTGGAGTCTAGGTAAATAGAAGCCCTACAACTAGAGAGAGAAATAAGAAATCACCCTGCAGTGATTGGAGGTAGGAGGGGGCGAAGACATGAGGCTGCCTGGTCCCCAGCAACAGAGTGGGACAGAGACTATGGCAGTGGCAGCCAGCAGCTGCAATTGCCTCTTAAAGGGGCTCTGTTCAAAACCGGACCTTCATGGTGACAGACCTGCTTGCTCTGAGAACTAGCACCAGGTCAGATGCTTGGGAGTCACCAGGGACTTACAGTGGGACACTAAGTTGTCAAAGTGAGGGCAGGAGGCAAGGCTTTCTACCCGCAGAAGTGCTGGCGGTATCCATGGTTCCTCTGTTGACCCCTCCCCGCTCCCAGTGTGCGGATGTAGCACCTGCTATAGCTAAGATATCATCAAACTGGATAACAGAAGTCACTCCGCCCAGGGGATTCCCTGAAACTCTGCTGCCTCCAACTCACGGCTCCACCCAAGACACATCCAAATGTATCTTTGGTGAGACAGTTGCCCCTTGCTGAGCAGAACAAAGACTCGCACTGGAGGTAGCTGATCTCAGTTTCTGCCATGGCTTCTTGAGGCAACTATAAGCACAACATCTGTGGATTGCTTGCTGAACCTTAACAGATGACCCCAGAGGGGCACAGGTTGGAGCTAAAGTTGGCCAGCAGCTGAACCCCTCTCAGGACTGTGCCACTGGATACCTACTACACAAAGCCATGCTAATAAGACCAGTAGACTTAGGAGCTTTGATTAGTACATAGAAACAGACACAGAAAGGCAACCAAAATGGGAAGACAAAGAAGCAGAAACCATATGAAAGAACAGAACATAGCTCAAGGAAAAATAGAGACAAGCAATCTCACAGAAAAACACTGGTTATAAAGATGTTCAATGAACTTAGAGGAAGGGTAGATAAATTCAGTGAGAACTTTAATAAAGAGATAAAAAACATAAAACTGGAAATAGAAATTATAAAAGGGAACCAGTCAGAAATGAAGAACACATTATCTGAGATGAAGAGTATATTACAGGGAATCAAGAAAATAGAGGAAGAAGAGGATCGAAACACCGATATAGAGGATGGGGAAGCCAAGGACGCTCAATCAGCATGGCAAGAAAAAGAAGCCAAGACTATAATAATAATTTAAGGAGCCTATGAAACATAATTATATTAAAAAATATCCATGTTATAGGGGTACCTGAAGGAAAACAAGACGTTGAAGAGCTATTTGAAGAAATAATGATGGAAAACTTCCCTAATCTGGTGAAGAAAACAGACATACAACCCCAGGAAGCTCAGAGAGTCCCTCTAAAAATTGAACCCAAAGTGGCCCACACCAAGACATATCATAATTAAAATGCCAAAGGTTAAATACCAAGAGAGAATCTTAAAAGCAGCAAGAGAAAAGCAGTTAGTTACCTACAAGGGAGCTCCCATAAAACTGGCAGGCAATTTCTCAAAAGAAACTTTGCAGGGCTTGGCACAAAATATCCAAAGTGTTGAAAACCCAGAATCTGAAACCAAGAATGCTTCATCCAGCAAAGCTAATATTTAAAGTCGAAGGACAGATAAAAATGCTTCCCTGACAAAAATAAGCTAAAAGAATTCATCCACACTAAGCCAGGATTACAGGAATTGTTGGAGGGACTTCTTTAAGAAAAAAAAAAACATGTATCAAAAACAGGAATAAAGAATGTTAATAACTACATATTTATCAACAAGTACCTCAATTGGAAAAGAATTAAGTGCCCCAACCAAAAGAGAGGTAAGCTGAATGGATAAGAAAACAAGACCCCTACATATGCTGTCTACAAGAGACTCACTTCAGATTAAAAGACAAACACAGACTAAAAGGAAGGAGATGGAAAAGATATTGTCTTGATGGACCTAGAGGGTATTGTGCTGAATGAAGTCAGTCAGATAAAGACGAATACCACATAATTTCATGTACATGCGGAATCCGAAGAATAAAATAAACAACACAACAAAAACGAAAACAAACTCATAGATACAGAGAATATTTTGAGGGCTTCTAGATGGGAGGGGGTTTGGGGGCATGGTGAAAAAGGGCAAAGGGATTAAGAAGTACAAATAGACACAAAATAGTCATGGAGATATAAAGTGTAGCATAAGGAAAATAGTCAACAATGTTGTAAAAAATATTAAGAGGGAAGAGGGGTACCTGATTTAGTGGGGTGACCACTTCGTGAATTATGTACATTTCTAGTCACTATGCTGTATAACTGAAAGGAATATATTATTCTATGCTAGTTATAATTAAAAAAAACTCTTTGGATTGTACAATGTAAATATGAGCAACTAATTGTTTCTTATACTTCAATAAATCTGGGGAAAAATTAAATAACAGGCCTATACTCTTCAAAATTGTCAAGGTCATTCATGAAAGTCAAGGGAAGTCGAGAAATGGTTCCAGGTTGAAGAAGACTTAAGAGACACAATTACTAAATGCAATATGTGATTTGAGACTGAATTCTTTTCCAATTAAGGACATTATTGGAGAAACTGGCAAAACTTGAAGGAAATATACATTGGGTGATAGGGTATCATGTTGTAAACTCAGTCTCCAAAGGGTCAGGTAGAAAAAGTTCTTTGTATTATACTTCCAACTTTTTTGTATAGAGATTATTTCAAAATAAAAGTATGGTAAAGAGAAAAGAAAATCTTATACTAAATCAAGAAATAAAACAACATGTGAAAAGAGGGAGAAAAACCTGCTCTATCCATCAAGACCTCAGGATTTGGAGAACTGGGGAATTGAGAAACATGAGCAACCAAGGCAGTAAAACTGCTGATGGCTCAGAAAATGGGGTTGTTAGACAGAATTTCATTTCACACATGTTTAATCAGACTTTAAGTATTTTTAAAGATCTGAGAAGAAATCATCAGCATTTGAATAAAACAAAGTTATTATGTTACAGACTTGGAGTTGTCTGTAGTATTTAATGGATGGAGAAGACATTTTCAGAGCAGCTGGGTGGAGAAAGGGGGAAATATCCTTCCAAAGTCATGGAATGGGATGAGTTTTTTTTTTTTTTTTCTAAATATAAAAAGCTTATATTTAAGGTCTGTAAAGACTGCTTAACAAAAGTCTTGTTCGTTTTACTTTATTTTACCTGCAATTTAACTTTTCAAAAATTTTTTTCTCTCTGCAACTACACCATTTTAGAAGTGATTTCAGTGTGCTTAGCAGAAAAATCTTTAGCACAATCCCAAGGCCCTCTCTGCCTCTCTGATAATGCATTTCTGAATTGTGATGAGTCAGTTTCTGAACTGTGGCTTTGAGAAAGGATCTGAGATGCTGCAAAAGTTCATTAAAGTTGAGAACAGCGGGGTTACAGGGAGGAGAATTAAAAGGAGGTGCAGTCTTTCTTGTGCACATAGGAACACTGTGGTCATTTTCTTCTGTGTCTAAATTCTTTTTCTGGGCTCAGGAAGCTGGCAGGACAACAGACGCATAGGCTTGTGCTGGCTTATCTCTCTTGATACCACTTCAAAGAGTCACACATTAGACACAACGGTCTCTGCCATGTTCCAGAAAGAGCCTTGAATGAATTTTTGATCTTATCTCCTTGGTAACAAAGGTACAGGGAGCTCATTATTTCTGAGCAGGCAACTGCCAAGAGAGAAATGGAGAATTTCATAATCATAATGGATTTTCACATAAAAAGATTCTTGATAGAATGATGTTTTTGGAATGAAACTTGTCTTTCTACATACCTTTCAGAGATAAAGTATTAAGGTGAAAGATTAAAGAGTTTGAACTTTTAAACAGATACAGGCATATTACTAGGTTATATTTCTAGAATAACAGTACAATTATTACCAACATCATTTTTTTTTTATTTGGCCTAACCTGCCGCTGGCCCGATCTACTTTCTAAGATTTGCTCTGATAGGCTGCGGTGGATAGGGAACAGCAGATGGACAACAAAATCCTTTTTAAGCTGTATAAGTTTTCAGAGATGGTGCAAATCCTTTTCTATTTTCAGCAACATTACCTGCAATCCTACTAGCATGGGGATGTCCTGGCGACATGACTCTCCCAGAAATGTTCATAAAAAATTTTGAACAAAAACAAAACTCACTTATACAGTATATTCCTTATTGGGATTTTAAGGGTATTGAAATGTGATTCTGGCTCATTCCTCTGCTCTCCTTTCTATCAGCAAAGGGGAGGTGTTTTCCCAAGCCGTTAGCCTTATCTTTCCATGGACTGTAAGCTGTGTGATGGTCAAGATATCATGGGTCCTTGGCACATAGTGGAGGTGCAAGAAATATTTGTGGAATTGAATTAGATTTCCCATCCAGATTTTATTCATTTATTCTTGAATAGTTAATACATATATTTGATTCAAAACCTAAAGGGTAAGAAAAGAAATGCTGTGAAATTCTTCTTTATACCCTTTCCCCTCAACTACCTGGTTTCTCTCCTCATTGATAACCGGCATTTGTACTTCCTTGTATATCTGAAAGGTACTTTTTGATATAAAAAAGGAAATTCTAGCTGATGCCTCAAAGAAAACCATACATTCCTCCTTTTTTTTTTTTTTTTCCTCCTTTTAAGAGCAAAGTACAATTAAATGGTTTGCTTTTTAACTCTGGGGGCTTTCAGGTCTAAGGAAGTCCTAAAGTTGTAATGTCAATGCCAACACCTTTGGGGAGCAAGGAGAGGAAGAGGGGTGGTGTGGTGTGGGGTGGGGTGGTGTGGTGTGGTGTGGTGTGGGGTGTGTGTGTGTGTGTGTGTGTGTGTGTGTGTGTGTGTGTGTGTGTACATGCACGCAGGCGTGTATGGTGGGGATGACTTCAAAACTCTTATCTAGAAGACAGAAAGATATCATAAAGCATAAAATGGCTAGTAATTCTTCTGCTTCACAAAAGATAGAAGAAACTGAAGCTAATTATAGTACAAGGTTAAACAAACTTGAGTTCCACAATATCTGCCAAATTCAATTTCTGTAAAACATAGCAGGGTATAATACATGAAAAGTTGGAAGACTTCAAACCCCTATAAGTGGTAATAGGTAACTACTTGGAGATAAGACCCTGACTGAATTTTGATTCCATTACACTCATCTATTGGTACAAATAACCGAATCCAGGCATCTGACTCCATAGGCCAAGCGCTGACTGGAGAGCAGGACCTTCTCTTCCGCTTCACATTCCTGTCTCCCACAGAGGAGTTTCTAATTCACACCTGTGTTCCTTTCCTGACCTGTTTAATCCCACATAACCTCCTCAGTGCTGCTTTGGTCCCATTTTCCCATGAAGTCTACTCAGATATCATGAGTTCTCTGTATTTTATGAGCGACACTCTCCAGGACAGAACTCAGATATCATGAGTTCTCTGTATTTTATGAGCGACACTCTCCCCCAAGTTTCCTTAAACAACAAAACAAAACAAGGCCCAAAGCAGTGTAATCTATATTCTGGTGTGTGGCAAATAGTTGACCAAGTAAGGAAACCGCTCTTGGCTAGAGGGGTGCTTCACAAGTGGACGGGAATTTCCCTGAGACTTTGCCTTTTCCTTAGGGGTCCTAGAAGTCCTGCCCTGGCCGCCATCCTTGCTTCTAACTCCAGGAATACGGCAACAATTAAGTTTTACAGCGTGCTTTAGAGTTTACAAAATGTTTTTACTCTCATTTAATTCTAAAACCAGTTCTCAGAGAGAGGTTATCAACCCATTTTACTCATAAGAAAGGAGGACTCGTAAAGGCTCTGCGACTTGACCATAGTTCGACTCATTTCAAAGTTCATGCTTTTTTCAGCCTTTTGGTTCAGTAGTGGGCAAAAGCCCTTTCCTTTTCATTGCTTAATTTATCTGAGATAGGCTGGAATTGTCAATTAACATACTTGACTAAAAAGTATGTAAAATTAACCAGCAGATACATAACAAAAATATAAATAGCATACAATTGGTAAATAATGAATAGGTAGGTGGGTTGAGGGAAGGACTGATCTAGTTTCTTAATCCCTGCCTCCAGGACCTGGCACCCAAGGGCACCCTCCTCCCCACCCCAACCCCCACCCCGATTTACTGAGAGATAACTGACATATAACACTGTATAAAGTTTAAAGTGTGTACGGGTTGACTTGATACACATATATTGCAAAATGATTACCACCGTAGCGTTAGCTAACACTTCCATCACCTCACATAATTACCATTTCTTTTTTTGTGGTGAGAACATTTAAGATCTACATTCTTAGCAACTTTCGAGTATATGATACAGTATTTCAAGGGCATTATTGTTTCCCTGCTTCCTCCACTTCAAGAAGGGAGGACTGAGGCAAGAGCACATACTAGCGAGATAATAATGACTAACATTAACTGAGCACTTACTGTGTGCCAAGGCATCATTCTAAGCACTTTACATATATTACCTCATTTACTCCTTTCAAAATCCCTGAAGGTATATGCAGTTATTACCTCCATTTTAGTCAAAGGCAGAGAGAACTTTCAGAACTCGCCCAAGGTCATGCAGATCTCAGCATATAGTAAAAGGCCAGGCGTTCTGGCTGCAGAGAGTATACTTCCAACCACAGTGCTATGTAAGCTCTAAAGTGCATGTGAAGGGCCCCAGGAGACAGCATTAAACTTAGATGGGTAGATGGGAATATAATTTTCAGAAGAGGACTGAAACCTTGGTAATTTATTATAAATTCACAGAGCAGACATTCAGTACTCTCATTATTTTCCTTCTGCATCTATTTATACTCCTTCCTCTTCATTCCTTCTGTGTTGATGTTTTCTAACTAGAAAAGAAGTTCCTTGATGTCAGAGGACACATCTTTTCTCTGCTCCTACCAGAACGTGGCAGAGAATGAACGCTTCAGTAAGGCACTCACTTCCTGAATGATTTTTCAGTCAGTAATTTATACTCACTATGGCAACAAGTTCTGATCCTATAGGGAAGAACTTAATGGCAAACCAGAGTGAAGAGAATGGATTTCTTGGTTTGTAGATTCAACAAGGGAAGGAATAGAGGCAAGAAGTTAACATATATTAGCATCCATTTTTTACCAAACACTAAACTGGGCATATTGCATATGATAATCTCATTTAATCCTTAATATAATTAATTCTGTGAGATGGGCATTATTGCTATGGTCTGAATGTTAGTGTCCCCTTCAAACTCATATTGAGATCCTAATGCCAGATGTGATGGCTTTAGGACCTGGAGCCTTTGGGAGCTGGTTAGGTCATAAGAGTGAAGCCCTCATGAATAGATTATTGTTCTTATAGAAGAGATCCCATAGAGATCCCTAGCTCTTTCCACCTTCTGAGGACACAGCAAGAAGGTGCTGGCTACCAGTGAGGAAGGGGGCCTTTGCCACAACACAACCATGCTGGTGCCATGATCCTGGACTTCTAGCTTCCAGAATGATGAGAAATAAGTTTCGATTGTTTATAAGCTACTCACTCTGTGGCATTTGTTATAGCAGCCTTAACAGACTGAAACAATTATTTACAATTGAGAAAGAAGATGCTGATTTAGAAATGGGTCTTCTACCTGAGGTACCCCTGTCCTCTCTATTCTACAAAGTGGAATGGGAACCATGGCAGGAGGCCTTAGGTCATGATCCTTCTACCATCTGCCTCTGGGCCCTGGTACTGCTGTAAAATTGCTTCTAGCGCCACAGACACAAGGAGATACAGAACCAGACCGGATATTTCAAGAGCTGGTGCAGGGTCGAGGAAGGATTTATTAGGGAAAGTGTAGAGTTCCTCATTTTCCCACTGATGGACTTTCAATACCTGTCTATTCCAGGGCTATCCCACTCATTCACGTCATTCCTGTTAGACATAGTAGGGAAGACAAATGGGCCTGGGAACTGTGTCCTGGTGCCAGGAAAGGGCAGGGACAAGTGTGAGTGAGTTTCTCAAGGTCACCACTTTCCTGACTATTTGGAGGCTTAAAATAAGCCTGTGCCTGAATGCTTGCTGTGGCTAGGCAGGGAGATTTACTGCCTTGCTTTCTGTGTGCAACTATTTCAAGTGTCACTTATGTTCTGGTGTCTTTTTAAATTTATGGATGTTCACTATAGTCCAAAGAATTGCTATACCCCTTCCTGTGGCTTCCTTGTAAATGCCCTCTGAAATACTGATTTAGTTTTACACGATATGTACCATAGAGCTTCCTCTAATCTCTATGGGGTCTCTATTCTCTACTTTGGATTTTATTAAAAAAAAAAAAAAAAAAGAAAAAGACAAAAGTGCATAATTGTGCCACAAGCAACCACGAAATACTGACCTTTCTTTTTAATAGCAAAGCACATTCTCTTTGTGGGCAAAAATATAGGAAATCAAAAGCAGTTTCCTTGTGACATAAAACCTCAGGTGTCCAATATAAATGAGGAAACAGATGTCAACTTATGTCTCTTTGAAAAGGGCCAGGGTAAATTCCTCTTCTTTCCCTCTCCTCATCAAGTATGCGAGCCCTGTCCTGCACTTTTTTTTTTTTTTTTTGCTTTTCCTCTGCATCACTTTCTTTGCCACGCCTGCAATTTCTGATGGGGTTGGCCCCACTGTGGATTAAACTTTGCCTAACCTTTAACCATCAGAACTTGCTGTTCCAACAGCTATTATCTTTAGAGAGGAAGAAGTGACGATCTTCTTTCATATCATAGTTTTCCAACTATGATATGAAAAGTGGCTTCCCAACAGATGTGGCCTTCGGTGCTCACTGACTGTTGCTGTGTGAATTTCTTTATAATTGGGTTCAGGAAGTATCCAATTCAATCTGTATCAGAAGAATCAGGAAGTGTACAGGGTGGGGTGAGGGTGGAAGTATGTGGGACAGATGGTATGCTAAAATTATAATGGAAATAAGAGATGGAAATGACTCAAGAGGACTTCCAAACCAAGGCCCAGCTACCTAGCCCTCTTTTAAATCCCCTCAGAAGATTTATTCAGTCTCTTTTCTTCCCACGACCTGGAATCTAGCTGGGAGACATGACACATGAGAATATCCCTAATAATACAAGGTGTGGTAGGTTAATTGTCACATCAGTGGTCTAGAGCAGGAGTTGACAGACTGTGGCCTGAGTGCCAAATTTGGCCCTGTTTATGTAAATAAAGTTTTATTGGACCACAGCCACGCCCATTTGTTTACTTATTGTCTATGGCTGTTTTACAACTGCAGAGCTGAGTAGTTACAACAAAGACTTTATGGCTCTCAATGCCTAAAGTATTTTCTGTCCAGCCTTTTACTGAAAAAATGTGCCCAACTCTGGTCTAGAGTGGATGTCTCAGGGGGTCAGCAGGGAGCATTCACTTCAGGCTGGAGCACTACAAGAAGGCTTCACAGAAGGGCTTGAACTGCATCTTGAAGACTTCTAGGGTTTGTCTAGAGAAGATGGGGTGGGAGAGTATATTTCAAGCAAGGAAGGCTAAAGGCCATGGCAATTACTAGGGGAAGTTTTGACTGGAGTGGAGGGATTATTTGAACAAGAATAATATGGGAAGATGGATATATGGGCTAGGTATGAAGAACAATGACCCTTCAATGCCAGGCTAAAGTACTCTAAATGATAAAACATACATTTTTCCATACCAGCTTCTACATGGGTAGTAGGAGATGGGGAGGTAACATTTAAAGTACAAACAAGCTCTAAGAATCATTTTTTAAAAGTACTGACACCTAGCCTCACCCCCAGAGTCTATCTTAATTGGTCTCAGGTGGAACTTTTTTTTTTTTTTTGAGAAACTACCTAGGTGATTCTTGTGCAGCTGAGAATCTCTTCCTAGATGAAGGAAATAGCCAGGAATGTGCCTGCAGAAGCCCAGCTCAGAGCCAGGTAGATGCAGCAGGTGCCCAACACATGTGAGTCAAATTAAGTCAGCAATATTGACTTGTCCTAGAGCCAGCCTGATAAACCTCTGTTTTACTAGAGTCAGCTATATCATATTCAGCTGGCCACATGGTTTCCAATAAAAGATATCACTTCTCCCTGCCCTTACCTCATACTGGAAAAGCCCATGATGCTTAATGCAATAATGAGTCTGTTTATAAATTTGGGCATTTATAGATTTTTCTCTCACTGTTATTTTAATACGACCATTTACAAGGCCTTACACAATTTACCCTCAGCCTTGTTACCTCTCTGATCTTCTCTCCCATATACAACCCCAGTGACTCCATTCCTGCCACACTACACTAGCCTCTTTGTTGTTCCTTGAACATACAAGGCATGTCCCTGCCTCAAGGATTCCAGTCTTCTTCTGCCCCAGATGTTCTTCTTTTCTTTTCCTCCAGACATGTGCAAATCTCCAGTGCTCACATTCAAGTCTTTGCTCACATATTACCTTCTCAGTGGGCCTTCTCTGGACCATCTACATAATTTAAATCACATCCTCTTTCCCACATAGGCACTGTCCATCATCTTATTCTGCTTTATTTTTTCTCTGTAGTACTTATCACCTCCTAATATACTATGACATTTACTTCATTATGCTTATTTACTATTTCCTCTACTACAATGTAAGCTCTATGAGAGAAGGGATTTTATCTATTTTATTCTCTGAAGCATCCCCAGTGCCTTCAGTGGTGCCCAAAACATCGAAGGAACTAAAAAAGTATTGTCTATTGCATCAGTTGCTCAGAATGCTATTACCCATCCTTCAAGACTGGGCTTAAACAGTTCCTCTGTAAATGCTCCATGATTCCCCCTTTGACCGAGAAAGGAGTTCTCCCTCCTCTGTTCTCTTTGCTTCTTTTGCAACTCCTTAGAGCTTTCTCATGCATTATTGAATTTTTTTGGTCACTCCTACTCCTTCTGATCTCCTCTGAGGCTGAGAGAGGGCATAGGACCTAGCATTTAGTAGAGACTGGACAAGCGTATATTAAGGAAATGAGCCAGAATTTAGCATCAGAAGCTTTCGACTGTCTTTCTTGTGACTACACTTTTGCAGTTGCACACCTATGTAGTTCTTCATTTTATTCTAACATCATTTTATTCTAACTTACGTTTTTGAGAACCTATTAGTTGTATGGAGTATCTTTCCCTTCCCACATTAGTCTATTTACCAAGTCCTGCCGATGTTACTTCCTCATATCCCTGAACTCATTCACTTCTTTTCATGGTCTCTGGTTCTCTAGTCTAAGCCATAGTTCTCTCTTAACTGGAACACTGCAACCACTGCGTAAATGGTGTATTCTATCTAGTC
>NW_011888890.1:4783653-4788251 GCF_000151845.1 Pteropus vampyrus | reverse complement strand
TTTTTCCATACCAGCTTCTACATGGGTAGTAGGAGATGGGGAGGTAACATTTAAAGTACAAACAAGCTCTAAGAATCATTTTTTAAAAGTACTGACACCTAGCCTCACCCCCAGAGTCTATCTTAATTGGTCTCAGGTGGAACTTTTTTTTTTTTTTTGAGAAACTACCTAGGTGATTCTTGTGCAGCTGAGAATCTCTTCCTAGATGAAGGAAATAGCCAGGAATGTGCCTGCAGAAGCCCAGCTCAGAGCCAGGTAGATGCAGCAGGTGCCCAACACATGTGAGTCAAATTAAGTCAGCAATATTGACTTGTCCTAGAGCCAGCCTGATAAACCTCTGTTTTACTAGAGTCAGCTATATCATATTCAGCTGGCCACATGGTTTCCAATAAAAGATATCACTTCTCCCTGCCCTTACCTCATACTGGAAAAGCCCATGATGCTTAATGCAATAATGAGTCTGTTTATAAATTTGGGCATTTATAGATTTTTCTCTCACTGTTATTTTAATACGACCATTTACAAGGCCTTACACAATTTACCCTCAGCCTTGTTACCTCTCTGATCTTCTCTCCCATATACAACCCCAGTGACTCCATTCCTGCCACACTACACTAGCCTCTTTGTTGTTCCTTGAACATACAAGGCATGTCCCTGCCTCAAGGATTCCAGTCTTCTTCTGCCCCAGATGTTCTTCTTTTCTTTTCCTCCAGACATGTGCAAATCTCCAGTGCTCACATTCAAGTCTTTGCTCACATATTACCTTCTCAGTGGGCCTTCTCTGGACCATCTACATAATTTAAATCACATCCTCTTTCCCACATAGGCACTGTCCATCATCTTATTCTGCTTTATTTTTTCTCTGTAGTACTTATCACCTCCTAATATACTATGACATTTACTTCATTATGCTTATTTACTATTTCCTCTACTACAATGTAAGCTCTATGAGAGAAGGGATTTTATCTATTTTATTCTCTGAAGCATCCCCAGTGCCTTCAGTGGTGCCCAAAACATCGAAGGAACTAAAAAAGTATTGTCTATTGCATCAGTTGCTCAGAATGCTATTACCCATCCTTCAAGACTGGGCTTAAACAGTTCCTCTGTAAATGCTCCATGATTCCCCCTTTGACCGAGAAAGGAGTTCTCCCTCCTCTGTTCTCTTTGCTTCTTTTGCAACTCCTTAGAGCTTTCTCATGCATTATTGAATTTTTTTGGTCACTCCTACTCCTTCTGATCTCCTCTGAGGCTGAGAGAGGGCATAGGACCTAGCATTTAGTAGAGACTGGACAAGCGTATATTAAGGAAATGAGCCAGAATTTAGCATCAGAAGCTTTCGACTGTCTTTCTTGTGACTACACTTTGCAGTTGCACACCTATGTAGTTCTTCATTTTATTCTAACATCATTTTATTCTAACTTACGTTTTTGAGAACCTATTAGTTGTATGGGGTATCTTTCCCTTCCCACGTTAGCCTATTTACCAAGTCCTGCCGATGTTACTTCCTCATATCCCTGAACTCATTCACTTCTTTTCATGGTCTCTGGTTCTCTAGTCTAAGCCATAGTTCTCTCTTAACTGGAACACTGCAACCACTTCGTAAATGGTGTATTCTATCTAGTCTCTTCCCCTAAAATCCATCCTCTATAAAGCAGTCACAACAAGCTTTTAAAAACACAAACCAGATGATGTCTCTTTACTGCTTTTAAACCATTCAAAGACTCCCCATTACACTTACTGCCAAGTGCAAAAGTCTTACTATGGCTTACATAGTGCCAGCAATTTGCTCCCACTTCCCTCCTCAGCCTCTCCTTAAGCCACTCTCCCTTTAGTTATTACCTCTCATGGTTCCTGTGCCTGGAATGCTCTCTTTATTTGGATAACCTCCACCCATTCTCCCAATCTCAGCTCAAGGATTCTCTCCTCAGAGAAGCTTTGCCTAAACTCAGACCAGGAGTGCTGTCCTGTCACATACCCCCAATGCACCCAGTTCTTCCTCTTTTGTCATTTTTTTAAAATTTGAATTACTTTCCTCACTAGACTCAACGTGCCCTTAGTAGAATTCGAACTGCACAAGGGCAGGTACATTAATCTGTTCTGTTCATTACTGTATTCCCGGTATCTAGAACTGTGTCTTGTGCATAGCAAATGCCTAATGACTTTGTCTTGAATGAATGAAGGAGGAGCTAGGTTTATCTATCTTGTATGCTGTGTATCCCTGGCCCTAGCACAGTGCCTGGCACACAATAGGCACTCAATAAATTTTTATTGAATATATAAGTTGATCTATCTTTGATATTGCCTTCTTAGGCCCTTTATCAAGGCTTTCAACTTTGAACATTAATGTTTATTCAACTGGTTTCTGATATATCCTCCTACCTTGAGGGCTTTACACATGAACAATGACTGTAAGCTCCATCTCAGATTCCAGACCTGGGTCCTCTGTACTCTAGCCATAGCTCTCATTAGTGTGATATGATTTGTAGGAGCAGCCCAGACACTACTTTAGCATTGGAGAAAAATTTTCACCTTTTAGCATGAGATTTGGGGTAAACAAAAGCATAGTTGCTCTTAGCAGAGACATGCAGAACTGTATCTCATGCTAGTCAGGCTCTGCAGTTCTCAGCACTTCTAATGAGTAGGGAAGAAAATGTGCTAGCGCCTGTCTCAGGTGGTCAGAAGGAAGATCCACTGTCTAGCTGTGGTGTGCGGGCCTTGGCCTCACTGCCTAGCTTCCCCAGGGCTGGATAGGCTCTTAAAAGTGGAGTTGTTATATGTGCAGGGCCCTGGGGAGCATGCTGATGCCACTGAGAGGCTGCTGTGCATGTTGGCTGTGACCCCTCAGCCCCTGGCTGGGGAGTGGAGCCAGGCACAATGACTTCTTTCATGGAAAAACTTCACTCTGCAAACTCAGATTTGAAGGCCCTGAATCTCTCTCCTCTTGGTAAATCATAAGACATGAGAATAGGTTGTGCCATTTGGCTCTCTGGGGCTAACATGATATGAGTTTCTGGCAGAGATGTCACAAAGAGTCTCTCTGACTGGGGGCGTTGCAGCTTGCTCACTCACAAAGGTGAGTCTGTGACTAAATACTAAATATATTCTCTAAGACATTCTAATAGGTTCTGGACCTAAACAAGGTATGCTGAGAGAAGGCACAGAACTGCTTCTCTTAAGCCACATATAACTACATATTTGGTTACTGAAGGCACCTGAGGTCATCTAATTCTGACAAAAATTCAGGGCCTTCAAAATACAGATTTTCTTTTCTTCCTGACTTTGTGTGAAAGACCTCTCTCTACTCCTATAAGTTACATGTGTTTGATTTTCTCTTTCAGCCTCTTTTACTTGATGGAGAAAGCCTGACCCAATGACAGGATGAAGGACAGAGTGACACAGTGGAAAGAGTGTGGTCCTCCTTGGAAAGAGGAAATGTGTGATCACCACCATAGATCTTGGTAGCCTTTCTACATAATGAGGTGGACAGACTAGATCAGTGGTTGGCAAACATTTTCCGTAAAGGGCCAATAGGAAATGTTTTAGGCTCGTGGGCAATACCGTGTCTGTTGCAAGCACTCAACTCTACCATTATGGTGTGAAAGAAGCCATAGAGAATATATAGGTAAATAAATGGTGTGCCTACGTGCCAATAAAACTTTTTTTTCAAAAACAAGTGATGTACTAGATCTGGCCCATGGGTTGTAATTTGCCAAACCAGGGAGACATTATTTCTTAAAAGCATCTGTGCAATAATTTTAGAACATGATTATTAAATTTGGGTATCGGTTTGGTCTAGAAAAATATTTAAAACATACATATCATGTATATGTGCATATATATTTACATACACTCATATACACATACACATACACATATACTCATATATCTCATTCATACACACACAGACACACCAGATTCTGACTAGGTGGAGTAACAGAGACTGAATTTACCCTCTCACACAAGACAATAAAAAAATAAACAAACTATATGAAGAAGTGGTTTTCAAGACACTGGACATTAGGCAATAAAGGACAGTGATGAGAGATGGAAAACAAAAGAAAGTGAGCCTACGACTGCCACAGCTTAGTGCCTGAAAGAATTTCCAGGCTGCAGCACAGGGAAACCCAGGTGGAGCTCCGTGGACTCCCTGAGTTGAGGAGAGGGAGCTGAAAGCACAGAGAGACCAAGGCTCCTGCAGTATATGGAACAGAGTATTAGAGAGGAGAGAACTGCAAAGGGAATGAGAGAGGTGCAGAGAGAGAGAGAAAGAGAGAGAGAAAGGAGGCTGCTGGGGATGGAGTTACTCCCCTTGAAGGGCCCACACATGGGCTCACTTGCTTACAAACTCATCTGCTCTAGGTGCAGCAGCCCAAAGAGCACCAGAGACATATAGGGAGGGACTAAATTGATTAAATTCAGGGCAAGGGCTGGAGGGCTGGAATTGCTGGAAGCTCTCTCGCAGGACAGAAGTGTCAGCAGGTGCTAGTGTTCCTTTTTAAAGTACTTCCCCCCAACAGCCTTCTCGTGCAGCCTGAGACCCTGCCCACTCAACTTGCATGCTGAGCCTCAGCCACTTACGGCACCTTTTCCACAGGAGT
>NW_011888890.1:4776590-4782458 GCF_000151845.1 Pteropus vampyrus | reverse complement strand
CTAAATTGATTAAATTCAGGGCAAGGGCTGGAGGGCTGGGATTGCTGGAAGCTCTCTCGCAGGACAGAAGTGTCAGCAGGTGCTAGTGTTCCTTTTTAAAGTACTTCCCCCCAACAGCCTTCTCGTGCAGCCTGAGACCCTGCCCACCCAACTTGCATGCTGAGCCTCAGCCACTTACGGCACCTTTTCCACAGGAGTGGCCCATCTTGGCTCATGCTACAAGCTTTCCTAAAATCTCTCAAAGGTCCACAAACCCCCAAAAGTAGCAGCTGTGCTTGGCATGCCCTGTATCTCTTTGCTAAGTGGCCCCAAGTCCAGCAAAAGTGGTGACCGGACTCAACATGCATTGTAATTCCAATCAGGTGGCCCTAGGCCTGGCACAAGTGGTAGTCAGTCTTGGCACAGAATGTAGCTACAAGAGGCCATAAGCATAGCAAAAGTGGTGGATGGCCTTAGCTTATATCATGGTGCCCACTAAAGGGTAACAAGCTTGGCACAAGTGGAGGGGCTCCAGAAACAACACACCCAGTGACTGGCTTAAGACAACACATAGATCCAAACACACAATAAGATTGAAAAAAGAAACACCCAAAGAACAGACTTGGCTGGCACCCAGAACCCTGCTAAAGTGACTCCTGCTCTATGCAGTCAGCTCCACACAACAGCTTGTCGACTGTAGTCACAGCCAGCCCTCACAGCCAGTCAGTGAGAAGGTCAACCTTGTTCAGAGATGTACCAAAAACAATGAAAGCTCAAATACAACAAGAGGGCACACACAACACACACAAGGGACACCCTGGAGCACCCAACTCAGATGACCAGGAAGATGGTGCCATGGGGCCCCACAGGACACCAACTAGATAAGGCCACTCTCCCAAGACTGGGAGACATAGCAGATCTACCTAATACACTGAGACAAATACAGGGAGGCAGCCAAAATGAGGAAACAAAGAAAGTTTCCCAAATAAAGACCATGATTAAACTTCAGAAAAAGAATTAAATGAAGACAAATAATCTACCAGACACAGAGTTCAAAGCCCTGGTTATAAGGATGCTCAATGAACTTAGGAGAAGAACAGATGAACTCAAGGAACTTCAACAAAGACATAGAAACCATAAAAAAAGAACTAGTCATAAATGAAGAATACAGTAACTGAAATGAACACTATATTAGAAGGAATCAACAGTAGATTAGATGAAGCAGAGGACTACACTAGTGATCTGGAAGACAAGGTAGCAAAAAACATCCCATTAGAACAGCAAAAAAGTAAAAAGTGAAGGTCAATCCCATCCAAAGATGTACTAAAAACTGAAAACTTTCCTAACTTGGCAAAGGAAATGGAAATATAAGACCTAGAAGTATAGTGAGTCTCAAACAAGATGAACCCAAAGAAGTCCACACCAAGACACATAATAATTAAAATGACAAAGGGTTATGAAAAAAAGAGAATCTTAAAAGTAGCAAGAGAAAGCAGTTATTTATGAACAAGGGAGCTCCCATAAGTTGATCAGCTGATTTCTCAACAGAAACTTTGCAGGTCGGAAGGGCTCGGCATGAAATAATAAAATTGATGAAAAGCAAAGACCTACAACCAAGATTACCTAGCAAGGCTCTAATTTAGAATTGAAGGAAAGATAGTATCCCAGACAAGAAAAAGCTAAAGGAGCTCATCACCACTAAACCAGTATTACAAGAAATGGTAACGGGCCTTCTTTAAGAAGAAATATAAACAATACAAATAAGAAAACATAGGAAAGAAAAAAAAAATCTCACTGACAAAAGCAAATACTTAGTACCAGCAGTGGATCAACCAACTATAAAGCAAGTACAAAAGTCAAAAGGCAAAGGTAGAAAGATCATGTGAATTACAACAATAAATTAAAAGATACATACAAACACATGCACATACATGAAAAATAATGACAAGAACATAAATGTGAAAGGGGTGAGTAAAAATTGTAGTGATTTTACAATGTACTTGAACTTATGTGAACATAAACTTAAAATAGACTGCTATAAACATAGCTTGGTATATAGAGAGCATATGGTAACCACAGACCAAAAATCTACAAGAGATACACAAGAAATAGAGTGAAAGAAATCCAAATACTATGATATAGAAAGTTGTCAGCATGCAAGTGGATAAGAAAGGAACAGAAAAGAACCTAAAAAAAATCAAGAAACAATAAAATGGCAATAACTACATATTTATCAGTAATTAATGTGAATGGACTAAATGCTCCAGTCAAAAAACAGAGGGTGGCTAAATGGATAAAAAGCAAGACCCATCATATATTGCCTACAAAAGACCCACTTCAGATCAAAAGACACACATAGAATCACAAGTAAAAAGGTGGAAAAAAGATGTTTCATGCAAAAGGAAACAAAAAAAGCTTAAGTAGCAATACTTATATCAAGATAAAATAGATTTTTAAAACAAGGGCTGTAACAAGAGACAAACTAAGGCATTACATAATGTAAAAAATTCAATCCAGCAAGAGGACATAACTCTTGCAAACATCTATGTACCCTACACAGGAGCACCTAAATATATAAAGCAAATATTAACAAACATAAAGGGAGATATAGCCAGCAATACAGTCCTGTTAGGGGGGTTTAACATTGAACTGAGATAAATGGATAAATCTTTCAGATAGAAGGGAATCATCAAGGAAACAGTGGCCTTAAATAACACATTAGACCAAATGAACTTAATTCATATTTTTAGGACATTTCACTCAAAATAATATACATTTTTCTGAAGTACACATGGAATATTTTCAGGATAGACTACATGTCAGGTAAAAAAAAAAAAGGGTCAATAAATTTAAGAAGAACTGTAATCATATCAATCTTCTCTTCTGATCACAATGGCGTGAAACTAGAAATCAATCAGAAGAAAACTGAAAAACACAAACACATGGAGGTTAAATAACAGGCTACTAAACAATGATTGAGTAAACAATAAAGTCAAAGGATAAATCATAAGATACCTTGAGACAAATAAAAATGAAAATACAACTATCTAAAAATCTATAGGACACAGCCGAAGCAGTTCTAAGAGGGAAATTCATAGCAATGCAGACTTACCTCAAGAAACAAGAAAAATCTCAAATAAACAATCTAACTTTACATCTAACCAGAAAATGAAAAACAAACAAAACCCAAACTGAGTAGAAAGATCAGAGTGGGCATAAATAAAATAGAGTCTAAAAAATTCAATAGAAAAAAATCAATGCAACTAAAAGCTGGTTCTTTGAAAAGATAAACAAAATCTATAAACATTTAGCAAGATGAACTTAATTCATATTTTTAGGACATTTCACTCAAAAGAATATACATTTTTCTGAAGTACACATGGAATATTTTCAGGATAGACTACATGTCAGGTAAAAAAAAAAGGGTCAATAAATTTAAGAAGACTGTAATCATATCAATCTTCTCTTCTGATCACAATGGCGTGAAACTAGAAATCAATCAGAAGAAAACTGAAAAACACAAACACATGGAGGTTAAATAACAGGCTACTAAACAATGATTGAGTAAACAATAAAGTCAAAGGATAAATCATAAGATACCTTGAGACAAATAAAAATGAAAATACAACTATCTAAAAATCTATAGGACACAGCCGAAGCAGTTCTAAGAGGGAAATTCATAGCAATGCAGACTTACCTCAAGAAACAAGAAAAATCTCAAATAAACAATCTAACTTTACATCTAACCAGAAAATGAAAAACAAACAAAACCCAAACTGAGTAGAAAGATCAGAGTGGGCATAAATAAAATAGAGTCTAAAAAATTCAATAGAAAAAAATCAATGCAACTAAAAGCTGGTTCTTTGAAAAGATAAACAAAATCTATAAACATTTAGCAAGATGAACTTAATTCATATTTCAGCAAGAATAGAGAACAAATAAATAAAATCAGAAATGAAAAGAAGTGACAACCCACACTACAGAAATACAAAGGATTATTAGAAAATACTATGAATAATAATATGGCAACAAATTCGAAAATCTAGAAGAAATGAATAAATTCCTAGAAATATACACTCTTCTAAGACTGAACCAGGATGGAACAGAAAATCTGAACAGATTGATAACTATAAACAAAATTGATTCAGTAATCAAAAAAATTCCCAACAAACAGAAGTCCTGGACTAAATGGCTTCACAGGTGAATTTTACCAAACATTCAAAGAAAAATTAATACCTAGTCTTCTTAAACTATTGCAAAAATATAGAAGAAGAGGGAAGACTCCCAAAGTCATTTTATGAGTTCAGCATAACCCTGATTCCAAAATCAGACAAAGACATGATAAAAGAAGAAAATTATAGGCCAATATCCCTGATAAACCAAAAATCCTCAACCAAATAATAGCAAATCAAATTCAGCAAGACAATAAAAACACCATTATCTAGTAGGATTTATTTCTGGGATTCAAGGTTGGTTCAGTATCCCAAAATCAATTTATGTGATACACGACATAAAACAAAATGAAGGATAAAAATCAAATGATTATATCAATAAATAGAGAAAAAGCATTTGAAAAAATTCAACATCCACTTAAGGTAAAAACTCTCAGCACAATGGGGATAAATAGAACATATCTCATTGTGATAAATGCCATATGTGACAAACGCACAGCTAATAAACTCAACAGGGAAAAGCTGAAAGCATTTTCCTTAAGATCAGGAACAAGACAAAGATGTTCGCTTTCATCACTTTTAATCAACATAGTATTGGACATTCTAGCCACAGTAATCATTCTACATAAAGAAATAAAAGGTATCCTAATTGGAAAGAAAGAAGTAAAACTATCATTATTGGAAGATATGATACTATATAGAGAGAACTCTACAATTCCACCAAAAAAGCTATTAGAATAAATGAATTCAG
Organism: Pteropus vampyrus; assembly: GCF_000151845.1. Lineage (NCBI taxonomy): Eukaryota > Metazoa > Chordata > Mammalia > Chiroptera > Pteropodidae > Pteropus > Pteropus vampyrus. Next base: position 4,777,556 of record NW_011888890.1, on the reverse strand, counting down.
TAATACAGCAGTATACGGAATTCATTGAGAAATCAGTTGTATTTTTATACACCAATAATAAACTACCAGAAAAAGAAATTAAGAAAACAATTCCACTTACAATTGTATACAAAAGAATAAAATGCCTAGGAATAAATTTAACCAAGGACTTAAAAGGCCTGCACTTGGAAATTTATAAGACATTAAAAAAAAAAAAAAAGAAGATACAAATAAATGAAGGCATATACCATGCTCATGAATAGAAAGAATTAACATTGTTAAAATGTCCATAGTACCCAGAGAAATCTATAGATTCAATGCAATCCCTATCACAATACCAATGGCATTTTTCACAGAATCAAAATACCAATGGCATTTTTCATAGAAATAGAATAAGCCTAAAATTTATGTGGTACCACAAAAAGACTCCGAAGAGCCAAAACAACCTTGAAAAAGAAGATGGTTGGAGATATCATGCTACCTGATACCAAACTGGATGACAAGGCTATAATAATGAAAACAGCATGGTACTGGCATCAAAAGAGACACATAGATCAATGGAACAGAAGAGAGAGGCCAGAAATAAATCCATGCCTATATGGTTAACTGATCTATGACAAAGGAGGCAAGAACATACAATGTGGTAAAGTCCATCTCTTCAATAAATCGTGCTGGGAAAACTGGACAGAAACTAGAAAAAAATGAAACTGGATCACTGTCTTATGCCATATACAAGAATACTCAAAATGGATTAAAAACTTAAATGTAAGACCTGAAACCATAAAAGTCGTAGAAGAAAACAGCCAGTAAACTTTTGACATCACTTTTGGCAACATTTTCTTGGAAATGACGCCCTGGGAAAAGGAAATGAAAATTAAAAAAAAAAAAAAAGGGACTATATCAAACTAAAGAATTTTTGTATAGCGAAATAAGTTATCAACAAAATGAAAAGACAACTGACTGAATGGGAGAAGATATTTGCCAAGG
>NW_011888890.1:4766808-4776540 GCF_000151845.1 Pteropus vampyrus | reverse complement strand
AAAACAGCCAGTAAACTTTTGACATCACTTTTGGCAACATTTTCTTGGAAATGACGCCCTGGGAAAAGGAAAAGAAAATTAAAAAAAAAAAAAAAAACAAATGGGACTATATCAAACTAAAGAATATTTGTATAGCGAAATAAGTTATCAACAAAATGAAAAGACAACTGACTGAATGGGAGAAGATATTTGCCAAGGATACATCCAATAAAGAGTTAATATATAAAATTTATAAACTCATACAACTTAACACCAAAAAAATAAACAATCCAGTTAAAAAAACGCACAGGGGAGCTGAATAGACACTTCTCCAAAGAGGACAGGTGACTAATAGACATATGAAAAGATGCTCAATATTATCAATCATCAGAGAAATGCAAATTAAAACAAAAATGAGCTATCACCTTACGTCTGTCAGAATGGCTATCATCAATAAATCAAATGTTGATTAGGATGTGGAGAAAGAGAACTCTTATTCACTGTTGGTAGGACTGTAAATTGGTGTAGCCGCTATGGAAAACAGTATGGAGCTTCCTCAGAAAATTAAAAGTAGAATAACCATACAACTCAGCAATTCTACTTCTGGGTTACTTATCTGAAGAAATCCAAAACTCAAAGTTGAAAAAATATATGTACCTCTATGTCCACTGCAGCATTATTTACAATAGCCAAGATATGGAAGCAACCTAAGTGTCCATGGATAGACAAATGGATCAAGAAGATGTGGTGTGTGTGTGTATATATATATATATACACACACACACACACACACACACAGACACACACACACACACACACACACACACATACACACAATGGATTATTACTCAGCTGTAAAAAGAATGGCATCTTGCCATTTGTGACACCATGAATGTACCTATAGGGTATTATGTTAAGTGAAACAGGTCAGACAGAGGAAGACAAATACTATTTGATTTCACTTATATGTGAAATCTGAAAAAAATAAATGGGCAAACAAAATGAAAACAAACTCACTGATACACAGAACAAATTAATGGTCAATAGATGGGAGGGGGTTGGAAAATGGGTGAAAAAGGTGATGGGACCAAGAAGTACAAATTGGCAGTATAAAAGAAGTCAAGGGGATATAAAGTGCAGCATAGGGAATATCTTCAATAATATTGTAATAACTATGTATGACGTCAGATGGGTACTAGGCTTATTGGGGTGATCACTTCACAAATTATATAAATGTCTAATCATTATGTTGTAAACTGAAACTAATATAATACTGTATGCCAACTGTAATTGAAAAAAATCAAATTTTAGACTACATTTTTTATTGTAGGTCAATTATATCTTAATAAGGATATTAAAACATATAAATATGTACTTTACCTTATAAATAAATAAAATAGAATACATATCAAAATAAAGTACTTGAACAGTCAATTCATAAATGAATGTAATGACTGATAAATATCAAAAAACCAAAAATATCAAAAAATCATAATCAAAGGAATAAAAATTTAAAATGACACCATTTTTTCATATTGTATTTTATACTATTGTGTATTTACCAATTAACATGGTAAATGTAAAAACCCTTGGTCATACCTAGTGTTGATAATATTTTGGGGATATGAGAATCCTCATACAGTGTTGGTGGACATACAAATGGGTAAAATTTTTTTGGAAGGCAATTTGACAACATATAGCAAAAACCTAAAACACACAAAACTTTGACACAATAATTCCACTTCTAGATATTGATGTACGGGGATGTACACAAGAATTTGGGGATAAGAACATTTACCATATTTTTATATTAGCCGAAGACTGCAAAGTACCTAAAAGTTTAATATTAGAAAATAGGTTGAATAAGATATGGTACCTCTTACCCATACAGCCATCAAAAATAAAACTATAGAAGAATATTTAGAGACATTGCAAGATGACTGTCATATAATATTTGGTGAAAAATGTTATAAGAAGTATATAGAGTATGATTTCATTTTAGACAAAAGATATGTATAATGTGTATATTAATGGTTAGGAAAAAGATATTGACATTGGTTATCTTCAAGCTAATTGTTTTCATTTTATATAGTTTTCATTTTCTTTGTTTTGCTTCTATTTTTAATTGTTCCATAATGAAGATGTATTGCTCTTATAATAAAAACTCCAATAAAAGTTATTTTTCAAAAAATATCAATGCTAATGCCCTATAAATGATAATGTGATAAAAATATTTAACAGAAGGCTGCAAAAAGGTGTAGGTGCTGCAGGGAGCCCTGAGATGCTGCTGCTCTAAATAGTGGAGCCCTGTGACCTGGACCTGGACCACTAAAGGTGGGGGCATGGGCTCTGCCCTCCAGAGCAGTTTAGGCCTCCCTGAAGAAAGCACAGCTGTAAAACAAGCATGAAAAACTTAGCACCTGTCTTGCCTAGGACAACAGATCCAGCTAGGTTGGGTCCACACTGCATGGCAGACCCCTCCACTGGGCATTTTCCATGTCTATGTCATGTAGAAAAGAGTGTGAGAGGAACCAGTGACTCACTAGACCCAGGTGTTCATTTACAGTTATGGAAAGTGATGCCCAGATGGGCCCATGCATGTGTCACTTAATCAACATTCCTTCTTGAAAGCTACAACAGTGGCTTGAAGTGAAATCTATGCCAGAGTATCTGATAACTAAAATAGCCATTTCTGGAATACTTACCTACTGGGACTCTTGACATGTGAGCCTTAACAGAGAAGAGTTAGCTCTGATATATGGCTTCAAAAACCCAGAATCTCACTGCCTCCCTTCTTCCCATGAAAACATGATAATGAAGGTCCATGACTTTTTGTCTCTGTGCACAGAACCCTGAAGTTCTCTGAATCTATTGCAGTCAATTAACCTTATAGAGGGGAGAAATACATACACAGGAATCTCACCATTCACTGGCTACAACCCGGTTGGCAAATGGCTTTTATCTTATATACCAACTGCCACCATGCTTGGTGGGAATGTTATAATAAATTCCAAGGCAGTGAGTGCCTGGACTAAGTGAAAAAGGATGTCATGATTGAACAGAGATATCTTGGCTGTGAAGGGGAGATTAACAGTATTTTTATCACATATTTCCATCCTGCTCTAGAACATTTCTTACCCTCAAAATAGGATTTTTTCATTAAATCTCTCCCACTAGTGATACCTCTAACAAAATAGCAGATTAACTCTTTCAAATACTACTGTTACTACATCATTCTCCCACTTAGAAACCTCTAAAGGCCTGTCCACATTTCCCACATAGTAAATCTACTTTCTTAGTCTAATAATCAAAATCCTTCACAATTTGATGCCATTTCCTGTTCTAAGTTCTCAGCAATCCTAGACAGAATCGCTTCCCTGACCTATTTCTTCTACCCAGAGCACAAACTCAGGTCTAAAAGAATCACCTATTGGAGCCAGAGATGAGAACAACTGAACTAAGAGATCAAGAGGAGTCCATAGCTGGGAGGTTCAAGCTGAAGGTGGGTGTTAGAAATCTTGGGGTATGGGTCCAGGCAAAATCTGAGTAGACAAGCTCTAGCTGAGTTTTGCTCCTTTTGATGGCCTAATTTCTATCCCAGTTTAGCTGCCCATCATCAGTTTTAAAGCAGTGGTATTTTACAGCTGTTGCTGAACAGACACAATACATAGCCCACAAATTTTCATCTCTGAGCTTATGGCATCTTCTTACCTTGAGTGCCTGTTTCCCTTCCTTTCTGCCTATTTGAATCCCACCCATCTTTCAGCGCTTAGCTCCAAAGCATCAAGGCGAGGTCGGGGTCTGTTTCAAATGACCTACTTCTCGGAGTCCTGATACTTGACATCATACTCTAATTCATCTCTGCAATTTCACATAGATCTTTCCTAGTTCTACCGTGTTGTTGAGATAGTGACATTCACCACTGGAGTTCATTTTGCCCATCCAGTTACATTCAGGGACTTTATGGATACTGACTCGCTGTCTCATTCAAATGGAGCAGTCTGGTTGTGAACTGGTGTATTAAGGTGTCTCTTAACTGTTAGATTTAAACATTAGTCTAAGGTAATAAAGCACCATAAACTAGCAATAAAATGCAGCAATATAAAGCACAATAAATTCTTATTGCCCATGGCTAAAATCAGACAAAATAGTATTCCAGAAGAAGGGAGAAAGTAAAGCTATCATGAAAAAATATAAGCAGGTTAACTTTTCCAGCATGCTGAATGGCACCTGAGTGTGAACTTAAAAACACACAATTGCTGTATATCCTGCTAGTGAGTGGGCTGATTAATAGTTGTAACAATCTCTCATAGTGATGAGCCTAAAATAAAAATTCACAATGCACACATCTAGTTTAGAATAAGTTTACCTTTTATAAACAAAAGAAAATATGCAGTTTGAAACCTAAGAATTCTGATTAACATGATGTGGCAAAACCCAATGCCAAGCTCGTATAAGTTATAGGAAATAGAATAGGACTACTTGTTACTATATCTTTGTCTTATTTTTACCCAGATCAGAAAGAGAAATATCAGAAGCTTTTTCCATATGCCCATTTACTATAAACATCCTTTGCTAATTTCAGGTGATAATGAAAACTGATACTCTTTCTGTGCTATAATGCTAAACATATCAGTCTCTGTGGCCATGTTGATAAAGACTTTGCTAGTATGACTGGGATCTCATCGGCATCCTGGTTTGGTGGGGACAAGAGTAGGAAAACTTTTAACTTTGAACCAAAGAGATAATTTCAACAGTCATTATCAACATTCTGGACCATCTAGAGTTAGCAGGAAGATTTTCTCCATTTTGTAGGCCTGGTTTTTTTTTTTTTTTTTTTTTAAGGCCCTTGAAGGCAGAAGAATTCTTCTACTTCACACCGACCATCCCCAGAGGTCACGCTGGGAATGTAGAGGTTCCTCTGGCATCTCCATGATTTTAGTGTGAGGGACCTAGGATTTGGGTGGCCTTGTGCAACTCTCCACTACCAGAGGGCACCAGCCATGTGAGCGTGAACTTGGTGAAGGTTCCCTATGATAACACCAGAAAAGTCACACCCGGTGAAGCTATTTAAACACTTGCTTTGAGGAGTCTGTCTAGATTGGGTTCAGGCCTACCTATAGAAGGCTGGCTTAAATAGAATTGTCTGATTTTGGAGGATGCTGATATTTTTTTTTTCTTGAAAGCTGATTACAGCTCTAGTTTAGTTGGGAGAAGGTCATGGGGGGAATACTGGGGTATAGTTGGCAAGAAGTGAGGAGATACGGGAGCTGTTCTTTACTGCTCTGTTCTTAACTCATTGTTCAGTGAGTCCATCTGATTTAGAAGACCTGGACTGTGGAATTAGGCCAAGAGGATTCAGAAAGGAGCCACGTTGGAATCTAGACAAGCTAGAGTCCAGACTAAGAACTGCACTCACCTCATATGTAAAGTCAGCCAAGTTTCCATTGGCGAGTCTGGATTCTGTAGACAATTTAGTGATTTCCTGTTGGCCACCCCTCACTGCTGCCTCCTTCCCACCTGCAAGCAGTCACCCATCCATAAATCCTGTCCAGCCCTGGACTTCTGCCCAATGTTCCAGAGGGTTGGACTCACCAAGGAGAGCGGAATTCCCAGGATCCAGGACCAGCTGTGTTCCCAGAGGAGATGTCAGCACTGAAGGCAAGTTTGGTCCAGTGGCGGAAAGCAAGGCTCTGATGTCTTCCAACTGCGTGGGGACTTGCGGGGGATCTATGAGAAGGCAAATGGTGAATCAGGCAGGTTAAAGCACAAAGGCTATATTAAGCGGAGAGAGAGGTGAACATGCATGTAAATGTGTCTGTGTATGAGGCAGGAATTACTCTTGTTGCCTTTTTAACAACAATTTTTCCTACAGAGAAGGTGTGCCTACAAAGGTGAGTCTGAATTTCAGAGTTAACATTTGATGCCTGAAACAGTAAGGTCAGTAGTGAGAATCAGGCATGTTGATTCCAGGATCTTCCTTACTAGTACCACTTTATACCACAGTACCACTGGGTCCCAATAAATGCGTAGGTAAATTAAATCATATTATAAAGACACTTTACAAAAAGCCAACACTTCTTCAGCGTTCACTAAATGCCAAGTCCTGTACTAGTTTCATTTCTTTTTTCATTTAAAACATCCTGTAGAGGGAGGCACTTTGTCATTGTTCCCACAGACAGGGATATACCCCAGGAATTCTTATTTAAAAGGAGCCTTTTAAATAAGAGTGGCTTTTTATGAGGAAAAGGTCCATTTATGAAACTGAGATAATCTGATTTATGGTCTAAATTTTTTATGACCAATAGGACAGATAAGCAGGATAGGGATGATCTGCTATTTAAAATCTGATAAGGAGTCAGGGCTGACGTCATCAGGGGTCACAGTGAACCAGAGCCAAAGTGTCAAAAGTGGGAAATACAGTAGCTTTCTTTTCATTTCCACTGGACAAATAAAGAGGCAAGCGCCTAGCGAACCCAGTGGTGGGATGATCCCACTTTCTTCTGGAAAAGCAGCAGAATCTTGTTCCCCTGCTTCCTTCATCTTCTGACACACTGCAATTCACAGTCCCAAGGCCAACTTCCACCCTTTTCTCTAGAGCCCTTTTGGAACAGGAGAGAAACAGGAGTGTCGTTTTTATAATTGCTGACCATTTCAATAGCATTCAGTGAGGCCTGCTATGTGCTTGTCACCTTGTCAGCTAGGGCAAATGAATCATGATGGTGCCAGAGTTTACTTCAGAAACATATTTTTGTCTACTGTGCCTTGGAATGCAAAAGAAAACAATGATGGCCTTGATATATATACTTTAAAAATTACAAATACATTATATATTACATAATATATAATTTAAAAATATTCTTTATATGGTATAGAGTAAAAACATCACATTTGGGTTCAGGAACCCTCAGTTTGAGATGTGGTTCTGTCACTCACTAACTTGGGCAGGTCACTTATTCCCTTTGAACCTGTTTCCTCATCTATAAAATGGAACCTTTCTACTCTAAAACACTATGGTTTTAGCAATCGATGGTAGGAGTTTCCTCAAACCTAGATTCTCTTCCTCCCTTCCTTCTTAATGTTCCTTTAAGAACACTGAAATTGAATATCGAGGGAAACAGAATTCCTTTAAGAATATTAAAACTCAGGAAGCCTTTGCGTATTTACTAAAAACTAAAAGAGTTAGGTTATGTCCTATCTCTAAAACCATCAAACTCCTTGGTGCAAATGTCAACACCTTCTCACGTCCTCACAGTTTCTATTTTATTTTTCTTTTACAGTGCCTGTCCATTTGGTCTTTGTATGGAAACTGTAAATTCTTCAAGGGGAGAGGTCTCCTCTTATATTTATCCTAAAGCTCTACATGGAACTTAGTGAATATTCTACACTTAATGAATATTCACCTAGCGGCTATGTGAGTAAAAGTCTGTCTCATTACACTTCAAGTCTCCATGCTATAAGTTAAGTCACAGAACTTGGCATGAAATCCCAGCTTTATACACAAAATCCCTGGTTTAAAAATTAAGTCACATTTTTTGGCTGATTAAAAAAGTAGACACTACTTCTACATTCACAAACGACCTATAAAACTAATGAGCTTTGATTAATAAACCAAGACTTCTGATCAAGAAAAGCCCAAAACTTAAGAGTCTAAATCATGACTTTTTTCTCATCAACTTTGATTAAAATGGGAAGATGCTGTGCTCTTCAAACCCTGTGTTCACAGTCACACTGTATTAGAGTTGGAATGCTGTGAGAAGTGGCTCCCAGAACATATCCACTTCATTGGCAAAGCTACAGTAGCAGCTACACATCCTAGGCTTTCATCTCTGTAGCAGAGGCAACAAGGAAGGGTTATTAGGGAGGAAAAACCCACAGTAAGCACCATTACTCAGTGTGGGGCAATAGTCTCTGGGTCTCAGTCTCCAGACTAGCAGCTCAGCTGGATGAAACCCAACACAAAACAAATGATATCCTACATTGAGCTGATTTTCTGTGACTTCCTAAGATGACTGGAGGTTTATGCAGCCACTGGTGAGATGAAAACCCATATGGGCTTCTCTGAAATCTGAGTGAGCAAGGGCTAGAGACCTTATGCTTTATTATATCATCAATTTGGGGTATAAAAATACAAGTATTAAGTTTAATTACTTTTCCCTGAGGAAGTCCATGGTATATAATTAGACATATTTCTCATATTCTTCCTTTTCATCTTAGAATGATAGCTTTTTCTTGGTGAACGAGTTAGCATAAATGCTCTAATAATTGCTTTTTTAAAACTGTAAGACAACCTCACATTCTGTGGGGAAGAGACGCAGAGGGTCCCTAGACCAGGGAACAAAATGGTTATAGCTTGCAACATGGCTGAGTCTAACACTGGGCAATAGCAGGTGTTGGATGTGTCCCAGCAATTGTTAGTTTTAAACATCTATTTTATGACAGGAACTGTGTTAAACTTTTTACTCGGGGGTTCTTATGTTTGGGAGTGCTCTAGTCTGAATGTTTTTCTTCCCCAAAATTCATATGTTGAAATTATAAACCCCAAAGGTGATGGTATTAGAGAGGTGATTAGGTTATGAAGAGATTCGTGCCCTTATAAAAGAGACCCCAGAGAGCTTGCTTGCCCTCTGCCACATGAGAACACAGCAAGAAGTCACCAGTCTGCAACCTGGAAGAGGGCCTTCACAGAACGTGACCATGCTGGCACCCTGATCCTGCACTTCCAGCTTCTAGAAGTGTGAGAAATCAATTTCTGTTATTTATAAGTTACCCAGTTTGTGGTATTTTGTTATAGCAGCCCAAATGGACTGAGGGGGTACAAGTGCGGACTTCACTCGACTACGAACTTCCCACAATTACATAAAAAATCTTGCATGTATGAATTTTTCGGGAGGGGTTAATCTATAGTTTTCATCTGATTCTCAAAGAAACCCTTAACACAGGAGTTAAGAATAACTGCTTTACTCCTGTCACCTCTATCTGAGGCCTACCCTTTCACCAATGTGGGCATCCTTCCTGTTTTGCAGGTCTCCACAGGAAGACCAGAATCTAAGCTTAGCAAGGTTAAGTAACTCGCCCAAGGTCACACGGTAAGTGGTGGAGCCAGGGTTCAAACTAATGTCTGCCTGGCCCCAAGCCTGAGTTCCTTCTATTGGAAGATATTAAGGTGGGGAGAAGGGAAGGAATATTGATTTTACCTTTATGTTCTTAATTGGATCAGGGAAAAGAGGAGGTGCAGGGTGAGTTAGACAGTCACCCCCAACGGGGTCCACCAGGGGCAGCCAGCCTCGAGGTGTTTACCTAGGATCAGAAGCTGAGTGTTCTCGGTCAGCTCTCCATGCACATTGGCTGCTCTGCAGGAATACAGGCCCTGATCTGAAGAAGACACATTTGTGAGCAGCAAGGAGCCCTCGTGCAGATGGTGAGGGGAGCCCAGTTTGCTTTTATTCCTGAACCAAGTGACTTCAGCTTCAGGCACACCTAGGAAGAAAAAAAATAAACTCATCAGCCAAACACATTCAGGTGACTCTGGATGCATTTATAACTTCTTGGCGAGCATTCCCGGGGGCCGCTCGGCAGGAAGCATCTGCCTGGGCGTCTTCTACTATCCTTTGGCCAAACTAAATAATGCGGCAGACCTCTCAGTTGTCTGGAGGTTTTTTGCCTTTTCAGACTTACACTGATGAGGCAGGAAGAGGGAGGCCAGTTAAAAAAAGATGAAGCAGGCAGCTGGTAAAGGGTACTTGCAGAGGT
>NW_011888890.1:4759520-4765483 GCF_000151845.1 Pteropus vampyrus | reverse complement strand
TCTCCAGACTAGCAGCTCAGCTGGATGAAACCCAACACAAAACAAATGATATCCTACATTGAGCTGATTTTCTGTGACTTCCTAAGATGACTGGAGGTTTATGCAGCCACTGGTGAGATGAAAACCCATATGGGCTTCTCTGAAATCTGAGTGAGCAAGGGCTAGAGACCTTATGCTTTATTATATCATCAATTTGGGGTATAAAAATACAAGTATTAAGTTTAATTACTTTTCCCTGAGGAAGTCCATGGTATATAATTAGACATATTTCTCATATTCTTCCTTTTCATCTTAGAATGATAGCTTTTTCTTGGTGAACGAGTTAGCATAAATGCTCTAATAATTGCTTTTTTAAAACTGTAAGACAACCTCACATTCTGTGGGGAAGAGACGCAGAGGGTCCCTAGACCAGGGAACAAAATGGTTATAGCTTGCAACATGGCTGAGTCTAACACTGGGCAATAGCAGGTGTTGGATGTGTCCCAGCAATTGTTAGTTTTAAACATCTATTTTATGACAGGAACTGTGTTAAACTTTTTACTCGGGGGTTCTTATGTTTGGGAGTGCTCTAGTCTGAATGTTTTTCTTCCCCAAAATTCATATGTTGAAATTATAAACCCCAAAGGTGATGGTATTAGAGAGGTGATTAGGTTATGAAGAGATTCGTGCCCTTATAAAAGAGACCCCAGAGAGCTTGCTTGCCCTCTGCCACATGAGAACACAGCAAGAAGTCACCAGTCTGCAACCTGGAAGAGGGCCTTCACAGAACGTGACCATGCTGGCACCCTGATCCTGCACTTCCAGCTTCTAGAAGTGTGAGAAATCAATTTCTGTTATTTATAAGTTACCCAGTTTGTGGTATTTTGTTATAGCAGCCCAAATGGACTGAGGGGGTACAAGTGCGGACTTCACTCGACTACGAACTTCCCACAATTACATAAAAAATCTTGCATGTATGAATTTTTCGGGAGGGGTTAATCTATAGTTTTCATCTGATTCTCAAAGAAACCCTTAACACAGGAGTTAAGAATAACTGCTTTACTCCTGTCACCTCTATCTGAGGCCTACCCTTTCACCAATGTGGGCATCCTTCCTGTTTTGCAGGTCTCCACAGGAAGACCAGAATCTAAGCTTAGCAAGGTTAAGTAACTCGCCCAAGGTCACACGGTAAGTGGTGGAGCCAGGGTTCAAACTAATGTCTGCCTGGCCCCAAGCCTGAGTTCCTTCTATTGGAAGATATTAAGGTGGGGAGAAGGGAAGGAATATTGATTTTACCTTTATGTTCTTAATTGGATCAGGGAAAAGAGGAGGTGCAGGGTGAGTTAGACAGTCACCCCCAACGGGGTCCACCAGGGGCAGCCAGCCTCGAGGTGTTTACCTAGGATCAGAAGCTGAGTGTTCTCGGTCAGCTCTCCATGCACATTGGCTGCTCTGCAGGAATACAGGCCCTGATCTGAAGAAGACACATTTGTGAGCAGCAAGGAGCCCTCGTGCAGATGGTGAGGGGAGCCCAGTTTGCTTTTATTCCTGAACCAAGTGACTTCAGCTTCAGGCACACCTAGGAAGAAAAAAAATAAACTCATCAGCCAAACACATTCAGGTGACTCTGGATGCATTTATAACTTCTTGGCGAGCATTCCCGGGGGCCGCTCGGCAGGAAGCATCTGCCTGGGCGTCTTCTACTATCCTTTGGCCAAACTAAATAATGCGGCAGACCTCTCAGTTGTCTGGAGGTTTTTTGCCTTTTCAGACTTACACTGATGAGGCAGGAAGAGGGAGGCCAGTTAAAAAAAGATGAAGCAGGCAGCTGGTAAAGGGTACTTGCAGAGGTAGAAGTAGAGTACGAAGATTCTTTGGAGAAAACGTATTATAAAAACAGAAGAAACAAATCTATATACATCATTGAATGGAATGATTGACAACTACATGAAAGAAAATGTTGAGTAAGAAAAGTCAGACACAGAACAGTATATGCTCTATGACCTTTCTGTAAGTGGAAAACAAAAACTGGTGACATCAATCTGTGCTGTTAGTAGTCAGGGTGGGATAAACTGGGAGGAATTGTGACTAAGAGGGGGACAAGGGGCTGGGCTGCTGGTAATGCTGTTTCTTGACCTGGGGGCTGGTTTGGTGAGTTTGTCACCTTTATGATATGTGTATTTTTCTGTGTAGATATTACACTTCAATAAATATGTTGAAAGCCACAAAATGTTAATATATTCATGAACCAAAGGAAAACTGCTAGATTCCTATCACAGCTGACACTGTGTGTGGAAAACATGTCTGTTTTTTGAAGTCTGTGTATTTTCTTAGAACAAGAGAACATGGAACTATCGTATTAGTACCACCACAGAAAAAGAAAGACGAGAAGAAAGTGCTCTGCTCTCTCCTCAATCCAACTTTACTGTCTGTGAGGAAAGGCTGGGAAGAATGTGTGTATGTGAATTGGGAGGCAGTACTTGATTTTGGAAACTAAGCCCTATCTTCTAAGGCAGCGGTCTCCAATCATTTCGGCACCAGGGACCAGTGCTCTTATGAGAATCTAATGCCTGATGATCTGAGGTGGAGCTGAGAGTGATGCTAGCTCTGGGGAGTGACTGCGAATACAGATTAAGCTTCACTTGCTGGCCTACTGCTCATCTCCTGTAGAGCAGCCTGGTTCCTAACAGGCCATGGACCGGTACTGGTCTGCGGCCTGGGGTTTAGGGACCACTGTTCTCTGGGTATTATAGACGGAATGCTTGTGCTCCCACAAATTGGTATGCTGAAGCCCTAGCTCCCAATGTAATGGTATTTGGGGGTAAGGTCTTGGGAGGTATTTAGGTTTAGATGAGGTCATAATGGGGGAATGGTGGTTCTCATGATGGGATTAGTGCCCTTTATAAGAAGAGACCAGAGAACTAGTACTCTCTACGAGGCAAGGACACAAGAAAATAGCTGTCTGCAAGCCAGGAAGAGAATTTTTTGCCAAGAATTCAACCAGCACATTGATCTTGGACTTCTCAGCCCCCAGAGAAGTTAACTTCTGTTGTGTAAGCCACTCAGTCTATAGTACTTTGTATTAGCAGCCTGAATAGACTAAGACAAGGGGACGGCCTTAATGCCTTAGAAAGTATCCTTGTGATTAACATGCTGGTAAGCAGGTCCTAGCGTAGCACAGCCTTCTGAGGTAGTCTTCATAGGAGGCTCCCTAGGAGGCTGAGCTCTGAGTGAGTTGGGAGACAGAAAATCTGTAGCATTAATTCACAGGTCTCTGGGTAACAGAGAGCTCCAGCCTTTGCATCACCTAACATGCTGACCCAGCTCACAAAGTTTAATCATAGAACTCTTGGCAGATGGCATGATTCTCTATATAGAAAACCCTAAAGACTCCACAAGAACACTATTAGAAACAATAAGCAAATACAGTAAAGTTTCTGGATACAAAATCAATGTTCAAAAATCTATAGCATTCCTGTATTCTAATAATGAAGTATCAGAAAAAGAAGTGGAAAAAATAATTCCTTTTGCAATTGCAACAAAAAGAATAAAATACCTAGGAATAAATCTAACAAAACATGTGAAGGACCTATATAATGAAAACTATAAGACCCTATTAAAAGAAATCAAAGAAGATATAAAGAAATGGAAAGATATTCTGTGTTCTTGGATTAGAGGAATCAACATAGTTAAAATGACCATATTACCTACAGCATTATTCAGATTTAATGCAATCCCCATCAAAATCCCATCGGCATTTTTTAAAGAAATAGAACAAAAAAATCACCAGACTTTTTTGGAAGCACAAACGATCCCAAATTGCCAAAGTCATCCTGAGAAAAAAGAATGAGGCTGGAGGCATCACTCTGCCTGACTTCGAATTATACTACAAAGCATCAATGGTCAAAACGGCATGGTATTGTCAGAAAAAACGACACACTGACCAGTGGAACAGAACTGAACCTAGTCCAGAAGTAAACCTATATTTATATGGGCAAATAATTTTCAACAAAAAAGCCACAAACATACAGTGGAGAAAGGAAAGCCTCTTCAATAAATGGTGCTGGGAAAACTGGAAAGCCATCTGCAAAAGAATGAAACTAGACTGTTGTCTATCACCACACCCCAAAATTAACTCAAAAGGGATTAAGGACCTGAATATAAGACTTGAAACAATAAAATGCATAGAAGAAAACTAAACTCAAAGACCTTGGACTTAAAGAGGATTTTATGAATTTGACCTCAAAGACAAGGGAGGTAAAAGTTAAAATAAATGAATGGGACTACAACAAACTAAAAAGCTTCTGCTCGGCAAAAAAACTGTTAACAAGGCAAAGAGACAACCATTTGAATGGGAAAATATATTTGCAAGCAATGCCTTCGATAAAGGCCTAACATCCAAAATACAGAAAGAACTCATATGACTCAATAACAACAACAACAAAAACAAACAATCCAATCAAAAAGTGGGCAACGAATGTATGAAAAGATGCTCAAAATCACTAGCTATTAGGGAAATGCAAATCAAAACCACAATGAGATACCATCTCACACATGTTAAAACAGCTATGATCAACAGGACGAGTAATAATAAATGTTGGAAAGGATGTGGAGAAAAAGGAACCCTCATACACTGCTGGTGGGACTGCAAATTGGTACAGCCACTATGGAAAATAGTATGGAGCTTCCTCGAAAAACTAAGAATTGATCTACCATATGATCCAGCAATCCTTCTACTGCGTATTTACCCCAAAGACTTGAAAATCCATATCCGAAAAGATATTTGCACACCGATGTTCATAGCAGCATTATTCTCAGTGGCCTGGACATGGAAGCAACTGAAGTGTCCTACGATAGATGATTAGCTAAAGAGGCTGTGGTACATGTATACAATGGAATATTACTTAGCCATAAGAAGAGATGAAATACTGCCATTTGTGACAACATGGATAGACCTCGAGATAATCATGCTAAGCGAAATAAGCCAGACAGAAAAAGCGGAAAACCACATGATATCACTTATATGTGGGATATAACCTAAAAGCGACAAATGAACAGGACAAACAGAGACTCATGGACATGGACAATAGACTAGTGGTTACAAGAGGGAAGAGGGGAGGTAGATGAGGTAAAAGGGGTCAAATGTGTGGTGACAGAAAGAAATCTAACTATGGGAGGTGAATACACAATGTAAATATATGTATGCCTTATTGTTAAAGTATACAGCTGAAACTTACCGGATTTCATTAACCAATGTCACCATAAAAAATTAATTAATTAATTAAAAACAAACAAACAAACAAAAAACCCTTGGGCTTATATTCAGGGCGTGTTTAGAATGTCAAATACTGGCAAACAGGGCCAAAACAGGAATAGCCAAAGAGCCAGACGTTTTGTTCTGTGCTTTCCCTGAGCTGGGGCTGGATTTGCCCATGGGGCAAGGGCAGTGTTGCCCTTAATGGGCAGCCTACTCTTTAGGATGCAGATGCTTTCAAGGAGTTACCTAGAAACTTGTTACTTGTCCTTGGGTCTGATGAACAAAATTTACCCACAGTCTACTCTGTGACACTGAGCTCAGCTGTCCTCCTCATAGTCTCTCATGCACTTGCTGTTTCCAAGCTCCCAGTGGGAGGAAGTGAGGTGGGGCGGGAAGGTGGTCTCACACTCCCTCGCTCACAATGAGCTGCGTGTGTGAACTCACTGTGTCTTGGCTGCTCTGCTGCCTCAGGTGGCCAGGCCTTGAGTGGTGGCCTAAGATGGGTGGCCTACATATCTGGCCTATCTGTAGGCCCTTTCTCCCTGTAATGGGGAACACAAAAGTGACTCTCTGGTCTTCTCTTTTATTTGTATTACTCATAATTCAATGCAAATCACTAGGAGCCTACGAGCAGGCTGAAAGGAGGAGGCAGGACTGCTGAAAGAGGATGGAGACTTGAACATTCCATCCCTGATCCATAAGGGAGAGGCACACACCATGATATTTG
>NW_011888890.1:4728822-4759165 GCF_000151845.1 Pteropus vampyrus | reverse complement strand
AATTAATTAAAAAAAAAAAACCCAAACAAAAAACCCTTGGGCTTATATTCAGGGCATGTTTAGAATGTCAAATACTGGCAAACAGGGCCAAAACAGGAATAGCCAAAGAGCCAGACGTTTTCTTCTGTGCTTTCCCTGAGCTGGGGCTAGATTAGCCCATGGGGCAAGGGCAGTGTTGCCCTTACTGGGCAGCCTACTCTTTAGGATGCAGATGCTTTCAAGGAGTTACGTAGAAACTTGTTACTTGTCCTTGGGTCTGATGAACAAAATTTACCCACAGTCTACTCTGTGACACTGAGCTCAACTGTCCTCCTCATAGTCTCGCATGCACTTGCTGTTTCCAAGCTCCCAGTGGGAGGAAGTGAGGTGGGGCGGGAAGGTGGTCTCACACTCGCTCACTCACAATGAGCTGCCTGTGTGAACTCACTGTGTCTTGGCTGCTCTGCTGCCTCAGGTGGCCAGGCCTTGAGTGGTGGCCTAAGGTGGGTGGCCTAAATATCTGGCCTATCCGTAGGCCCTTTCTCCTGTAATGGGGAACACAAAAGTGACTCTCTGGTCTTCTCTTTTATTTGTATTACTCATAATTCAATGCAAATCACTAGGAGCCTACGAGCAGGCTGAAAGGAGGAGGCAGGACTGCTGAAAGAGGATGGAGACTTGGACATTCCATCCCTGATCCATAAGGGAGAGGCACACACCATGATATTTGATACTCGAGCACATGAGAAAGGCCAGGCTGGCATTCTCTCAAAATATACCTGGAGAAAAGATGCAGGTGAGAGGCTGAAAAGCTGATTTTTCATTGTAGCACCACTAGGGAGAGCAAGAGAATCATGATGCCCAGCCATGCCAACATGAACTTTGGACTCTGAGCTCAGCTTTTATGTTAAAAACAAAAACAAACAAACAAACAAACAAACAAAACAAACAAACAAAAAGCATAGCATTCAGGAGAAAGCCTCTGAAAAGTATATTGAAGAAAATATCTTGGCATTTCTCTCCTGAATGCTCAAGAAAAAATGAGGTCCTACAAACCATTTTCTACAAGTATTTCCCTTGCAGCAAATTGCTCACATGTGACACCACTACTGGAACCTTCCTTTGAGGAGGGCTGAGGGCAGCAAGCACACAACCCCTATTAGAAACTAAGGCTACTCTAGAGTGGGAGACATTATAAGAGAACTGGACTAATTAGGCCTTCAGTTTCACCAACAGAAGTGTGATTACTAAGTGAATGGGGGAGCAAACAATCTCTCTCCATGACTGTACCGACATGGAGATGGGCTGTGGGTGTGTATATTTCCAGAGCCAACACTTGTGGGGCTCTCTGTGTGGAACAGACAGCTCCTGCAGCAAGATGCCCTACTTCTCACCAATATGTCCTTCTATGGTTAGGACTCGTGCTCCTGCAGGGCAGCCAGAGGCAGAGAGAGGCAGGAGGAGAGAGAAAATGAGAGCGAGATAGTGAGAAAGGGGAGGAAGAGACCGAGAATCCCAGGATGGAGAGAGACCTGTGAGCCATTTCTCACCTCCCCAGCTAGTGATGTAAGCCTCTTTTATTCCCTTCATCACTCTGCCTCATGCCCTCATGAAATTGGGTCTGTTTAACAGGACAAGACAGGGTGTTTATCGAAAGGGCTGAATTCTTCAGGTGAGGGCAGGGGGTTCATGAAAGAAATGTAAAAGCTCAGGAAAGCAAAAGGTAGAAAAAAGTAACGATCAATCTCTGTAATACTGAAACTATAGAAGTGACGGCAGGCTAAGGGAAGAGAAATTATGTAGAAATTGTTCTGACATATTTATTTGCAAACCCCTCTCAGTTTTACTCAAGCATGTAACTGCATCATAAGCTTGCCTATGGAGGTGTCACTGCTGATGCCACATTATGGGGGCTTCCTGCCCGAGACTGCAGGCCTTAGGCAGTAATGACACCAAAAAGATTCTTTGAAATGATAGTTAGTCCTTCCATGACTGGCTCTAAGATACTACACATATAGTTGGAATACAGGAGAAAAAATAAATGAGGCATTATAAAGCTCTTCATTTTCTCTCAAGAGATGTCAATGGTGCTTTAGAAAACTCTACAGCCCTCGCATATGCCAGAGTCCCTTGAAAAGCTTTCAGATACACATGCTTAATACAGACGTTCAGAAGTACACTGAGGTCAAGAGTTCTGCAAAAATATCCTGAACACGTTAGGAGAAAGAACATTTACTGAATATTTGTTATGAGCCAAATATTTTGTAAATATCATCACATTTTTATGATGATCCCATGAGGCACTATCATTAATTTCATTTTATAGATGAGAAAAGTGAGACTCAAATTGATTAGGAAATCTGCTTAAAGTCCCATTAGTTTGGATCCCTGACTGATTACAAGGGGGCAGCGCCCCTGTCCTCCCTTACTCACCCTATAGCCAATAAGTGACCTACAAATGGCAGAGGAGCCAAACTCATACTTTTGATGCCACAGATCTGTCTTAACAAGTATAGTAAGTGTTCACTTAATGTTGTCTATAGGTTCTACAACTTTAAGTGACATGAGGTATAACAAAAACCCACTTTATCATAGGCTAATTCATGTAAATGAGAATTAAGTTCCTACAGCATCTCATCAACATTACAATGAGACGCTGTTGAATGAAACGACATTATTTGAGGACCTGCTGTATACAATACTGCCTGCCATTATTCTAGACTGACTCCTTAGAGAAGGTTTGAATTGCTTCACTATTATTTCTGATGTCAAGTCCTTAAATACTTTCTACTTTTGGAATTAACCTTTCTGCTGCAATTGTAACACCAAGGTTATTGGTAGGAGGGAGGTTTCTCAAATCCATGTGTGCTGGCTTTGTTAGCTCTCTTCCTGTTGAGAAGCTTGGTCAGGTTGTGGGAGATTTCTTTCTAGTCTGTTGTGATGTGACAGCACATTCTGCAGAAAGAAATGTCTGAAAAATGACAGAAAACATACTCTATCACAGAACCAAGTCCACAGTTATGTCGTCGACAAGTTACTTGGTTAGGTTCCACACTCTGGACTCCCTGGTATGATCTGTGTCTAAAACAGGGAAGAAAAAGAACCTACCTTTACTTTTCCCCCTTCGTGGCATATCTTATCAAGAATACAATGCGACTTCTCTTGCTTGAAAGGGTCAATAAATGAGTCTGGCCAAAACGGGTTGTAACTTGATATGATTATAAGGATTAGTGCCTTTAATCTCCACTGAGCTGCCAGGTAGGGAGATGTTAAAATTTTCTTTTTTTAAACCCAGACGGGATATTCTTGTTAACTAGACTACTTGTTATATTTGGAAGGCCGCTTGCACCGTGGCAGCTTGTCAACGTCTCAAGGTGGGACATCCACTGAAAAGTGTACCTTGACGTGGCAAGTTTGATGGGTTGGTGCAAGAAAAGGAAAGGATACAGTGACTTAAATGTCAGCCTTGTCAATTATTCTAAAGAACGATGAATGTCTGGAAAGGACTTCCCACATTTTTCCCTACTGAATGTGTAGGTCCTGATGTTTACAGAACCTATTTTCTTCTACACAGCTAGGCTACACTGCCCATCATTCCTCGTAGTTGAGAGTGGCCATGTGACTAAGAGGGGATGTGAAAAGTAGTAGTGTGTGCTACTTCCAGGTATGGCTCTTATAAACTTTCCCAATCATCTTCTAAATTTTATTTTGCCCCTCTCTGGCTGACAGGATAGAGATATCTGCCAAAGAGACCTGGGAAGGCATGATAACAGAACCATTGGCATTCTGTGATCCTGAATGACTATGTGGGGAACATTCTCTCCAGCAGATCAAGGACACTCTTTGGACTCTTAGGTAAGCAATACTACACTTCTACTGCGTTTGAGTCATTACCCATTTGGGGGTCAACTTGTTATCAGAGCCTAGCCTACCCTAATATACTTCCCAATGTTGATGCCTCAACTATTTATTTCTGCATTACTAGTCCTGAAAATTGTATCTCCCAAGTAAGTCCTTTGAAAGCTTCCCTTGCTCTTAGGATAAAATCCCAAATTGTACCATAATTTTTGAGATTGTGCTAATATCTTGGCCCTGTCTATTCTCTCCCATCTCCAGTGACATGTCATGATGCTTCCTTCTCTGCTCTGTATGCTCGACCACACCAGCCACAGTCAGTCCTTCAGAGGCAGCATGCTTTTTCTACCTCAGGCCCTTTGCACATCCTACTCCTAGCGACTGAAACACTCCTTCCTCTCTCAACTCTTTATTTCCTACTCAGTTTTCTGAACTCTTCTCAAATAAAGAACAAGTATGGAGGTAGTACAATGGATTGAATCACTTTTTAAGAAAAAGCCTCATCATACTCATTGCTTAATGCTTTTCATGCTTAAGGGTTGGAAAGAATTTGTGAGGCTGCATTTTACAAGTTGAAAGCATATGTGTGCCCAAAGCTATTTAATGAAAAACTACTAACAACTCAAATGTAGAAGGACATGAGTTACTCTTTGTAAACAATGTAATATTTTTAAAATAGACTATTATATAGCCATTAAAATTATGTCATAAGAGAGCCATAAGAGCCACTAGTAGCAGCAGAGTAAAAGGAGTTCCTGCTGTCGGTTATCATTACAGCTGTCAGTATTTTGATTGGAGACTCAGCACAAGGATGTTTTCTTTGTCCAGTGGGTTCACAGACGAAATGTATATTTGAAAGTAGGCTCTTTTTCACCGACTTTGAATAAATGTCTTATTTAAGAAAAGGCATAATGACAGAGACACAGATTTATTTTAGTTAGTCATGATTTATACAAATGGTTTTATGAATAAAAATAAAGGAATATAATGTACATGGCTAGGCAAAAACTGGACGTAACAACCTAGGATCTCACCATATAAGGTTACCAAGAGTCAGCTTCTGGAAAAAGTTGGGGAGACAGGGCCCCAGGTAGCAAGAGTTGGCCAAAGCTGGTGTTAGTGTCCTGGGCACCCCATGATAAATACTTCCCCACCTGAATTTTGGGTCTCTTAGTCTCCTTCAAGTGCCTAATTCCTTGTTTTACTGCTTTTTGCTCCCATTCTTTTACTGTTACTGATCCCAACTCTGAAGAGGAGATTATTCCACTTCCCTGTGACTTTCTGGTGCCTATAGATCTCTGAGTTTGCAAGGCCAACCTGAGGGCAATGCCTATATCACAACTCCTAGCAGCACTGGCTATTTTCTTTAATGACTCCTACCCCATTCTGATGTAATTAAGCTCCAGGTTCCTGTTTGGCTTACCTCTGCCATCCACTCCTTACCTTTCCATCACCACTACCCTGAGTTCAGCTCCCCACTACCTCTCCTCTAAACTGCCACGATGGCTTCTTAACTGCCATCTGTCCCAGTGTTTCCTTTCTTCAATCCATTTCACTCACTGCTGGCGGCTTACTCTTCTGGAAGTATGGCTCCTTAATGTCACTCTCTTTCTCTGTCTTTGTCTGAACTCTTTGCCAAGCATTCCAGGTCTCTCATGGCACAGTTGCAACCCACCTTATTGAGTTTAAGCCCTTCTACAGCATTTCTGCACTCTGGGCTCCAGCCAGATCAAAGCACACAGTTTGTTCTTTATGGTCTGGAGGCTTACCTACTTGCTTGAATTTTCTCATACTTTTGTCTACCTGGAACACCCTTTGCTTCTGTCTTTGCATGTTTGCATCGTAACAGTATGCAAGGCTGAGATAAAAACAACTTCTACCTCATTTGTCCCAGTCAGAATTAATCTTTCCTCCTCTAAACTTCTGTAGCACTTTGCACTTTCAGAGGGACTGAGGTTTATGCCTTTCCTATTAGCCTGGAATCCCTGAGAGCAGAACTTGTATTTATCTTTCGATCCTCCAACCTAGGACAGGAATCCATTGATATCTGAACAAATGAATTAACACATGAATGAATTTCTCACCTGCAACTTGGCAGTTAATTGTCACATTCACTCCCCGTACTGTTTTGATGGTGCTTCCTACATCAACTGTGATTGAAGGCTCCTTGGTGTTGATTACAGTCATTCGTGATGTTTTCACTAATGGCTTTCCTGAAGATGAAAAGAAATGTACAATTTTACTAGACAGTGGCTACAGACTTGAAACATTCCCTTGAACAAGGATGATGAACAATGAACAGCTGGTATATCCAGGCTTTTCCCACTAACCAAGTTTTCCTTAGGAAAAAAATTGTAACTGCACAGTATAAAAAATATCTACCCACCCACCTAACTACTATAGTATTGTCAGAAAAAAAAAAAAACAAAAAAAAACCCCAGAAAAAAATGAGCACGGTGTTCGACAAGTTGGAATGATTTATGCATTTTATCATTAAATTAACAAATGATCCTATACATTCCATTTTAAGAGCTTATCTTTTTAATTAAGCTTGTTATTTTGAGATAATTGTAGATTCACATGCAGTTGTAAGAAATAATACAAAGCAACCCTGTGCACTCTCTACCCAGTTTCCCCTAATGGAGACATCTTACAAAACTAGAGTACAATATCATGACCAGGACGGTGACATTGATAAAGTTAAGCTAAAGAACATTTCCATTACTACAAGGATGGCTCATGTTGCCCACAATCTCTCCTGCATCCTTTGGCGACCATTAATACGTTCTCCATGTCTATAATTTTGTTATGTCAAGAATGTTATATAAATAGAATCATACAGTACGTAACTTTTGATAGTTTTTTTTCTCATTCAGAAGAGTTCTCTAGTTTTCTTCTAGTTTTCGTATGGTACCATGGTTGTATGTATCAGTAGTTTGTTTCCTTTTATTGCTGAGTAATATTCCATGGTATGGACGTACTGCCAGTTTTTATAGCCATTCACTTGTTAAAAGACACCTGGGTTGTTTACAAATTTTGGCTATTCAAGTAAAGCTGCTAAAAATATTCATGTACAAATTTTTGTGTGAACGTAAGTATTCATTTCTCTGGGATAAATGGTCAGGAGTACAATTACTAGGTCATATTGTAGTTGCATGTTTAGTCTTTTAAGAAACTGCTGAACTGTTTTCCAGAGTAGCTGCACCATTTCATAGTCCCACCAGTAATGTATGAGTGATCCAATTTCTCTGCATCCTTGCCAGCATTTGTTGTTGTCATTAGTTTTAATTTTAGACATTCTGATAGGTGTGTAGTGATATCTCATTGTGTTTTTAATTTGCAATTCCCTAATGGCTGATGATATTGAATATCTTTTTATGTGCTCATTTTCCGTCTTTATATCTTTGGTGAAATGACTCAATATGCTTTGGTCATTTTCTAATTGGACTGTTTATTTTCTTTTACTGTTGAGTTTTTAGAGTTCTTTATATTATAGATACTACTACTTTGTTAGATATGAGGTATGCAAAGATTTTCTTCCAGCCTGTGGCTTTCTTTTCATCTTAACAAGATCTTTCATAGGGCAAAAGCTTTTAACTTTGATGAAGTCCAATATATCAAGTTTTTCTTTCATGGATCATGTTTTTGTCTAAAAAATTTTTGTCTAAAGAATGTGTTTAAGTCTAAGAACTATTTACCTAGACCTAGATGCTAAAGATTTTTTAAAAGTTTCATAGTTTTACATTTTACATTAAGTCTATGATACATTTTGAGTTAATTTTTGTATAAAGTATAATACTTAGGTCAGTGTTTTTTGCCTATGAATGTCCAATTGTTCCATCATCATTTATTTTGAAAAAGTTAATCATTTATTAATTAGGAAATAAATATACAGTTCCAGGTCCAGTATTAGTCATTGATCTAGTTTGATCAACTCAGTGAGGAAATAGGTTTTTATCAGGCTAAACTATTCTTGAAAACTATTGTGTTTAAAAATCGGAGAACATCTCAATTCTAATTCTAGATTTATATCACTGATTGTGATATTCAGGTGTTTTTTTTTTTTTGCATATTTTTTTTGCAGGTTTTTTTTTATTAGTTTCAAGTATACAGTACATTGATTAGATATTTATATAGTTTATGAAAAATACCTGATTACTCTATCTTACCTCTGGCTCTCTACACATAGCCATTACATTGCTGCTGACTTCATTCCTTATGCTATGCTCCCCATTCCCATGACCATCTGTCAACTACTAATCTATACTTTAACTCTTTACAGCTTTCTCCCAGTACCCCAGCAGCCTAACCCCACTTCCCTCTGGCCTACGTTTTCTTCTAAGAGTTTTATGCTTATGGGTCTTACATTTAAGTCTTTAATCTATTTCGAGTCTATTCTTATATATGGTATAAGAAAGTAGTCCAGTTTCATTTTTTTTTGCATGTATCTAATTTTCCCAACACCACTTATTGAAGAGACTGTCTTTACCCCATTGTATATTCTTGCCTCCTTTATCATATAGTAAATAAGTGTATAGATGTGGATTTATTTTTGGGCTTTCTATTCTGTTCCATTGATCAATGTATCTATTTTTAAGCCAGTACCATGCTGTCTTAATTACTACAGCCTTGTGGTATAGTTTGATACCAGGAAGCGTGATATCTCCAACTTTGTTCTTCTCTCTCAAGATTGCCGTGGCTATTCAAGATCTTTTATTGTTCCATATAAATTTTAGCGTTATTTGTTCTAGTTCTCTGAAAAATGCTATTGGTATTTTGATAGGGATTGCGTTAAATATATAGATTGCTTTGGGTAGTATGGCCATTTTAATGATGCTGATTCTTCTTACCCATGAGCACGGTATATGCTTCTATTTATTTGTATCTTCTTCAATTTCTTTTTTCAATGACTTATAATTTTCTGAGAATAAGTCTTTTACCTCCCTGTAATTTCATTCTTAAGCATTTTATTGTTTTTGATGCAATTGTAAATGGGATTGTTTTAATTTCTCTTTCTGAAAGTTCATTATTAGTGTATAAAAATGTAACTAACTGACTTCTGAATATTAATTTTGTATCCTGCTACTTTACTGAATTCATTGATCAGTTCTAAGTTTTTCTGTGTGTAGTGTTTAGGGTTCTCTCTATATAGTATCATGTCATCTATAAATAATGAGTTTTACTCTTTTTCTAATTTGGATACCTTTTATTTCTTTCTTGTCTGATTGCTGTGGCTGGGACTTTCAATACAATGTTGGATAGATGTGGTGACAGTGGGCATCCTTGTCTTGTTCCTGATCTCAAGGAAAATGCTTTTAGCCTTGCTGCACTGAGTATGATGTTAGCTGTAGGTTTGTCATATATGGCTTTTATTATGTTGAGGTATGTTCCCTCTGCCACCTCTATCACCATCTATTGAACAAGCCTTTCTTCTATTGAATTGCTTTTTAATCTTTGTCAAAATCAGTTGGACATATTATTGTGGATCTATTTCTGGGTTCCCTTTTCTGTTCCATTGATCTATGTGTGACTCTCTATCAATGCCACACAGTCTCAGTTATTGCAGGTATATAATTCATCTTGAAATTGGGTAGGCTGGTTCTTTGCATGTAATTTTTTTGTTATTCTACTTCTTTTCTTTTCCAAATGAATTTTAAAATAATCTTGTCTACAACTATAAAATCTTGCTAGTATTTGACGGGAATGACATTAAATTTGTAAATCAACTTGAGAAGAAGTGACATCTTTACTGTGTTGAGTCTTCCAATCCATGAACACTATTTAGAATCTTTTAATTTCTTTCATCAGAGGTTTGTAGTTACCAACATACAACTCCTGTATATATTTTGTTAGATTTATACCTATTTTGTATTTTGGGGGGATGGTAAATGATATTGTATTTTCAATTTCAGTGTTTCAATTTCATGTGTTGTTAATAGAAAGAGTTAAAAAAAATTTATAACCTATGATCTCGCTAAACTCACATATTAGTTCTAGAATTTCTTTTTTGGTAGATTTCTTATTTTCTAAGTAGGCAATCATTTCATTTGCAAATTGTTTTATTTCTTCCTTTCTGATCTGTATGCCTTTTTTTTTTCTTGCATTATTTCACTGGATAGAATTTCTAGCACTATGTTGAATAAGAGTGGTGAAAGTGAGATTTTGGTATGATGAATGATTTTCAGTTGAAATCTGGACATTTTCACATTATGTTATACAACACTGGATCTTATTTAAACCTTCAGTTTTAGCTGGCTTTCTCTGAAACCATTTAAGCGGGGAAACAGGGAGATGCCATCTTGTTACTATCCAATAAAAGTAGAAGTCCAGGTTCTCCACGTGGCCTCCTTTGTCACTTAAGTGGGGAGCTCTTCATTATTGCTGGCAGGGGTTGGACTTCCGGCTCCCCACATGGTCTCCACTGACACCACCATGAGAGGGGCCTTATTACTTCTGGGTGGTGAGTGAAAGTCCTGCCTCTCCAGGAGCCTTTCTCTATCAACATCCCAGAGGAGAGGGTAAGGAGGGCACTGTAGGGTGAGGGTGGAAATCCAGGCTCCCTGTGTGGTCTCCACATTACGCCATGATACGGATGAAATCTGTCTTGTCTGATGTGGTACCCTTGGGGATATTGGGAAACTCATTTCAGTCTGAGAAGATGGAGTCTAGCCTCCCTGCTGGTGTGGGTGGCAGTGGATCAGAGTGTTTTCTGTGGTGTTTGGAGTAGAGCAGTATTTTCCAAATGTTTTCTGTCTTGCTAGGCTGTCTCTTTCCTGGTTCTCTCACTAGAGAGAGAGAAGACTTTAGTTGGGGCCATTTTTTCAGTTCCAAGTTTGAGATTTAAGAGGCAAAAATAAAACCCGAGGAAATCATAATTGTGTTTTTTCTTGGTTCCTAAGGTCCCTAGCTAGTTTGCTTTCTCCTTTCCACTTTTTGATCTTCTTATGTTTGTTTTATGTATAATGTCCATGAATCTTAGTTGTATTTAGCAGGAGGAATAGGGAAAAGTATGTCTATGCTATCTTCCTGGAAATAGAAATTCTGTGTAGATTACATTTTAATAGGCCTTCATTAGCTGGGGATAAAAATCCAGCACTTTGTGTACATGACCACAAAATACAATGACAAATTCATTTATTGAGTACCTCGGGGAACTAAGCATCCACATGAAATCATTTTCGAATACCGAAAGCTAATTGTTTATAACTCAAATGGATTTAATTTCCTTTCAACCCTTTTACAGGCAAGATATTCTACAATGGTATTTGTTCTTCTGTGCCTTTATTAATTATGAAGAAAACCATAATTAAATAAGGTCCTTTGGACAGTCTTATATCTGCTTTTTATTTTTCATTTTCTCCCTCATCGATTTATCCTTTATTCCTGCTTGCACTGTCACCCAATCTCATATTAGAAAACTGTCCCTCTTTATTCTCTTCTTCCCTTTTAACTGACATCTAGGCATAGATTATCAAACTCATTAGAACTATGTTTAAGGGTAGAAATTTGAGTAAAATTTTGAGGAGCTCCCCTCTAAATATGTGCATAAACTCTCCATATCTATTTTGACTGTTTAGGGGTCTTTTTCCTTATTTTACTTATATTCCATATACCAGAGATTATATATGACCTGATGTGAAGATGATTTTGTACTATGATGGTTTCTAAGATACTACAGGGTGATAATGGGAGAATACAGCTGAAATGACATTGAGTTAATATCAGCATATTTACCTTACCTCCCTATCCATAAAAAGGTACCCAGCTTTAATTCCAAACATATTGTAAATCTAATCAGCCTCTCTGTTGCTATAATCTAATGCTGCATCCTCTTTGGCTGGACCACTGCCTAACTGGCCTCCTTTCTTCCAATTTTCCTTCACTGGCCAGAGTGATCTTTCTAAAACATGAATCAGATCATATAATGCCTCTGCTTAAATTATCCAGTGCTTTTTCAGGGCAATAAGCATACAATCAAGCTCCTATATGTTCAGGCCCAGCTGTCTACCTCTTTTACCTCCCTGAGGCCACAGTCTAATTAATCACTATGCTCCAATCACACTGGCCTTCTGTCCCTTCTGCCAAAACATCAGCACCTTTGTCCTGGCTGTTTCCTTTCCCTGACATCCTCCACCTACTCTATCTTCTTCTGGTCATTCATGTCTCCATGCAAATATCACTTCCTAGTGGGGCCTTTCCTAACCACCCCACCTAAAACATGCATCCCTTCATCCCCGTTAGTCATTATGTATCTTAGCACCAATTTTATTTTCTTTATAAGCATTACAACTATCAGAATTCACCTTATTTGTGTATTCTCTGCCTCCTGCGCCCTACCCTGTAACCTCCATAAAAGCAGGGATCACATCTCTCTTGTTCTCTTCTTATGCCTAACACCTGGTCCTGGCACATTAATGAATATATGTGTGCATATGGTATGCTATGTGCATTATCTGAATTTGTTTTTATTGTCATAAGAACTCTGAGAGGCAAGTAAAGCCTTTCTATCCTTTATATAGACCAGGAACTTAGGCTAAGAAAGGCCCTGTGGTTTGTCCAAGGCCAGAGAACAAGCAAGTAGTAGGACTGAACTAGACTCCAGAACTCTGACCTAAAGTTCAATAACCGGGGTTCCCAAAGCCATGTCTGTGGACTGGCTGTCTCAGAACCCCCAGGGCACTTGTTAAAACATAATCTGTCCTGTTATAATACAATAGTTGCCTCACTGTGTAATAAAAACAACTGTGCCAATGGGGAAAAGCAGGTTAGGGACCAAGGAGTTTCAGACTCACAATTACCAAGTTATTTTTCCTATAGGAATTTTAATAATAAAGGTGGGTTTTATAGCTGCAAGTGTATAGCTATAAAATTCAAATGTCCCTGAATTAAATCCAGCCCTTAATTAATTATATCGAGCTTTTGCTGAAAAGTAATGGCCTTTTGTCCTGTCACTAGAGGTGCTGTTGTTAGCACAGGCTACTCGTATATTCTTATTACCTTTATGATCCATTGTTAAGACAAAGCACAAAGTTATCCAAGTATTTATAATTAATAGACCTTTATAATGAAAACAATGTTTGTTAATCAATTGACCCTCTTACATTTATTAGGAAAAGCTTGTAGATATTATTGAGTCTCACTCTAGACCTATTAAACCTGAATCTCAGGTGGTGGGATGGAAGCTGTAATCTCTAGTTTTAACAAGTTCCTAGGTGATTCTAATATGCAGCCAGATTTGATAATCAATGAATTACATTGTTTTAGTTTTTCTGAAACTGGTTTCTCTGATTCATGGTGAGAGCAGAGGAGATTTCTTTTGAGAGACTGCTAGTTCTCTACTAGAAAATCTCAAGTTGGAACTCTTGTTTTAATGTCAATTAAAAACAATAACAAAAACAAGCCCATTTTTAGATCACCTGGATGATCACCTAATAAATGAGTACTGGTGTGTGATGCCAGGCCTATGTTTGTGTTAGATTACAATCATATTAACCAGTATTACTTTAATTATGGAAGTTAAGAAGAAAAGAAGAGAGAGGCAGAGAGGGAGTGAAGTTGTAAATTATGTTTGTGCTAAGAGGATGTAAAGAAAGGTCACGGCATGCTCCATCAGAAAGGCTTTCATGAGAGGCAAAACAGAAAAAAGTGCCTAGAGTATGGGGCCCTGATCACAGAGCCTCCACAGTGTGAGGGGCGCTCAGCTGTCGGGACCATGTACGTGTTGCAAGGAGCCATTTCGTTCCTGCAAATCAGCATGAGTCGGCAGATTAGTGTTGATTTATGGAAATTGATGGAGTTTATAGATTATTCTTTCATTTAATCTGTAAATTTGTGTTATATTTGAATGAGAGCTAGACAAAGGAGAAGACTACGCCTAGCTTTCTAGCTGTATAAATTTAAGACAAACAAGGAAATAGAAACAAAGGCAAACCTTTCAATTTATCAGGCCTCAGAGGAGGAATCAAGCCCTGCTGAGAGAGTCAGAAAGAAACAGAAGCATTAAGAGAATCATTTTTGTTTAGTTCCTCCAGACCTCATCAAGCCCTCCCCTTAGCTTTTGGATTATGGTTCCTGTTAGAAGTAACATAGGACAGGAGAAATGGAGGCTCACTAGTAAGCAAGGGCAGCCCTTGGACAAAGAGTGAACCTGAGGTGTAGCTAAACATGTGTGTCCATATCCAACGGTGTGAAAAAGTGCCATCTCGTGATGCCTTTATAGCAGAGACATTCAGCCAGCCAGGCACTGTCCTGATCCTGAAGGATGAGCAACAGTGAGACAAGCAGGGACAAATGAGCAGCCCCAGGAACAAATGCCTGGGAATATATTCCTGCGCATAGTCTGGGCTCTGGCTCATGCCTCTTCCCCTCATGTGTGACTCTGGGTAAAACCAAAGCCCAATGGGAAGAAATCTGAACATATGTGCTTGAAAAATATCTTTGGCCCAGTATAAAGGTAATTGAGAGAAGAGCCAGAGGAGATGGAAGGTTTGTTTTTTTGAGTGCAGCTAAGAATAGAGAGCATTGTAAGTAAGTTTTTCTTAGGGCCAAATTCCAGGCCTCTGCTAATAGAAACTTTGTTTTCAACAGCATGATGCCTTCCATTTTAGAAGCCATGGCAGAGATTGATTTGCTACCAACCAAACCTCTTTCTCTTCCTAGGCACGAAGCTAGGTCATTTTCCAGCCTCTTTGTTTAGGTGAGCAAGATACTACGTTCTAGCCAGATGGAAGGTGAGCAGAAGTGAAGTGAGACATTCAATCAGAACCACAGAAACCCTCTTGTGCAATAATTTTAGATTTTATGTGAGCTAGAAATAATCTATCATATTTTAGCCATATTATGATTTTATTTGTTATAGTAGTTATCAAATGCTAATTGATCCAGGTTTAATGAATATTTGTTTGCTCACTGAATCAAATGGGTCTTCTTTCAGTACTTCTAGTGAGTCACAAACATCATTTGAAAAGAGTTCTTTACTATCTTTAGCCATCAAAAATGAATTGTCCTTCAAAGACTTCAGATTCTCACCGTTTAGCTAGAGGCAATCTATGTGTTAAGAAGTGTGCATGTGTATTCATTCCCCAGGAGGATGAGAAGACTTGTTGGAGATGAATGGGATACTGGACGATGACAAAAACCAGGACTGCAGCAAGCAGGTTTGAAGATGACTGAGAGCTCCAGAAAAAAATGCATAAATAGCGAATAGGTTTGAGATTGTGATATCTAAACTAGTAATTAGTAGAGTCTTCCTGGAGTGCTACTCAGGTACAGATTCTGGGTTATATTCATGAGGACCGAGCAGCGCAAATACCATCATTAATGATTAGCTAGTGATGTCTGCAGTGGGCATGGGCATGCGAGGTGGCGGCCTACATACCAGGTGTCTGGACTCCATCTCTTAATAGCTGAGTGATCTTGGGTGAGTTATTTAATCTGTTTGTGCCTTAGTTTTCTAATTCTATGGTTGTCGAGAGGAGCAAATACAATAATGCATGCAGAGCTGTTGGAATGGTGCCTTCGCACAGAGTGAGGTTTGAATAAATGTTGGCTGTCAGAATGCTAACATTATGAGAGAAAACTATGAGGAGCAAGCAGTGTTAGGAACCTCTGATAAACTAAGAAAATACACAGAAAGGAAAACTTTAAAGAAACAGGAAAAGACAGGAAAGAGGAGAGGGAAGAAATCTGTAAGTGAGAAGGAACTCTATGGCTTCTATTTCGAAGAACTGCAAGGGTTTCAGAATGATTAGAAGAAATAATTTAAATACAATGGGTTCTCTTGAAACTGGAATCAGTATCTGGTCAGACACAGAGAGCTTAAAAGTCACACTGAGGCTGGTTGTGCTGGAGACCGCAAACTGTATCTATTTCTAGAGAAGTTATGAAACAACATATGCTAGCCTGACTTGCTTGTGATTCCCATGAGACTGTTCAAGAAAAACAGTTGTTACCCATGACAGATCCAAATCTCAATTCAAGGGAAAGGTGAATAAGATAGTAACACTCACTAATTGAAATATTTAAGTAAACAGAAATGAGGTGTTAGAATTCACATACTTTCAGTACCTAAAACTAAGTAAATTGTATTAATTCAGATTTAATCAATGGATAATGCCTTGTAATCAGTGAGAATATCAAAGCAATGCCATAAGAAATGATAGCCTCTGCTCACAATGCAATTATCACAGGTCCCTTCCAAGGGACATTAAATCTGCAAAAACTCCCTGAAATAATTCCTCAATCGAAGAATTTAAGACCTCATGAGTTAATAAGTAAAGTTTAAGGGACCGTGATCGGTGTGAACCTATGAATCCCTTATAAATAACAACGACATCTTATACATCTGAAATTGCTAATGATGAATATGGACTATTAATGTTCAGTTACCATTTCTTTCTGGCCAGGAGCTTTTCAGGATCTGGCTACCTGGCAATTTCAACAAGAGTGGCTTTGTTATAGATAACAGTCATATTAAAATGTAAGATTTTTTTTTTTTTTTTTAGTCTGGTTCTCCTTCCAAATGCCTTTCACATTTGGTAGCTCAGAAATTTTTAACTCCATCCTATCTTGCTGTCTTTCTCACAAGGTCTCCTTCACTTCCACCTCTTGCCTCTCGAGTCAGCATTTGGCCTTTCAGTCAACCCTGTTTGCTCTTTTTCTCCCCAGCAGTCCTCTGAGAACCTTTCCTCTCATCTGTTATTTTTCCAAGACATCACAGCAAAAGCTTCTTTGTTATCTACTCTTCTATTCTCCCAAAGATAAAGCAAATAATTTTGCAAATGATAGAATTTCAGGTACGGGGTAATTATAGCTGGGAATAGTGGGTGTGGATTGCTGTACTTTATTTGTAGGCAAGAGATGTGTAGAACTCTTAGGTCTAACAGAGAACCAAGTGCGCCTCTATTTAAAACTTTCTGTTTACAATAAGGACACAGGTTTATAGTTCTAAATCTGCTTCTAAATTTTGCAATGTGGCAAATACTTTTCCTAGAATCTTACTTATTTTATTATGACAATAAGCTTTCTTTTTTAGTAATAGTAAAAATAAATGTTTCTCTTCCATCCAAATCATTACATGGTTTTAGTTAGTATAATCTAATAAAATATATTATTGTACTTTGAATAACACTCTATCTGGGAAATGAGGTATACTATATGAGCAGGGAATATAGAATATGGAAGATTTAGTCAGAGGATACTGGTAGCTTCTAGTTTATGTTCAGAACACTGGCACGTTTAGCTTGAAAATAATTTTTAAAAATTTGAATTGGTTGGGCTCAGTTAAAAAAGAAGAGATTTACAAAAACGTTTGTGTGTTTTGGTTTGGCTTACTTGGAATAACTGAAAGGTCTATCAATGTTAGATTTGCATTTTTCTTTGGAAATAGTCAGATGAAAATGAGCTGTGCCTTTTAGACAGAGTGTGGTAGGCAGAATAATGGGTCCCCAAAGATGTCTGCATCCTAATCCCTAGAAACTGTGACTACACTACATTACATGGCAAAAGGGAATTAAGGTTACAGGTGGATTAAGGTAGCTAATGAGCTGACTTTAAAATGAGATTATCCTAGTTTATCTAGTGAGACCAGTCTAATCATGTAAACTCTTAAGATCAGAGACAGAAAAGAGTTTATCAGAGAGGCAGCATGAGGACTCAACCCGCTACTGCCAGCTTTGAAGATGGAGGAAGAGGGCTAAGAGCTAAGAATGCAGCGGCCTCTAGAAGCTGAGAATGACACTCAGTTTACAGCCAGCAAGGAAACACAGACCACAGTCCTAGGTCACAAAGAACTAAATTCTGCCAACAATCTGAATGAGCAGGAAAAGCATTCTAGCCTAGAGCTTTCAAAAAGGAATGCAGCCTGTTGACATCTTGATTTTATCCTGGTGAGACCGTACTGGACTTCTGACCTACAAAACTGTAAGATAATATGTTTGTGTTAGTTTAAGACTCTAAATTTTTGGTAATTTGTTATGGCAGCAGTAAAAAACTAATAATACACAGGCCATATACACTATTTAAATCACCAAAGTTATCACTACAACAAAGTATATGTATGACGAATAAGCACAAGAAAGGGCCCTGACATCATTAGTCATTAGGAAAACATAAATTAAAATATTGATGAATTATCACTTCACATCCATGAGAATGGCCAGAATAAAAAAAAAAAAATAGACAAATGTTTGTGAGAATATAGAGAAACTGGAACCCTCATACATTACTGGTAGAAATGTAAAATGGTGCAGCCATTTTGGAACATAACTGGCAGTTTCTTAAAAAGTTAACCGTAAATATGCTACATGACTCTGCAATTCCAGTTTTAGGTATCTATACCTAAGAGAAATGAAAACATATGTCCACACAAAAACTTGCACTTCAATGTTCATTGCAGCATTATTCCTAATAGCCAAAAAGTGTAAACAACCTATATGCCCTTCCACTGCTGAATACAATGTGGTATGGTCACACAATGGACTTTTATTCCACCATAAAAAGAAATGTAGCCTACATGGTACAACACAGGTGAACCTTGAAAACATTATGCTAAGTGAAAGAAATTGGTAACAAAGGACCATGTTTTGTATGATAAAAAAGCAGATCTATGGAGATGTAGTATATTAGTGATTGCCTAGGGCTGGAGGGAGTGGAGGGGGATGGAGACTGATAGCTAAGGGATGTGGAGTTTACTTCTGGGATAATAAAAATGCTCTAAAATCGAGTATGGCGATGGATGCATAACTCTGTACTAAAAGCCACTGAATTGTATACTTTAAATGGCTGAATTGTCATAGTGTATGAATCATACCTCAATAAAGTTTTTTTTTTTTCCCCAAAAACTACCACCTTAAATTGTAGTGATGGTTACACAATTTAAAACATTTGCTAAAAAAGATCACTGAATTGCACACCTACAGCAGGTAAATTTTATGATATGTAAGCTATACCTCGATAAAGCAGAAAAAAAATAGTGTTAACCTGAATTAACCTTTTTTTGATGATTCAGAGTCAACACTGGGAATAATTATCTTGCATAAAAATTGAGAAGAACTGGAATTTCTTTGCCCGTATGATTCCGTTTAGTTGGCGTGCCTTCAATATACACATTGCAGTGCCCTTAGGACTTAAGGAAGTGGGTGGGGCTTAGCTGGCCTTTTCCTGAGCATTCCCAAGTCATACGGCTTCCCTCGAACCATTTTCTAAAGATATGTTTTGCTGATGCCAGTGTGTCAGGTTGCTCAGGTTAGCTCGTCTAATTATTCAATTGAAGTTGATGATTCCTCAAGAGACTAAGGCAGCAAGTGGTGCTGTCATAACTTCTTTTGCCTGTTCCACTGCATGCTCCCTGAAAAGGGACCCCATACCCAGTACAGCTGTGTGATGCTGCAGCCTCTCCTAGAAACAACCAAGGATATGGTAAATTCCCCTACCGTCCCACCACACATTCTTCCCTTATTCTATTGGGCAGACGTGGGAATTGCTTTTTCAGGATTTGCGATGAGCTAGCTTGAACCATTTGTATTTGTTTACTCCAGCCTACTAGGGAGAAGAGTAAGTTGGATTCTCCTGCTATAACTTTATCAGTTTTACGTAAGTTCTATAATAGCTAGACGTCTTTAGTGGGCATGTTATATGCGTGTGTGTGTGTGTATTAAAGAAAATTTAAGGGTCTCGGTTACTCCATATTCTATCAGATAATGAGGTCCCCTAATGGCAATTTGAATCAGTCAATGGCCATTACCCTGTTGTTCAGAGTACCACTGGGAACACAGCCAAACTTGTCTGCCTTTCTCTCTAATCGAGTGTATTGGAGTAAACCTTCCTTTGTCAGTCTTTGCCACTGGTGATGAGGCCCTCTCTGAGTCGAACTCCCTGTAAAGCAAAATCTTTCTCTGGTTAACAGAATTGCTGGATGAAAAATCCAGAAATGCCAACTTGAAGTGACTTACATTATGAAAAGCTTACAAAACTGCTTGTCTTTTATTGCAGCTACTAAATCATGATGGGGAAGGGAAAGAAAAAGAATTTCAAAAACAACTGCCTTTTATTTTTATTTTCCCAGAGAGGTTTCTGTGATCTCTTTATTAGACACAATATGTGTCAGCTATTCAACTCATAAAAAAGGAGAAAAACATGCCAAGAAAGGAGAAATATTTTCTGTTTCTCCATTCCTGTGAAAACGTTGAATGAGCTCATCTGTGTTCTCTCCTTTCAATGAAAGATATGCTCATCCCTCATCTTCTCATTTTCCATTGATGATGTCAGGCAGGCCTTGCAGTATCTCTTTTGTGATCTTATAAAATCAATGACAACCAAAAACATTTCCCTTCTGGCTATGACCTCATCAGTGGTCTACACCTGGACAGGCTCCATCTGCATTGGTAAGTAGAGCTAAACTCCACTGATCCAGACTGAAGCAATTTACCAGGAAACTACTGCTTTCCTTCAAAATGCTCCCTATGCCATTCAATATGGAAGATTTTAAAGCAACTTGGCTGAGTGCTGAATACAACTAGTCAAGATGGCTCTCTAATCTTTATGCCTAGCTTTATACACTGCAGAAACTCTCCTTACTTAGCCCTGTTTTTACCTGGACAAAAGTCATCAGTACTTCAAACCGTTAGGTGGGTGACATTTGGGGATATTCTTATATCCCTTCTTTCCTCCCTCTCCTCTACTGTATGCTACTTTCATCGATATTCTCAGCAGTGAAACAGGCATGCAATTTAGTCAATTTAGCACAGAAAGTCATTTCTTGCCACTGGGTCTGGATGGCTATGAGTTTCCTGAACCAGAATGGCAGATGGGGATACACAGGCCATCTCCATGCTGAGAGACACCCGCAGTGTACTCTCAAATCTCTGAGACTCAAAAGAAAAAAATCAACACATAATGGATGAGTTTGGGGAGAAGCGAAAGACACACAAGACAGTATTTTACAGGCCCAAAGAAGGCAGAGCAGGAAGGTTTAGCTGTATGAATATGTTTAAAACTGATATACATGGTTGAATACAAATTGTAGAAAGACTAGTAATGGACCTACAATGCATCTGGAGGCAGAAGTGGCTACTCACTGAGTTCAAAGGATGGGGCAACTCAACGGGAGAGGTGTAGTTGTTGACCAGGGAAATTTCATTGGGCCTCCCTTTCCGTGGCCCATGTGAAATATTCTTCATCACAACCTACCTCCCTTGCTCTGAATCCAGACACTCCAACCACTTTTCAGGTGGCTAATTCAACCTTCCCGGTTGACAATGAGACAGTGAGACAGACACCGAGAGGTGTTCTACAAAGGGTTTATGAGCATTCTGGTCTCCGAAAAAGATTCTTCCCTACTATAAAAATAACTTGAGTTTTATTTTGTGCATTATCTTCCCTATAATAATTGCTAATAAATATTGAGTGCTTACTATATGTCAGACATAATTATAAGCATTTTACATGAATGAATGCATTTAATGTCCACAAGAACCCCCTGAGTCAAGCACTATCATCATCACCATTTTATAAATAAAGAAGCTGAATTGGAGAGTATAAATAAGTTGCTCAGGGTTATATAACTAGGAAATAAGTGGCAGAGCCAGGATTCAAATGAGGCTCCAGAGCCTGTAGGCTTACCTGCCATGCTATGTCTGCTCTTGTGAAATGCTAGGAGCAATTTCCCTGCATCTGGTCAACTCAGGTGCATTGATGAGACCAAAGTTCATACACAGTCCTCATAAAATCATGGGGACACCTGAGCACTTTGAGCTTCAAAAAAAGTTTTTTCTCTTTTGGCCTGTATTCACACTGAACTGAAGGTAAACAAACAAATGGAAAAAAAAAAAACACAACCAAACCAAAATAAACAAACAAAAAACTCTGCAATGTCTTTAAAAGCACAGAGGCACCGAAATTCACCATGAGAATCTGATTGCAAGTGAGCCGACTCAGCTCCTAAGTCCATACTTGAAAAATTCATGGAAGTAAAGTTGGGCTAATGTTTTACACATTTTAGAATTGCTTTCAGGATGTGTTTCATTTTAGAAGAGCTAGAGAAAAAACAGAAAACATTTATTGAGTGTGAACTATGTGCCTGGCATTGGGCTAAGTGATTTTTCACACATTTAATCTTATTTAACCCCACAACAATCCTGTAAAATATTATTAATTTCATTTTTACGGATGAGAACAAAGATTCAATGAGGTTTTTACACTTTGTTCAAAGTCACACTGCTAATAAACAGTATACTTGGTCATCAAACTTAGAAATGCACCATACCCCTTTTGCCCCCAAATTTAGGTTATATTTAGGTTGTATTTTATATAACACCACCCAGGATCCCGATGTGCACATTTGAAGGAAATTGTAACTATCTTTCAATTCTAGGTAGTCATGTATGCATCTATTGCCTTCACTAGCCTGTAAACATTAGGGAGCACAAAACTCAGGTCTTATTTATTTCTGTATATCAACAATACTTGGCCAAGGGTGTGCTTACAGCAGGAGCTAGTGAGCCCCTCAATACTGCAAGTGTAGACACTGATACAGGGGTAGATGACAATCCCAGTTAAAGACACAAATGCAATCCTCAAGCAACACATACATTTTGAGCCTTAACTTTTAGAGGGATTGTTTACCAGATTTGCCAGCAGACCTGAACAAACCGCACTACTGAAGCACAGGATGAAGCTCCCCCAGGCCCCGGGTGTGGTGGTGTTTGTGATCTACCTCATTGAGCGGCCCCTTTCCTCTCCTTCCCTGGTGCCTCTCTGGCTGCTCTGTTCCCTGGCTTTGAACCTTTTGGCAGCCTCCAACAGCCCCTCTTCAAAGGGCCGAAGACAAGCCTGATGTTTCAATTGCCTTGCTTAATTCCAGACAGGTTCCCATTAATCGTATTACATTCAGGTGAACAAAAGGTATTTAGTTTGTGACAGAGCTGAAATGTATCTGGATAAATATAAACAAGAGAGTTAATCCTGTAAGAGCCACTATTTGCCTGCAACTGGAAGGATGTCAGCAGTGCCCTTGCTAAGGGAGGTCGGAGGGTGGAAGGCAGAAGAGGTTTAACAAGACTGGTGCTGAGCATCTGGACTCTGTATTAAAGAGGGGAATAAAGCTTGTGACTGGAATACATTAGGAGAAAAGCAAATGTTCTATTCACAAAAAAATAGGCATTAATAATATCAGTCTTTAATCCACCCCAGGGCTCCTCAGCTTGCCTTATTCATTGTTGACTTTCATCTTCTCTGTAAAGCCTCCTGCTAAAGGTTCCTTCTCAGATCAGCTTTAGGTCACGGGGGCAAAAATACTTTTGCTAAACAGATATGCAAGGGAGTAGCATGTGTGACTGGAAAACAATGTGACAACATAATCCCGGCATGGACCGATGAGGTCAGTGTGGGGTGATGTTGGCTTTCTAGCATCTACTGAATCATTTGATGGGGGCGGCAATTGAAAAGAATAAATACAAACACATGCAACATACCGCCACAAAGACTGCATGGCCCAGATCTGAGAAAGAGTCCTGTTTTGGTAGGATCAGTGGGGAATTGGAGGGAACAATAAGCTGGGAGTTAGACCTCAGTTCCCTTCTCCACACCACTAGCTGAGCGGCTGCGTGACCTCAGGTTGCCTGGCCTGTGAGAAATGAAGGTCTGAGAATGGTCCAGCTGGTATGTATCTCAGGTCTTCTTTAGTTTCAAAGGCAAGGATTTGTCCTACAGAAGAGAGGTTTTATAAAAGTGCACTACCACAAGACCACCACCTTGGGAGACATTGTAATCTGAATCTCAATATTCCTAAGTCACCATGTGTAGGATGTTTTGCTTAGCTCTATGGATAAAGGCAAACTGTTGGCAGGTGCATCAGAGCAAGAGGCTGATATAAAACAGAATTAGAGAGAACACTCCTGGCTTCGAACCATGACTATAGAATTCAAATTCCTCATGGGTCTTAGAGTGTTCTTCGTAATGGTGTAATAAGGAGAGATGACAGGATCCCAAAAAGGCATTTAATAACCTCAGGTCACAATTAGGTTTCCCAACATGCTACTTACTTGTACACATTTCTTTTTCTCATGTTTTTTTTTTTTTTCCCCTGCCTGGAATATTTCCCCCATTTCTGCTTATCAAAACTCTACTCGTCCCAATTCTAAGACCTCCCAGATGGAATGAAATGTCCTTGCACAACCTTTGGTTATCAGTTGGAGCACTTATTTAATTCTACCTCATTTCACACATCACCTCCATTTAATTATAGAATAAGCTTCTTGATGGCAGGGTATGGATCTCATTTATCTATGTGTTCCTGGGCCTGCTTGGCACGTTGTAGGCATCCACCCAATAATGGTTTCTGAATTGAAATGAACAGGAACTTTCACGTTACCTGCTAATGTGACAGCAATGGAGACAGAGTCAAATCCCAAGGCATTTGTGGCATTACAAGTGTAGAAACCCACATCAGCTTCCACTGGTGCCAGGATCTGTAAGGAATCATCTGGTTGTAGAAGAATCCTGGAACGACAGAAATGTAGACCTGGTCAGGTCAGTGGAGTCCCTGTTGACAATCAATACTGGTAAAGCAGGAAGGAACCTAGGGGATACTGAGAATCCTGTTTTAACAACAGGGACTAACCAGCCACAATGACACTCAGGAACCCAGGCTCTCTTGCCACTGTGATTGGTATAATTTTGATAGCAACCACCCCAAAAGGAGGTTTTTGATTGCTTATGCTGCTTGTTGATTACTTGATCTAACTGCTACCAGTTGAAACAACATATGTGTGATGAATTCATAACACACACATCAGGACTGAGAGGAAAGGCTAAAATGAATGATGCAGATAAATCTAGAGAAGGACTATTAAGAAAAAGGCAAAGATATAAAGGAAAAATGGGGGCGTGGTTGGATGGTAGAAAGTAGGCACAGCTTCCAGAAGGCATCTGTTAAGGCTTGGAGGTGGGAGAGAGGAAGCCAGGATCATGTACTGATGAGAGGATCTTGATGTGTGCATTTGAAGGCAACTGTATGTGAAATGACCTCTTAATTTCAGATAGTCGTATGTACATTTACTGGCTTCATTAGTCTGCAAACATTCAGATACAAAATTCACATCTTATTTATTGTTTTAATTCCCACAATACTTGGCAGAGGGCCCTCTGTAGAGAAGTTACCCAGGAGAATGAAGGCAAAGCCTGCCCCTAGGACCTTGGTAGAGACAATTCCAGAAAAATCATTATCTAGTTCAGACATTTTGCTTTATTTGAAGAGAACTGCAAGTATCAATTTGTAAGTGCCTATGCCACAAGATTCAAAACCCACTCCAACCTCAGTCTATTATTTTTTCTTTTCTTGACTTAGGCCATTTCCAAGAACTATTTGCTACATCATGGCATTTAGACAGATTAATGACTAAAGATGACTTGAAGCTGAAATCTTGGTGATCTGGCAAGTATGACAATAACTGGAATATATCTGTGGAGGGAGGAATCCGGAAAGGTAGGGGGAAGCTCAGAGATCCAGTACCTGAACCTGGCAGGGCCTTAGGTTGGTAAATCATTCAGCAGCACGGAAATGGTTTAGAGTTGGCTTTTGGACTCTTAGAGTTAGTCATTTCCACCTTCATGATTATTTCCAACTCCCTAATTTCAAAAGGCTCAAAGATCTGGTCACTTAATATCACATTAACATCTATCCATAGAAGGCAAGGAGGTAGCAGGGGTTGTTCATCATAAAAGGGGCAAAAAATCATGACAACGTCAGGAGAATTCACAAGACTTGGTGGTGAAATTAAGATTAGGAGTCAGCTCTCTTGCCCCAGCAACACATTCTATCGATTCTTTCTTCACTATTTCTTCAGACGTTATGGTATTTGCAGATCAGCACTACCTTTAGTTAGCTGTTAATTATTCTAAGGTGGGTGATGAGTCTGGCAATGAATCAGGCCTCCTCAAGGTTGTTTTTGGCCTTGGGCCAAATGCATTGCTTATTCTTACCTCCTGTCAGAGAGACGGCAGGAAAGAAGAAAAATAAGGCTTACATCATTCAGTCTTCAATCTGGTTATGTATGGGTAGTTGTGCTAAAAATGGGGAAGGAAATAGAAAACCCTAGCCAAAGGGAAGTTTCTGGATAGTTTGCGTTTAATTCAGTGCCATTTTAGACCATCGCTGCTATTACTGGGGACAGTCAGGCTTTTGTGGAGCTAATACTTTGTGAGAGATGAGAGAGAGGCTAGGAGAGATTGTGATAGAACTCATCCACTCATTGTCACTCATCAATCAGATATTAGCTGTTTTCTCTCAAAGTAAAAAATTACTTGTTATTTTGTTAGTTTATTTCAGAGAAGCTAATAAGAGAAAGATGACTATACAATTTACCTACCTTTGGTAAGCCATACAATATTTAAGTAATAATATGACTGTTTTCTAAAGGAATCTTAACAGATATATCACAATATCATTGCTAAATCTCTTTAGGTGTTTAGGCTGCTTTAGATTATAAAAATTAAAAATTGACTTTATGACTTAAATCTATGATATCCCATATATGCCTTCATAACAATGTCCAAATAGAAATTAGGAAAGTAGGCTTAATCACATTTCAGTAGAACTGACTACTCAGGATGATTGAACTTAGAAGATCTTTATTCAATTTTACCATGCTCAAAAGGCAGGCATTAAAATTTGCTGAATTCCCACGTCCATTGGGACAGTTGCTTTCCTAAAACCAGAATTTTTGTCTCCTCTACAGAAAGGTTCTTGAATTGAACATTCAAAGCAGGAAGCTAGAAGACAGATCTTCTGAACTTTATTTTGGTCCTGTTATGATTTAAGTAATCACCATTGGCAAATCCCTTCGCCTTCCTGTTTTTTCAGTTTATCAGCTTCTAAAACCCAGTTGAAGTATGTTTTTGTACATAGCAGAAGGAACTGTTAAAATGAGGTTGAGATACCAGACCATCTCTTGGTATCTCCAATGACCCTTTTATTGATAATGTTGGAAACTCTGAATGGAGAATTAAATGTGAGGAAGGAGGGGGGTGGTGAGAAGATTGTGAGGAAGAAAACAAAAGGGGCACATGATATTGGCCAATTTCCTTCTCCCCCCACACCCTCCCATTTTAGTAAATTTAGTAATTGACATATTCAGGTCATTTTTCTCCCCATAGAACTATAAACTTGCCTGATCTCATGCAGAGGCTGTAAACCCCACTCTCACACTGGGCCTATTTCTTTTAGGTGAGGGCTAGCTTTTGTAGCTACGTGAGTTCCTCGAGGCACTGGTACTACTGAGTGAGCCATAATGCCTTTTGCCTGTATGAAGACTAGTAAAGCATACCCACAAAGTTGGTGAAGAGAAGGGAGGAGATCCATTACACCAGGCACAAAGCCATAAGGGTCTGAACTAGGACAGGAATAGTGGAAATGGAAAGAAACCTGGATCTTGAGATTTAGCATTCATATATTCTTTTATTCTGTAAACTGTCTATACAAAGATAAAAAGCTAAAGTATTTGCCTGCATAAAAAGTTTTAAATATTGTCTTTAGACAAAATTTACATGCCACAAAATTTAAATTTGTCATTTATTGCATAAACTTATAAATTATTTATATTTATAAAACTGTACTCTTTAGCTCAAGAATCCATAGTTATTTAGTGGCAGAGTCAGGATTTAAAATAGGGCTTCTTGGTCCAGCACTTTGGCCCCAATCTATCCTGTCTTTAATAAGCCCATAAAATTGGTAGATGGGGGTTTGGAGGCTGCCGCTAGAGGGAGTGATAGATCTGGAGAGGGTTTCCATGCAGGGCTCTCTAGGAAACATGGCAAGGCGAAGGAGAGGGCTTGCTGTGCAGTCTAAGGTTTGCTTTAGTCTCTCTCTCTACCATGGCATCTAGGAAAAGAGATTTCTGGAAAAAAACATTGCCCTTGTATTTCAGATATCTACTCTATTAACTTAATTTGTTGGTAGTTGATTTCTGTCAGCTTGTATTTAGGTTTCAAGTTTGACAAGACTGTTTTAGAATGCACAGGCACAGAAACATTGTGCTGCTTTCCAAGCAAAACCAGAAAGATTTCTCTGGGGTCGTTTTGGAATTTAAGGAATCAGAGAATGAGGGGCATGGAATGGGGCATAATTAAAACATACATAGCAAATGGTAATGTGGTCACGTTAGGTATATTAATACTCACTGCTTTCCTTCCATACCCACACCACACTTTCGTTTTGGTTTACTGAGCTAAAACTTAAGACTAGTTACTCTTTTAGCTCGAAAATGAAGGAAAAATTTTGCTTTTCTGGTGGCCTTTACTTGGAAGCTTCTAAGCATGTCTTCTCAAGCATTCTACCAATTAATTAAGGA
This sequence comes from Pteropus vampyrus, assembly GCF_000151845.1. NCBI lineage: Eukaryota > Metazoa > Chordata > Mammalia > Chiroptera > Pteropodidae > Pteropus > Pteropus vampyrus. Next base: position 4,730,987 of record NW_011888890.1, on the reverse strand, counting down.
GCAGTTGAGAGAGTGCAAATAAATGCTTTAGTTGCATAAATAAAGCCCTCATCACCCATGTGAATAGGATATGGACCTACAAAGTACGAGCTCCTTGAGGTGAAGTTATTTCCTCTGCATTTGTAATATACAATGAGAAAGTACTCTTATTTGAAAAGATGGCAGCTCTGAGTGTCTAAAGGAAAGTTTCAAGCAATTCTGTGAGTTGGGTGTCAAAGTAAAGGGCTTTCTGTGGAGACTAAGGTCGTGATGCATTCTGAATCCTTGGCTCAACTGTGAACACCACTGTCTTGTGCAGGTCCACCTCTCAAAATGACCTCCATGACCAACCATGTGAAGCTGCTACGAAAGGGGAGCCTTCCTAACTTTACTCAGGAGATGTGGAGTCATGTAAAGGACTTTGTGAGCCTCTAAGTCCCTTCTGCAAAATGAGGATAATACCGACCTGAATTTCTACGAGGATCAAAATAAAGGAGTATACAGACCCATTCTTACTGTCTTCTAAGTAAAAAGGCATCAGCTTAAACATCAAATGCATCTAATAAATTAGTATACATTTTTAATGGTACAGGTGATGGTAACCTATACTACCATTTGCAATTTCTCATTGAAATTTCCAGTTGTCAGAGGAAATTTTCAAGCTCTGGACATAAACATACCCATCGGCTACATGGGCTATGATGTTGTACCATCTCAGGCCTCTCATCCTAACAAGTAAGCATTCTTAAACCCATTTTAGGCCTCGACACAGGACTGGAAGCTGGAAATCACAGGTATACTCTTTCTCTTTAGAATAGTATCTTCCTCAACTGTTCAAACTTACTTGCCCCGCATCCCAACACAAACTCCTCTCTCTAGTCAAAAAGATAGCTTTTTTGATTCTCCTTGTTATTAGCTTGGGGCTGAATTCAGGATTTCTCCTGTCTGTCTGTCCTTCTAAATTCTCCCTGTCCCTTAAGAATGAGTTCAAGTACTACCTCCTGTGTTACCACAGTCCACAAGAATCTGTCCTTTTTCTGGTCTTGCGGAGTTGTTCTGAGCTATACTACAAAGCCCTTTCCATTCTACAATATCTCATTTCTTCAGTCAGATTGTAAAATACATACTTCAAGGATCAGGACTCTTTTACTTCTTTCATAGTTCCCTCTGCAGTATTTAGCATAATGCTGGCATGCTGAATAAATACTTAATAAACATTTGTTTAGTTATCTTCAGAGCAATGGAGCTGAAAATAACCACAATGACAATATAGCATAGTGGTTAAGAGTACAGACTCCAGAGCCACAGTGACTGGGTTTCAACTCTACCTGTACCACTTTGTAGTTGTGTAACCTTGGGCAAGTAATTTATTTAAGTTCTCAGTGACAGTTTCTTCATCTATAGAATGCAAAGAATTATAGCACCTACCTAAGGTTGTTGTGAATATTCCTCATGAGTTCAAGTATTTAAAGAACATAGAACAGCGCTTGACACGTGGTAAAAAATTATGGAAGTGTAGGTTATTATTTTGTTGTTGACATCACCATCACCATTGTCATTCACTCTTCATGTCTTGAGCCTATGTATTCTGGATGTTTTGAGAAAGTATTTTGACATAGGTATATAATCGAGAAATGTAGGGATTTAAGGGGGGAAAAAAACACTAATCAGGGATACGGGGTGGATGCAAGGGGTTTATTGTGTGAGGAAGCAGGGAGCGAGCCACGGTACATTCGCCTCGGTGGTAGCACTGGGAATGGACAAGAGGAGCAGAGGGCTGAGGCCACGTGGCACACTGGGTTGGCAACTGCGTCAATTCTATTCTTGACACCAGGATCTCTGAATAAGGACAATTACTTATTTCCCTAACTGTTTTAACACTATTAACCAAATACTAAAAACTTAGAACACTGAAAAAAAAAAGACTAGGATACTGCGATTGCAAAAATGCATAAAAATAAGAGTACAAGAATGAGAGGTGGGAAAAAGTGGGCTTAGAAGAAAATAAGCAAAGTTAAGGGAGGCTATGCAAAGTACATCAGCTCCAACCTCCTAGGAGGAGCTGTTGAGGACTTTTTCTTATCATGAAATGCGGATTTTTTTTTTGTTTTTTTTTTTTTTTTGTTTAGGGGAATCATACAAGATAACAGCAAAATCTACCACAGTGAGAAGCAATATTTGTTAGA
>NW_011888890.1:4716464-4728601 GCF_000151845.1 Pteropus vampyrus | reverse complement strand
GGTGGGAAAAAGTGGGCTTAGAAGAAAATAAGCAAAGTTAAGGGAGGCTATGCAAAGTACATCAGCTCCAACCTCCTAGGAGGAGCTGTTGAGGATTTTTTTTTATTATGAAATGCGTATTTTTTTTTTTTTTTTTTTTTTTTTTTGCTTAGGGAAATCTTAGATTAGGATAATCAAATCTACCACAGTGAGAAGCAATATTTGTTAGACAAGTATCTAAGCTTTATATAAATTCATTCTATTACATTACTAGATTGACATTATTCTCCCATTTGAGAGGAAGCAAAGCTCAAAGAAACTTGCTCAGCTAGTACACACGGTGGAATCGTGAATGGGGAATGACCTCTGAACTTTGACCTTTAAAAAACTGACGCTATCCAGGCATCCACTGGGGCCTAATAGGAAGGGATGTGGTTTGGCTTCACTTTTGGTGGGGGGTAATTTGTGCCAAGGTTTGTAGTTACTGAGGGAAATGGACAATCACTAACAAGAATATTCTGGATTCTAAATAACTGGAAGGCATGTGGTTTGGCCTCATTTTGGGAGGGGGGGCAGTTTGTGCCAAGGTTCATACTTAGGGAAATGGACAATCATTAACAAGAATATTCTAGATTTTAAATAGCTTGAGGCTGAAGAAAGAAATGATGTGAGAAGGAACTCTATGAGCAAGAATTTTTTTCTGAAACCAGAAATTATAGTAGCCCAGAGACTTGCAAGGGAGATTTTTGTTTTGTATAGATATTTTAAGGAATCGATTTGAGGTTCATGAAGAGTTTCATATCACCACTTGGCTAGGGCAACTTTTAAAAAATTTGCTGTTTTTAATGTAATTGCCAACTAAAAGTTATTTAATGCCGGAAGCTTCATGATTGCTCCAGGTGGAAGTATAGAAAATATTTTTGGAATGGGAAAGGCCACCTGACCACACATTCTTAACCCTGTCTTAATACCCTTTGCCAAACCCTTCAGCTTTCTTCTCTTCAGAAATTCATGAAGTCTTGGATTTGTTAAAATGGGTAGTTTTATCTGTTTACTGGGTAGTTCATTTCAAACTACAAAACCTCTGCATAAAATGACTCTGACTGGATTTCCTATTCACCTGGAACAGGGATCATCAAACTCCAGTCAGCTGTCACCTGTGTTTGTAAATAAAGTTTTACTGGAACACCGCCACGCCAGTTTCAGTATTTTCTATGTCTGCTTTCATGCTTCAGTGGAAGAACTGAGTGGTTGAGAGAGAGATAGGATGGTCTGAAAAGTCTAAAATGTTTACTTTCTGGCCTATTAAAAAACAATTTGCTGGCCCTGACCTAGAACCCGCAGGACTTTTCATTTCTGGTTTGTTTCAGTGCTTTCCTCATTTATGACAAAAATGTTAATTACTTTTTCGGAACACTGCCATTTGCTAGGACCATCTTTCTAGGACGAATAAGTTAACTGCTGGGGGATCTTCTGAGACCTCCTAGTCTTTCAGAGACAAGATAGTGCCTGATGCTAAGCCTCACCTATGCTTCCTGACTGTCACTGCCTCATGTTCTCTAATGCTCTCTGCTTCCTGATTAATGCTGGACATTTCGGTGACCTTTGTGTTCACCATCACCCAATACTTTTTTTTTTTTCCCTGAGGCTTATGCATTCACTGAGAATGGCACCTTTTTCTCTGACTTGCTACTTTTACACTTTTCAGCTGGGAGAAACATTTGTCATCTCCATTTCCTTTAGTTTTCTAAAGAAAACAAGCCAAACCAAATTGAAACTGGTTTCTTCTTCCTTCCCTATCTGCCTGCCTCCGGTATTTATATTATTTGCAAACTTGGAAACTGCATTTCGTGTGCTTATGACTTTTACATAAAGCATTTTTCACAACTGTGGTGCTGAAATTGACCCTGGAGCCATTTCCCATCTGATTCTCTCTTCCAATCTGGGAAGTTTCCATCTGTGGATACTCTCTGTTGCCCAAGTCTTCCAAACACGCCTTAATTCATCTCCTATTCAACACCACTTTGGAATGTTGTTCAAAGCTTTCTTGAAAGTATAAACATTTAGAACATACAGATTTCTTTTTTAGCAGATCAGAAATGATAGCAAAAAATTGCCAGTAGAATATAAGCATCCTCTCCTACTGCCTGGATTTAGGCTGATAATTCTCCATCATACTGTGTTTTCCTAGACACCTTTCTATCTCAACCCTTTGAACAACTACCTAGGTGTTACTTCAAAACAAGAATAAAGCTCCTTATTTTGTGATGTCCTGGAAGATAGTGCGATATATTGGCCCTATATATACATGACAGTGATACAGATACTGACAAATGAATATTCATTGTGACCTTGGCATTTTACAGATATTTCTGTTTTTCACACTCTTGCTGTTCTGCAGGGCAGGTATGATCATGTGAACTGGAATTTGAGCCTAAGTTGCTCTGATTCTAGCCTTACTCACCTTCTCCCACTGTTTGCTGACCTCTGTGCTAATTTATTTATCATTAGTTTGCTCCTCCTGACCAAGGGGATGTTCAGAAATCATCAGCACAAATCAGTCAGACCCAGAATAGAAAGAAAACAGGAACAGGCTTAGGGATCAAAAGGCAGAAACTCCCTGGCATTAGTCCTTACCCTAAGATTCCACGTGGATGGAATATCACCTCTGAGCCATTTCTCCTCCTTTAAGAAGGAATCGGTATTTTCTTCAAAGTATTTAGTTTCATATTATTCTTCATGTTCACCTGCATTTCTTTTGAAAAATCCCATAACCTTTAGGAAATGCTGTAAGACTTATGTCAGCCGAGCTATGGGTAGTATGTGACTACTGGCTCACTCTTAGGCCAATAGAGTTGAATAGCAAAGTAGGGACTTCCCTGCCATCAGCAGTATTTAGATCTTTTTTGGGGGAAAGGATCAATCTTCATCCAACTTTCCTTCCCAATTCGATAATTCAATTTACAGTGTCATTTCTGGGGAATCTGGCTTTTCTTTTCTGTAATGAAGTCAGCAGTGTCCATACCGGCATTGTTTCTGGAGTTGGACTCAGATGTAGGAATATAGAAATATATTTGTATTATGTGAACCTCTTGGTTTTAGATGTGGGAAAGAGTTATTTCAGAGATTCTTTGGCTCGTGTTACACCCTATCCGAATGCAAATTGGAGTTAGCTTTTGCCTGAATCTCAATTCAAAATGTGGTGAATAAATGTTCAGTGTTTATACAGCATAACTGAAAAGCAAGGAACAGTTTGTTTCATCTTGCTTATTATGGTCCAGGGCTCTAAACACGCATGCACAGGCCATCGACACTGTCAACATACACAGTAAGAGACACAAAGATGTAATAGTGGTAATGTTTACTGAGTGTCTAATTATGTGCCTAGCACTGTGCATATTCACAGCTGAGTATGTATATGTAAAGGTAGACGACTAACAGAAGAAAAGGCTCTCCCTAAAACACATGTGCCAAAATAAAAACAAAACCTCACAGACTGGAAGCCAGCTGGCCAGAAGATTGAATGTTAATTTATGCTGGTCTAGCTGACCCCAATGGCTTCTTTTCAAAACAATGGCAAACCCAGGTATTCGACTGAGGTTAAAGTCAATTAAAAGAAATAGTCCCTGGAGCCAGACTGCCTTGGGTTCAAATCCTAGCTCCACTACTTAATAAGTGTGAGCACTGAGCAAGTGAATCTAGCATGTCTGTGCTTTAATGTCAACATTTATAAAATTGGGATAGTAACCTCAAAGAGTTCTTGTAAGAATAAATGCACACCTGTAAAACACTTAGAACAGTGCCTAGCTCCAAGCAAGTGCTCATTAAATGTTAGTATTGATGATGATGATTTCTCCATTGGCCTGGATGTGATGGGAGATAGGACGCCATAAAGTATTTACTCTTTGCACTTATTCACTCTACAGCAGTGCTTTTCAAGTTGTGTAGTTGTGAGCCATAGGCCTCTGTGAGCCTTGGAGTGTCCTGAAACTTCTCCAGTGGGGAATACACGGGAAAGGCAGAGATGTTTGGTTGGGAGAGGGGACCACTCTGGAATTCTGCTGTAATTGCATATTAAATACCAGAAATTCAGATCATGTGAAACTATGCAAACTACAGTCTCCAACAATTAGCAAACCTCCCTCCTCACCATAGGCATCCACGATTCCTCAGTTCATTCATTCATCAGTTTATCATGTGTTGAGTGTCTGTCATGTTCTTGGAATTGTGGAGAAAATAAGACATTCTTAAACATCTGCCCTTGAGGAAGGTTAATGTAATCCAGAAGGTAATGTGGAAAAACAACTAGCTAATTCTAATACACGGCGTTAGGGCTGAGATAGAGTATTATGCATAGGATACTACATGGGTCCTGGATGGGGGTCATCTGACCTGGGCAGGGGGTGGGGTGGTGGAGGGCAGGGGGCTTCCTTTGAAGAAGGGTAGGATTAGGCAGACAAAGTAGGTCAGAAAGCCCCACCCATATTTGTAAATAGCAAGTAACTAGGTACTACTGAAGGGCAGAGCTCTGTGGTGTGAGGTGAGGGGTATGGTAGGAGATGAAGCAAGACAGAGAGATAGCCGTCAGATGATAAAAGGTGTTCTATAGCATGCTAAGGCATTTGGAGCATATCCTCAAGTGATGGTAAGCCATTAAAAGAATTTGAAACATGAGTGCAGTATAGACAGGTTTGCTAGAAAGATGCTGTCAGTAGTATGTCGAATGATCTAGAACAGGAGTCAGCAAACTTTTTCTGTAATAGGACAGATAACAAATATTTTAGACTTTGAGGGCCACCTTTGGTGTTCTCTGTTGTATTCTATTTTTTGTTTATTTTTAAAAACCCTTTAAAATGTAAAAGTCCTTCTTTTAATAACCCTTTAAATAACTTGGGTTCGAATCTCAGCTATACCATCTATTAAGTGTGAGACCTTGGGCAGGTAAACCTAACAGCTCTGGGCTCAATTTCAGTGGCTTTTTAAATAACTCTTTAAAAGCCATTCTTAATAACCCTTTAAAAAATGTAAAAGCCACCGGCTGTGATTTGCCAAACCTTGGCCTAGAGAAGGCAAATATAGAGCTAGGAGGCTACTACAATCATCTAATGCTGACAAAGGTAACCTAAAGTAAAGGCAGTGAGAGGGATGAAGGATCCATGGAGAAGCGAGAACAGTCTAGAAATATTGTGGCTCAGGAAGCTGGGTGGATGGGGGTTTACTTTACTGAGATAAGGATTCAGGAGTTTAGTCTTAGATATATTGAGTTGACCTATTTGTGGAATATCTTTATGGATTTCCCTTCCTGTACTCAACTCTTACCTACCTTCTTAGGAGTCTCCCTTTGTATACAGTAATGATTCCTCTGGTCCGGACATTCCCCTGTGTGCCAATGATTCATCAAGCACCAAATCAAATCTCTTTTTTGACTCATGTGCGTAACTATGACTTAGAAGAAATAAGCAGAGAAGGTGGAAACAAACCCAAGTGTGTGTAGTTTCTAAAGTAGCAAGAAGTTGTTTTTAGGAAGAAGTGATTAGCTTGTATGGAATGCTGTTGACAGGCCAGATAAGGAATATTTTGAGAGACAATTTTCTATTTTTGAACAAACAAGAATAACTTTTGGAGGGTGGGGGTTGTGGTGGTGGTGTGGGGATTTGTTCCTAAGAGAAGTGTATGCTGCATGCAGCCTTAGAATATGAGGTGAGCAAACAGATGCCCATTCTATAATAAACTGAGTGGAAATATTAGGCAGGACTTTAAAAAATTCATAATTAATGACCTTGGTGGGGGACCTAAGATAGCCTTCTATATGTGAAACATTTCCAGGGTGTAAGTCAGCTACTTTAGTGCTATAAGAGTAACATTTCAAACCTCTCAGGTACCATTAATGCACCAGGCCCATGAAGCGAGGCTAAAAAACTCCTCTTCTAATGGACTTTCCAAGGCAGCGATGTGGTCAAACCAGTCAATTACAGGTCCACAAGAGCTACAAGGATTCAGCAATGAAAGCAAAGAGAACAGGAGGCAGTGTTCTCTTGTTTTCTAAATCAACTGGCATACAGGTCTCTGGAAAGAATTAACTCACCTGCACTGGCTGTGCTGGAAAGTCCAGTCTTGCTTCTTTGTTCTTAGGGTGAACCAGGTGGCCACACTTAGTTATTGTACCTCTAGCCAGCCCAGAACTTTTCCAGAAAACTGGCAGATTTGGAGTCTGTTAACTTCCACCATGTCTGCTCCTTTCACACACAGGCACTCTTGTTTTCACAATTTGGTTTCTCTCAGATCCAAGGCTCAATATGAACGAAATCTAACTTGCATGTAAGTAAGTGGGTAGGAGGGAGTCTGGGAGGGAAGGCAGCAGGACAAGAGAGTGCTTGGAATTCCCAAGCGTCATTTTTAGCACTCTGTCTACTTCCTTTAAGCCTATTTAACAGAACTAATAGCAAGTGCATAATTCAACTCTGAGGTTCGCCTTCTGCCCTTTTTCCCTCTCAGTGCTTCTTCAAGGAGGTCCTTGAACCTCAGGCCTCAGAATTACCTGTCTGATTTGTTAAAATGCAAATTATAGGGCCTGGCTATAAAAACAATTTCTAGGGTAGGGTGGGATGCAGGAGTCAGCATTTCTAACAAGTTCCTGTTAATATTATGCACACTGAATCTGAGAACTCCTCCTCCATCTACTTTCAAAAGTTTAGAAGTTTAAAAAGATGTATTTTGTCCACTGGAGTTTAATACAAACGTGGAGCCTAAGTTATTTTATCCTACACCAGCACTTGAGTGTTTCTTAGTTTCTGGAGAGCAGTGACCTTGCCTTATTTATTGTCTCACTGTCTGGTCCCTATCACTGTATTTAACGCCCAACAGATGTTTATGGAGTTGAAGTGATGATCGCAAAGGACCCCTTTCTAGGCCCACCCACCTGCCACCCAGCTTCCACTCATGTTCCTCTACACTCGCCATAAAATAGCCAGTGTGAATCTATAAAAATGGCAATTAGATAATTTCACCACCTGCTTAATATCCTCCAAAATCTCTCTGTGGTACTCAGACTATACTCTACACTCATACTCTTGGTCTCTGGCTACCCTCATGGCCTCAGCCCATACTAATTCTACTGCCTGCCTACCACACTATAGCCAAATGAACTTCAGTACACCAAACTGATTTTAACTTTAGGGGTTTTGCACAGCTTTTCCCTTGTCCAGGAGTGCTTTTTCTCCTGATGTTATGTTGCTGGACACTGGTCATTATGGCTTGAGGTAACCTCACCAGAATCCCCATCTAAAGTGGTCACCAAATCATTCCCTACCACACCCCATTTTAATTTTCTGCCCAATACTCATCACCATTTGATATTTTGCTTGCTTTTCTGTGTTTACTGTCTTGCTTCACTCATTCATTAATTCATTCACTATTTATTTAGTACCTGTTTGATACCTGGCACTATGCCCAGCACTGGAGATACAGCAGTAAAGAGTTTCTACTTTTATGAACAATCAAGAAATACAGATATATCAGATGATGATAAAGTTCTGTGAAAAAAACAGCAGAGTTAAAGGGATAGAGAAAATGAGGAGTGCTCTTTTAGATAGATCGGGGAGGTCTTTTACTATGTGTGCCATTCGAGCAGAAGTCTAAATGCATATAAACTGCAAGGGAACACAGACTTCTGTTTCATTCGCCATAATATTCTCAGTGAGCAGGTGTGTATCTGGCATATAATAGATGGATTAATAAATACTTATGGGACAAATAAATATGCATAGCCCTCTCTTAGCACTTAAACACTGCATTTACTTCTCTGGCTTCTAAACCAGGCTTTAAGTTTCATTGACAGGGAATGAGTCTTTTCCTCTATCCCTAGTATCTCACAAAAGGGTCTGGCTCAGAGTAAGCATGGGAATGTTTGTAAAATAAAGAAGTAGGGATTATGATGAAGTAGTCTGTCATAATATACTCAAGAACATCCTGTAAACTTGAGCCAAAACTTGTATTGCTTTAGAAGTTCATGTGTGTTTTTAAGAAGCAAGTGAATTCATTTCAATTAGTGAATTATACGGATAATGGTATGTAATAGTATCTAAATTGTTGGTTATTCTTTCAGAAAACTAATTTCTTTCACATCGAGCATTGGCATATTTAAAAGCCAGAGTAATAGATTTTTCTCAGTCCCTTTCCTCCTCCCTTGACCTATCTTGCTGGCTTGGACTGTTTAAAGTATACCTGAATATGCTGTGAAGTGCTACCAACCAACAGCCAGCTGAATCTCACAGACTTTCAAAAAGATAGACTTGGGTACTAAACAAAAACAGACTAACTGAACTATAACATCGGGCATTTCAGCACTTCCGTTTGAAAATAAATGAGCATTTCTGAACCAGATACAGTAATGATGACAGACGATAAAACCTAACACAAAAGAGGTCACCAGCAGCCTAGAGCAAAGCAGTTCCCATGCCAGTTCTGTGCCTCTTGCATGCTCTGTGCAGATACATTCACTTTCTTTTCTCAAAAAGTTGTTGGAAAACTATATAGAAACTAAACTCAAGCCATATTTCTTACTGGCCATCTAAGTAAAGTGGAAAAATTATGATGTCAAAGATCAGAAACAGAAATCTCTTATTTTTCCTTACTGCAAGCCATTAATTCACATTAAAAAGGTCAAGGCTAGATATAGAAAAAATCTTGACAGTGGCAAAAACTGTACAATGATTTGCCTATGCCCCTCATGTGCTTTCTCTCTTAACGCTACTCCCCACTTCCAATCCCACCCATGTCCTGGTGACTGAAGATCCAGAATTTGTCCTCTGCTGTCCCAGATCTAGCATCTTCGGTATTTTTAGCGCCTGGCTGCCATATGTCTTTTTCTAGCAAGATTCTGCTGAAAACTTTTATCTGAAAACCATTAGGGTTAGACTCTCAATGCCCATTAAGGTGAAAATTAAAAGGTGAAAGTAGTGTTTCTAAGTGGTATTTCAAGAATTATTGGTATCCCTGAGATTACTAGGCCAAAAAATTATTCATTGATCAAAGAAGTACTTGGAAAACACTGAGTACTTTATTGCCTACTTGGAAAGTTGTTGGAATACTTATAAGAGTTAAAAAAAATGGAAAAACCAAAATAATTTTCAATTGGGGGATAGTTAAATACATTCAAGAACAGTAATCAGCTGTGAAAATAGGTGATCTAGATTTCTACATATTATTCTGAAATGCCTCCTAGACATGTTGAATAAAAACCAAATCAAATTTCTAAACATGACTAATGTCTTGTTTAAAAAACCCAAAGCCTATGTGTGTATGTGTGTTTTATACATAATACAATAAAATAAAAATTCCATAAGGATGTATACCAAATTATTAAGAGTGACAGCCTCTGGGGAATAGAATTGGGGGGCTGAGGGAGACTTACATTTATACTTTATAGATTTAGGTATTATTTGAAATGTTTTATAGCCCCTTTATTACTTTTATAATAAAAAAACAAGCACTATATTAAAAAATAGAAGTAAAATCCAGCAGTAAATACATCTGTTTAGCTTTAAGTGAGCATGTCCCTAAGTCATATGATCAATAGACCCGTTTTGTGGAACACTCAGAAACAACTTGTCCAACAAATTTTGAAGTTACTGCACTCAAGGCTCTCCTTGCTCCCTGTCAGCATATGGATTTTCACCTTCTGTGACCTTCTATAAATGAGTGAAGGAGGTAGAAGGGACCTCAGAGATGATCTGGGACAAACCCCTCCCTTTTGAAATGAAGGGACTAAGCATGAAAAGAGAAGGGCCTTGGCAAGGTCAGTTTGAAGCTCTCAATTCTAACCTAGCTCCTTCCACATCTTTCCTGTAGTCACCAGGTGGCCTAATGGGCCATGACCCTTGGATTTCATTAAAAAAAGTCATTAAATTTTTCAAAAAGTCATTTAAAATATCTCCAGCACTCAAGGAAATTGCAGGACCTCTGACTAAGCCCTGGCCTCAGTGTTTTCCCTGCAGTTCCAGGCACGACAGTCCTGATGACCTCTTCCCCTCCCAGCAGCTTGTCTCCTTCTACAGCTTTTTAGAAGGAAGTAAGTGCTATTCAAAGGAAGAGACCCTGGAGCTAACTGGTAGAAAGCAGCAAGGGCCTTGAGGCAACTTGGGATCCCTAGTGAAGTATACATATATAGAAGCATAAAGCTATCCATTCTGTCAAACAGCATGACCTTGAGTTGGGCAGAACTCGGTTTGAATCTGCCCTCTTGATTCTGTCTTTTACTAGCTATCTAATATTGTCAGGTTCCTTAACTCCTGTGAGCAATGTCTCCTCATCTCTGAAACATGTCACACCTTGTGGTGGATATTAACAAAGATGGTGGCTGGGACAGTTGCTAGCCTGGGGTGCAGTGTATGTAGTTAGTCAAGAAAGGTTAATCCCCATGTTTCCCTCACACAACCAACTGCTACAATCTCCAACCCGAGGGTACCAATCCAAGGCAATAGGCCCAAGGGTTATAACTGAAATGGTACCTGTGCTTGAAATGGTACCTATGCTGGTGGAGGAGATGACGTGACTTGGGAACAACAGGTGTGACAGGTGCACTGATAGAAGTGAGTTCCAGTGTACCATCCTTCTGCGTGTCAGGGCACCACTCTCAGCCGGCACCCATCATCCTGGGGGCCTGACACTGGAGCTGCCTCTCAGTGACCCAGAGGCCTTAAGGGGATTTGCTGCAACTTTGGCTGGACTCATAAATTTGTTATAAAGTTTTCTGGAAAGAACTGCAGGCATCATAGCAGTTGAGCTGATCAAGGAAAGTATGAGCAAGGGGCAAACCAGTGGAGAAGTTAGGAGCACAGGCTGTTAAAGCCATACCGCCTGCATTAAAATCTTGTCTCCGGTGCTTCTGTGTGGGTCCAACATCTGTGACTCAGCTTTCTGATCAATGATTTGGTAGCAATAATAGTACTTACCCCGTAGGTTTTACACACACACACACACACACACACACGCACGCACACACGCACGCACAAACTTATATATATGTACATACACACACACAATTAAATAAGATAATGCCTTTGAAGCACTGAGCACAGTGTCTGGTAAGCAGTAAGAGCACACAGAAAAATACTTGGCACTGTTAACAAGCTATTTAGTCTGTTAGTACTAGACTGAATGGCTATATTACTGACGATTTAAAGGCACAAAAGATGTGGGTAGGATGGCTGATGTCAGCTTTGTTTATCAAGTCACAGAGGAGTAGATACAGCTACTCTTTGGGATCATAATTGATATTGAATCCTCGGTCTGGCTCTTACTAAAGTGATCTTGGGTGAGTTGCTGAACCTTTGATTTTCTATGTAAAGCTGGAGGATAATGTCAATCTTGTGGATTGACTGTTAGAATAACAAATACAGTTATAGGGAAATAAACCTGACATACCGCCTGGCACAATAAATCCTGGCTTCTTTCCTTCCTTACCCTAAGTTAGCAAACCAGACAAGAGGATTGGCTAAAGAATAGTGTTTAGAAGTATATTTAATAAAGAGAGCATTCTACATGGGTTCAGAGATGATAAAAAGTTAAAATGAGGACTTAGGACAGGAGGACCTTAAAAGTTCCTCTCCCCTTCATAATCTGACTGTTTAAGTGACTACCTATTTTATTTTTGTCACATAAATCTTGGCTCTGTCTCCTAATAAATGAGAACTTTAACAAGTTATTTGACTTTGTTTCCTCTTCCGTAAAATGTAGATAAAAATTGTACCCAGTTTTCAGGGCTACTGTTAAAATTTGGTGAGATAAAGCACTCAATGCCAGTTACCACTGTTGTTGTAATGGCCACTATTAAGATTAAGAAAGATAATGTATGTAGAAAGTAGGGCATAGTGCTTGGCATATACGTAGTGTTCAAAAAATATTATTACCTCTACTACCACTATTGATCTTACATTATGAATAGCTGTGGCCCAAGGAAACCAGTCAGTAATACATGCTGTCATCCCAGTAATTACACATTGAAATAGAGACACCAAAAGGTATTAGGATAATTAATACAGGTCAACCAGGAATAAAAGCTTTCTGGAACAAACAGCCTTGTTCAGCTCAGACAGAGGGTGGGCTTACCCACGGGGAGCAGCTGGTGCTGGCTGCACTCTCTCGCCAGCCTTGGGGAC
>NW_011888890.1:4689302-4716414 GCF_000151845.1 Pteropus vampyrus | reverse complement strand
TGACTTGGGAACAACAGGTGTGACAGGTGCACTGATAGAAGTGAGTTCCAGTGTACCATCCTTCTGCGTGTCAGGGCACCACTCTCAGCCGGCACCCATCATCCTGGGGGCCTGACACTGGAGCTGCCTCTCAGTGATCCAGAGGCCTTAAGGGGATTTGCTGCAACTTTGGCTGGACTCATAAATTTGTTATAAAGTTTTCTGGAAAGAACTGCAGGCATCATAGCAGTTGAGCTGATCAAGGAAAGTATGAGCAAGGGGCAAACCAGTGGAGAAGTTAGGAGCACAGGCTGTTAAAGCCATACCACCTGCATTAAAATCCTGTCTCCGGTGCTTCTGTGTGGGTCCAACATCTGTGACTCAGCTTTCTGATCAATGATTTGGTAGCAATAATAGTACTTACCCCGTAGGTTTTACACACACACACACACACACACACACGCACGCACACACGCACGCACAAACTTATATATATGTACATACACACACACAATTAAATAAGATAATGCCTTTGAAGCACTGAGCACAGTGTCTGGTAAGCAGTAAGAGCACACAGAAAAATACTTGGCACTGTTAACAAGCTATTTAGTCTGTTAGTACTAGACTGAATGGCTATATTACTGACGATTTAAAGGCACAAAAGATGTGGGTAGGATGGCTGATGTCAGCTTTGTTTATCAAGTCACAGAGGAGTAGATACAGCTACTCTTTGGGATCATAATTGATATTGAATCCTCGGTCTGGCTCTTACTAAAGTGATCTTGGGTGAGTTGCTGAACCTTTGATTTTCTATGTAAAGCTGGAGGATAATGTCAATCTTGTGGATTGACTGTTAGAATAACAAATACAGTTATAGGGAAATAAACCTGACATACCGCCTGGCACAATAAATCCTGGCTTCTTTCCTTCCTTACCCTAAGTTAGCAAACCAGACAAGAGGATTGGCTAAAGAATAGTGTTTAGAAGTATATTTAATAAAGAGAGCATTCTACATGGGTTCAGAGATGATAAAAAGTTAAAATGAGGACTTAGGACAGGAGGACCTTAAAAGTTCCTCTCCCCTTCATAATCTGACTGTTTAAGTGACTACCTATTTTATTTTTGTCACATAAATCTTGGCTCTGTCTCCTAATAAATGAGAACTTTAACAAGTTATTTGACTTTGTTTCCTCTTCCGTAAAATGTAGATAAAAATTGTACCCAGTTTTCAGGGCTACTGTTAAAATTTGGTGAGATAAAGCACTCAATGCCAGTTACCACTGTTGTTGTAATGGCCACTATTAAGATTAAGAAAGATAATGTATGTAGAAAGTAGGGCATAGTGCTTGGCATATACATAGTGTTCAAAAAATATTATTACCTCTACTACCACTATTGATCTTACATTATGAATAGCTGTGGCCCAAGGAAACCAGTCAGTAATACATGCTGTCATCCCAGTAATGACACATTGAAATAGAGACACCAAAAGGTATTAGGATAATTAATACAGGTCAACCAGGAATAAAAGCTTTCTGGAACAAACAGCCTTGTTCAGCTCAGACAGAGGGTGGGCTTACCCACGGGGAGCAGCTGGTGCTGGCTGCACTCTCTCGCCAGCCTTGGGGACCACACACATGGAGACAGTGTTGGGGTGTATAATGGTTCATCTCACAAAGTGTAATGTAATAATGCCTTGGCCTGAAACGATAGCTTTCAGCCAAAAATTCAAAGCTATCTAGTGAGTATCTCATTAATCTTTGGGATCCTACTGTGATCAGGGTGGGTAGACATTACTAATACCTTATAAAGATGAGAGCGTACAGTTTAGAGACATTAAATACCTTGTCTTTGCTACAACAGTCTACCAGTGCTGACAGAGGGCTTGAAACCCAGAATGTTCCCCTGAGGCCCAGGGCTTCAAGTCCTACCCTTGAAAACATCTTGAAGGGAGAGTGGATAGCATACCTTTGATAAGATGTGCCCTTTGCCCCGTTCCCTTCCTAGACCAAGTAGCTGCAAGGCTTACCTGTCACTGAACTGAACCTCTTCTCCGTTCCTGGCCCAGCTGATGGTAGGTCTGGGGTTGCCTATGGCCTCACAGTGCAGAAGCACACTCAGTGTTCCACTGGCCAGAGCCACAGTCTGCCCAAGGTGGGTAACCACTTCGGAGGCAGAGAGCTGCTGGGCAGCTGAGATCTTCCGTAAGATGGTGGGCTTGCGGTGTGGCCTGCGAGAGCCACCGCCAGCCTCCCCAGAGGAGGAGGTCCGGAGTGAGCTGCTGAAGCCAGACACATGTTTATGAGGCGGGATGGCCACAGGGGGCATCTTCCGCTCGGATGGCTTGAGGAGCATGTCCTGGTGCTCCAGGTGGCTGCGGAAGATCTCCTGGGCCAGCTGGGCCACCAAGTGCTTGCTGTAGACGTCACGAAGCTCCTCGGGCTGCTGGGAGAGGTTCTGAAGGATGTCGTCCAGGCGCTGCTGCTCTGTCACAATGGTGAAGGGCAGGTGCAGGAGGGCCTGCTCAGCGTTCTGGTCCTCCTCTGAGGACGTGTTCCTTTCTGTGGAGTCCTGGACCTCCCACGAGGCCAGGAGCTCTCCCGGCCAGCCCCCCTGCTCCAGCAGCCGAGAGACAAAGTCATCGTAGCGGCTCCCTGGGTCAGCAACGAGGCCCCGCTTCTCAGCCTTGCTGCCATTAGAGAAGATTCCGTTCTGGTGTTTGTGGGTCTGCAGGGCCTCCTTGGGGTTGGCTTTCCTCATTGGGAGGGCCTCCTCCTCGCTCCTCAGGCTCAAGGGCCTGGCCACGAGCTTCCTATTGCCTCCTATAAGCTTAATCACAAACTGCTCCCGGGCTGGTCCTGCGGAGCAGGTGTAGATGCCTGCATCCGAGGGCTTGAGCCGGTGGATCTTCAAGTAGCCAAAAGGGGCCACGGTGACATGGGCGGAGCTGATAAGGTGCTGGCCGTCTTTCTCCCAGGTGATGAGGGGCTTGCGGAAGCGCCGCGTGGGGCAGCGCAGCACCACTGCAGTCTTGGGGAGCAAGTATGCGAACCCCCCCACGACGAAGTGCAGCTTCCTCTGCCTGCGGGTCTGGATATATATCTTCCTTGAGGCCGCAATGTGTGGGCTGTGCTTTGTGGATGGCCGCCCGGGCCCTGGAATGAAAGGGAAGGTGGATGAAAAGAAAAATGAGAGATGCAGCAACAAGAGAGAGGGAAAAAGAGAGGGAGAAGAGAAGAGAAAGAGGAGCGGAGGGACAAAAGAGAGAAGAGGGGAAAAAAGTGCTTCAGAGTTTATTTTGGTCAAGGCCTTCATCGGCCATCTTAGGTTTTACTGGAGGAACTGGCTACCAGCTGTGCACCATCAAGCTGCCGCCACCATCAAAAACCAAACTAATGAGGTGCAGTAGGGCAACCTGCTCTCACCCTGCTGGGTCTTTCTGCCCCTAGAAGCCGAGATGCAGGGTTCTAGATGGAGGAGGATCCCAGGGGAAAGGCAGGTCCTCTCATTAAAAGGATTAAAAAAAAAAGTCAGCATCATAAAAAAAAGCAGAGGACAAAAAAAAAAAAAAAGAAAAGAATGTCTCCCTTTCAATGTTTATGTTTTGGGTGCCGCAGAGCATCAGGGCCCTCGTATACACAAGGGAGGAGAGCCCAGAAGTGTTACAACTCCAGGGATTAGTATTAAAGAGAACGAATCTGTTCAGAGTAGTTTAAAACCCCAGAGTGGATAACATTAAACTTCATTAGTGATAGGCTGCCTCCAGCTTCCAGATCTCTGTATGCCAGCAAGTGAACTTTGCTCTACCTCCTGCGAACCGTTTTTGCAGGAGAGAAGAGAATTCCACCTGGCCACATGTAATTAAGATTCCTTTTCCATCTCCAGCTGAGCTCACTAGCCTGCTGCCCTCCAGGGTCCAACAATCTTCCACCGGTCTGGGTTTAGGGAAGGTTACTGCATGGCTAAGCCTGCTTCCGTGAGGGTTCCATCTCCTCATCTCCACAGCTCTGAGGTACTCACTTGCACAGGTTGCCAGCATACAAGGCCTGATGGATGAAGAGAACGGCAGGGGAGGGCACAGGGAGGAATTGACAATAGCTGAGACTCCGGTTTTCAGCACTTTCCGGCAAATGGCACTTCGAGTCTGGGTTCCCTCCCCACAGCTTGTGGAACACTGGTGGGGAAAGAAAAACCAGATGCATGTAAATGCAGAGAACTACAGGCTAATAGGTTTTTACATGAGTTCTCAAACTCAACAAAATATGAGAAAAGTTGCTTGGAAAAGCAGTAGCCACTGAGAGAAATATTAATTAAGTGACACTGCGGAAAGACATGTCCATATCGTTCCCACATTCTATTCTAAGACTTCCTACTCTAAGGTTTCCTATGGACGTTGTATTCATTTTCACTTATAAGACCTGGGCTTTAGAGTTACAGAGTCAAAGAGTCCTGTGTTCAAATGCTAGCTCAACATTTTACTACTTGGTAAGTTACCTAAACTGAGGCTGTTTCCACTTCTTATGCTTATTTCGCAAGGTTGGAATTAAATAATACATTTTAAATGTCACACACAGAAATAACACTAATTCTTTCTCCTTCCTTTATAAATAAGTTTTTTTTTTAATGTTAAGCATCAGATAATTGTTATATATCTACTTTGTATAAGGTGGGGTGCTAGATATCATGGAAAAAAAGGTGCACAAAATGGTTCCTAATCTCAAGGAGCTGTCATCAAATAAAGGGAAAAAAATCCAAATTCATTGTTAAAATGAAAAAGTAAATTAGGGATACAGAAATCAAAACCATAATGAGATACCATTTCATATCCACTAGAATGGCCATAATAAAAAAGGCAGACAATAATAAGTGTTGGTGAGGATGTAGAAAAATAGAGCCTTCACAAATTGCTGGTGGGAATGTAAAATAGTATGGCCCTCTTGGAAAATAGTTTGTTTCTTAAAAAGTTAAATATAAATTTACCATATGACCCAGAAATTTCACTCCTAAGTATCTACCCAAGAGAAAAGAAAACATACATCCACACGAAATATTGTATGCGAATGTTCATAGTAACATTATTCATAATAGAAAAAAAAGGGAAAGTCTATCAATGGTGAATGGATAAACAAAATGTGGTATATCTAGACAATGGAATATCATTCTGTCATAAAAAGGAATGTAGTTCTGATACATGCTACAACAAAGGTAAATCTTGAAAACATTACGCTAAATTGAATATTACCATATTAAATTATACCTAATAAAGCTGTTTAGAAAGTTAAATAGTAATAAAATAACTTATTAAAATATAAAACTAAAACACACGTGATGGATTATAAAATGAATGCTAACTATTGTTGCATGGTTATGGTATACTGGAGAATTCGTGACCTAGGTCTTGAAGATGGGTGGAGCCTGGATGGGTTTAGAGACCCAGAGATAAGCATGGGAGACAGGAAAATATACAGAACAAAGGTAGAACATTTCAGTGCAGAAGCAAGCTTGGGCACAGAGCTAAACCTATCTGACTGAACAGGGAACACGTTGGAAGTGTCAAGAGTTCAAGAGGTAGTTTGGGGCCAGACGTTGGAGACTTTTAATTTTTAGACAGGAGGTTTGGAATTGGTCCATAAAGCAATGAGGAGCCATTGAAGGGAGGAGTGAAATGATGAAAGAGGTGTTTTGAGAAGGTTAATCTGGCAACAGTGTCCGGGAGGGATGGGAGTAGGAGATGGATGGTAGGCAGGGATTTCAGTTAAGGAGGCTGCCACAGTAGTCAAGGCTTGAGATGATAAAACCTGAACTAGGGTCATGGCAGTGTGCCACATTACTTTGAAAAATGACAGTAAAAACCAAAAAATATTATCTTATATTTTCAAGTTTTATACGCTAGTTCACTGAAATAAATGATTCCGTGCAAAGTTCTATGATATACACCATCCTGAAAGACATTTAAAATGCAAAAAAATGTGAGAGAGAGTCAAACCCATTGGTTTTGTTCCCGGATGATCGTGGATTCCAGATTCCACTCATCCCTTATTTTATAGTAAATGACAGCACCAAATCCAGGGATCGGGTAGAATGGAAGTAAAGAGCCTGAAAATTTTAAAAGCATGGTCATTTTAATGCTGCCAAATAGAAAAATAGACTGCATGTCAGAAGATCGATTTATGATTTTGGTCAAGTTTAGTTCTTTCTCTATGCTCAATTTCCACACCTCTAAAATAGAGAAACTAAGCTAGTGTAGGGATTTTCAAACTGTGTTCCATAACTATGTTGAGAAAGTGATTCACTGGGTTCTCAGGTGAACTAGAGACCCAACCATTGGAAATCTGGGATCCCCTACATACACTTCAACCCAAACAGCTCTGATTTGATCTGTTTTAGGTTTTTGGCTTCATATTAACACTTCAGTTGAAAAAAAGTTACAGTGGCTTTAATTTTTAAAAGAACAACTAGGCTATAGGATCTTCTCAGCTCTAAAAATCTTCTAGCTCTAAAATTTACTACTGTAATTTCTTTTACATAGTTTTTTGGCGGACAATGTCCCTAAAAATGTGATTTAAAAATATTTAATAGCCAACTCTTTCAGGAGATGGAAGGGTTTCCTTTAAAGAAGAGAAGTAAGGCCTTTTGAGAGGTCTTATTCTCAGAATAGAATCCAATAGTTAATCTTATTTGAAGTGTCTAAAACTTTGGCTAAATTCTGCCTCCGAGGGATTCTGTGCAGTCACCACGAGACTGAGCCAGATAGTGGAGGATAAAAACACCCATAGATCATCCAGGTCTTCCTTTCTCCAAGGGGTCTTGTGGGAGTGTGGAATGCACATCTCATCTCAGCCACAGGGTGAAGGGAAGGGCAGTAGGGATGACAGGGCCAGCTAGAGCCTCTGTGAACACCACAAGGAACACTTTTGTATGGCACCAGCGTGGGTTTCCTCCCAGTGAATCTGTGATAACTTCCTGCCATTCCCAGCCCCTCCCAACATTTGTATTTTCCATTCATCAACCCAGATAACTCAGAACCTGAAAACATTCCTTGGATAAGGGCTAACTGTTCCTAGTTCCCAAAATATAACTTCCTTCTCCTAGGAAGACTGCCAAAGGTGGAGGAGGTCTACATCTTGACCATGGGTCCAGCTGGTCAAGGTAAGTGCTTTCTTTTATTTATTCTCTTCCTCCTGACAATGAGCAGGGATGGGAGAGAATCATAACAATAATTAAGGTTAACTTTTACTACACGCAAAGCACTTGACATGCATCATTTAACTTAAGCTTCTCAATAACCTTAAGGTAGACAGTATTATTATCTCCAATATTCAGATAAGCAAACTACGGCCAAGAAAGGTAAAGTAACTAGCCCAAGGTTATTACTGCCTTCATACATTGCTGGTGGGAATGTAAAATAGTATAACCAGTAAGCGGCAGAGTCAGCATTAGAACCTAAGTTTGCCTGTCTTTCAGTCTGAACTTTTAACCATAGGCGACACTGTTCTAAAGTTCTGCTTTACCCAATGGGACCCATGGGAACTCAGTTCAGCTGTCTCCTCTCCTTAGTGCCTAATCGCAAGGGTCCCTCCTTCAAATCTGAAGGCCGAAAAGAACTTTTTCTGAATTCTCTGTGTCCCATGTGCTCAGAGTCTACAAAGTCTGGGAACATGGGAGGATAATTATAATCATGCAATCAGCATCCTACTCATGGCAGAATATCACCAATGGACTTAGGAGAGCAAGGCCTTTTACAATATGCCCTGGGAGGAGGTCTTCATCTAGAGCCACTTGGCAAATACATCAGTGCTCTCTCCTGCACTGCTATTTTTGTTATGATTTTTAAATATATAATACCCAAATCAACATTCCATGGAAAAATTCTCACTATCATGTTCATGAATGCACACACACATACACACACACATACACACACACTTGAATACACACATGATCATTCTACACACTTTTAATCCTTTATCCTGCTGAAGTAAAATTGTTTATAACACACAACATTTTAGTGTTCTGAGACATTTGGAGTGAGATAAAACGAGAAGACAATTTTACTGACAAATTATAAAACCTGTGATACGTAGGTTAACTCTCAATTGCTATGCACTTCTCAGGCACCATCTGATAGAACTCTACATGGGTTGGTCAAATGTGGGGCAAGCACTCTGAGAACCTATGGTCATTGAGCTGGCATCTTAATTTTTAGACGTAGCTTTCTTCTTTGTGGAACCAAGTGTCTCTGTGATGTGTTTCAACCAGCAGCACCACCATCCTGTGAGTTGTATATCATATAAAGAAGGCAATGGGACCAGCAAAGCCAATTCAGATGATGCTTATATGCAAGAAAGAAGAGGGTCTTGAATCTGTTTTTGACACTTCAGGCTTATCGATCCTATTCTTGGCTAAATTTGCTTGTGGGGCAATAATTTGGAGGTGGAAGGAGACTTCTCTATGGAAGACACACAGGCCTTTTTCAGGCAATTCAAATGTAGTGGTTGAAAACTAGTATGTTGAAACTGGGTGTATATGAATTAATTTATGCTAGTGTTAGAATAGGAATTACTTAGACAAATAAGTTACTTGGGGGTATATCACTAATTTATGTGGTAAGTCAGGAATGGTGAATGCTGATACAATCATCTCCCTAAGTGCAAGGTAACAGGGGAAAGCAAGTTCTCTTGCTGGGAAGTTGTTGAAGTTTTGGAGCCAGAAAACTGACAGTAAAGAGGAAAGATTTCCTTGGCCTTATTTTCCTAGTAAGGCATATTCCTTATTGTCCAGTAACTTGGAAGAGAAGAACTAGAGAGGCTTGGCCCTTCCTGAGTAGAGACTAGAAACATCTGGGAGTAAGAGGTGCAGGGAGGTCAAGAAAGCATGTGTGGAGATAGTGAGAGAAGAACCTGGTGTTCTGAGAGAAACCCTGGGTCCAAGCAGCATGAACGAAGCCTGGTTTTGTTCCATGAGGAATCTGTTTATAATTTCACGCTTCCGATTGATGACTAAGGGCTGGCTGCTTAACTCGAATCCCAGAACCAATTAAATGTTAGTCACACACCATGGTAAAATGGTTACAAAAATCCTGCTCCGTAACGTTAGGAGGATTACGTTTGTTCTGTTCTGGCATTCTGCATGTATACATTTGGGGTATCTTCTTTTCCTCCTTATTTCTGCCTTTTTCATGATCTCCTTCTGAGGACCATACATACCTCTGTCCACTCAGAGAGAAGCCACTCACTGGGACAGTCATCTTTCTTGCAGGCTTGCTGGGAGGCCAGTTTTGAGGCTGAACAGAAGGTATCAGGAAGCTCTAGGAAGCTGCCATCAGCCATGCGCTGCTTGCAAAGAACCTCGCGCTTCTGAATGCCCCCTCCACAGGTCCTGGAGCACTGAGGAAGGACGAGAAAGTACGAGAAAGTCAGCCCAGCATAGAAGGTGGTGTGTTTCAGGTGCCAATTTCTACCTTTGCCTTGGCTGAGTAAAGAGAGAAAAAAGGGGAAAAAAAAAAAAAAAAAAAAAAAAAAAAAGGAAAAAAAGAAAGAAAAACCAGAAACCAGCTCAAAGGATTTTGCCTTCTCTCCTTGAAATGAACTTCGTAGCAAGATCTAAACCCTCTTCTCTTAATCTCAAGTATTTAACTAGAGCATCCAGGAATTTTAAGAGCCTTTAAATCATAGAATGTTGCTTCTAAACTATGATTTGTAGCCACCTAAGACAACTGGTTTAAAAGGTTAGTATAAGAGTGTTAAACATATTTACGACCCAGTGAAAATAATCTGTGCAGCTTCCTGAATGAATGAGCAAGAGAGTTCCTGCCATCATTGTAAACCTGGAGAAATTAATCTGCAGAGAAGGCAGGCCTTTCTCTCTAAGTGTAAACATCCACTCTAATGGAGGGACATTAAATTTGAGGCCTGGTTTTCTGAAGAACTCCCCCGGAAGACTTTTCTTGTAGGATTTGTGAATTCTTAGGGCAGTGGGAGCAAGAGCCACCGAAATTTGGGATATATAAAAAAAATAACCTTATTTCAGTGGTTTTCAGCAGGATCCCAAACACACCGTCTACATGTAACTTAATAATTATAATCCAGTTGCATGAGGAGGGAGGGAGGCAGGCCTCATGTAACATAGAGTGTTGGCTGTTATTCCAAGTCTTTCCCCCCTCCCTTGCAATAGCAAAAGCACCCCTAATTTCTAGCTGGGCACATGATTTTTCAGCATGTAGACTAGATTTACCAACCTCTCTTGAAGGTAGACATGACCAGGTGACTAAGTTCTGGCTGATGGGGTATAAGAGAAAGGGTTGTGTCATTTCAGGGAAATGCCCACAAAGTGTGACATTTCCCTCTTCTTCCTTTTTGCTGGGCGGAATATGAACATCATGTCTACTACAATATAAGCCTCCATCTTGGACTGTGATAGGCAAAAAGCAGCAGCCTGTGTTCCTAGTTGCGAAGCCACCATACCAGCCCTGGACAGAGTGTGTTTCTGTGAGAAAGAAATACTTCTTTTATTTAAGCCATTTCTTCATGTTCAGGCAGATTTAATCTGTAAGCCTCTGACTGTGCTGCAGATATTTTTCTAATAAATTCTAAGGAGCGCTCTGCTTTCCTCAAGAATAGCCCCCTTTCTTTAACCTGCTCCCTTTGGGCTCTCTGGGAAATCAGACCTGGGCGTAAAGCCTGAGGGTTTGTGCTGAAGGAGCTGCTCCTGCTGCAGCAGTGGCCTCTTAGAACCACTGTGCTCACTGCATTGTATTCAGAACCGGGAGGGACATTTGTGCCCACAGCTGAGGTTAGGATAGTGACACAATGTCCCTGAGTAGTGAGAATGCTGTTGTGGCCCATCTGTTAACCCCTTACTCAGTGGTCCCAGTCTTGGATGAATTTTTAAATCACGTGAGGTTTTTAAAAAAGTACTGAGGCCTTAAATTTAACCACAAATTTAATCATTAAATCGGAAACTCTGGGAGATGGGTCCCAGACATCAGTTTTTTAATTAAAAATATATTTTTTAATTCTTCCAAGTAATTCTGCAACCAGGGTTGAGAACCATCTCTCAAGTGAATGTCCCTCTACCACTTTCAATGGAAATAAGATAAACATAGAACCAGTGGTTGTTTGGACCCCATCTGATCAAACGTGCCCTTTGTTTGCAGTTGTGAATGGCTTGAGGTTACAGAGCTACTGGATAATGAAGATAGGAGAGCTCTCAACTTAGTCTAGTTAGGCCTTTTAACCTTAGAGCCCTTCAAATTACGCAAGCCAGTGGTGAACAACCTTCGTTTGCATTTCAAATTTAAAAATTTTGAATGAAAATAATCTTATTGAGTCCCATAAGAAAAAAATGTATTTTGTTATGGCTGGATTCAACTTCCTATTCACTGAATAAAAGAAGGCTAAGGATAAAGGTGAACCCCTGCTATGAGGTAGGTCTTATAGAAGCTGAGGCCAGAGCTGAAATGACTCAATCAACTAAGACTACACAGGGGTGAGAAGTGGTTCGTTTTTATTCTGTGTAATATTCCCTGACCTCCTACCGAGCACATTCTCTGGGCTGGGGTGGTAGACACAGCTGGAGAATGAGTCTAAGCTCACCTTTTCTTTCCTGTGGTTGTACGAACTGCTCTCTGCTTGCACAGAGGGTGCTCTGACTGCTACTTCATGCTGAGGCCCCAGGCCTCGAAAGGCCCACGCCTGCTGAGAGCCGGGTTTCCACCACACCCTCACTAATGGGCAGTGCTTTCAAATTCCATCCTCAGCCTCTACTCTGTGACTGTCCCTGACTAGCAGGAGCTGGCCCATGATCCAGGTTGAGAACCAACATTCTAAAATAGCTCATCTACACCTTGGTGGCTCTGGATGTGTTCTCGCTAGATGCTTTGATTTCTGACCTGAAAGGATACATTTGAACACAACTTCTAGGCTATACCACAAGCTGGGTGGGTGGACTATATTTAGTGGTCTGCAGCCAATTGTTACTCATCACAGATTCAAACAGTTTCTTCTAAGACTTTGCTTAGCATGTCAGTTAGCCTTAATTAAGGAAAAAATCGATAGCCTCAAAGCTAATGATTCAAGTTTTGAGTGGCCCAGGCCTTTGGATTCTCTGACTCTTCTCTTCTCAATTTTGGTGATTCCCTGGCCTTTTTATTTATCAGAGAAGCAAACTTTTTAGTTATTTGGAGTAGTCCAATAAACTCTTGAAGGATTTTACTTCTTTAATGTATTTTATATCCACACTGCCTAACATGGTGCCTTCTGTCAACATAAACCCTCAATAATATTTGTGGAATTGAACTGAAGTTGGTGGTTAAGGAAAATTTAAATTAGTGGCTAAGAATTCCATTTACTTGGAATAACCCTTCTCATTACTAGGGATAACTGAAGTTTCAAATTGGGTTTTATAGTCTTTTGCATGGCTTCTTAGGTTCAATCTTTCCTTATTTCTGTCAAATTCTCACTTCTAACAAACCGGGTATTCTATCGTCAGATTCGTTATAACCTTCATTGTTCAGCCCTTCTTCAGAACTCTTATAACTAGACAACTAACCATGTGTGTTACTGATTCTTAAGGATTTGCCAAACTTAGAGACTGTATTTTCCACAATACTTTCTATTCTATGAATTACTAAAAGTCTTTCATGAACGAATGTAATTTTGTTCAAATCATAATTGTAAAAAAAAAAAAAAAGTTTATGCTAAGTTGAAAATTTAAATCTTAAGCTCTGACTTCTTCCCTATCCCTACTCAACGTGCCCAGTTAAATATGAATAGGTATCTTGACCTAAACATGTCTAGAATGGAATTTACGATTCTGTTCCTCCAATATCATCTCAAATGTGCTCTCTTTTCAATCTTCCCCACTCATTTAATGGTGCCACATCCAAGACAAACACTTAGGAAAAGTTATTGATTTTTCCTTTTCTCATCATCTCTCCCCTGACACCCAATCCATGAGCAAATACTTTCAGATTTGCCTCCAAAACAAGGAAGCTTTACCTCCACAATAATAAATTAGGATACCAGCATCTGTGGCCTACACTACTGTTAAGCTTCCTAACCAGTCTCCCAGTTTCTCATTTTTCTCAGCTAACAGCAGGATACAAATAGCACACTCAAGCTGAAGAGAGTTCCTCTCTCTTTCTGATGGCCTGTTGAAAACTCTATTAGTTGAACAAAACCAGAAGCAAGAGGATAGAGTCTGTCTAGGCCAGTATCCTGGACACAGGTGAAGAAGGTAGAGAGTGGACCTAGAGGAGCAACAAAAGATATTCAGCCTATCATCTTACTCCTCTACACCTATTCTCCACATGGTAGCAACAGTGATGTCTTTCAAAGCATAAATCAGATCATATAATTCCCATGCTTAAAACCCTCCAGTGGCTTCCCCTAGTGATTAGAATAAAATCCAAACTCCTGTAACCCTGCCCTGAAAAGCCTTATATGTTCCTTGCTCTGATGGACCTTTGAGATTGTCTAACTCAAATCCTTCCACATTCATTCATTCATTCAACACAAAGTTATTAAATATCAATCATGAACCAAGCATGGTTCTCAGTTCTAGGTTCTAACAGTGGACAAGGAGCTTCATGCACTTCTACAATGTCATCTCATACAACTCTCCCTTTCCCTGTATATTCCGGCCACACTGTTTTGTTTTTGCTGTTGTTCCTCCAATGTCGAGCTAGTTTCTCCCGTAGGGCCTTCACACTTGCTCTTCTCTCTACCAGGATCATTCTTCTCTTACATCTTCATGTAGCTGAGAATTTCTAATCTTTCAGCTTCAATTACGTTCTTACCTGCTTGGAGAGGACATCCCTAACCTCCTAGCTAGAGTAGCCAAACCAGTCTCAATCCTATTAATCTCATTTTATTTTTAAATAGCTCTTTTAAGTAGCTCTCATCCCTTTCAGAAATTATCATCTATTAGACTATTAGCTCTATGCAGGAAGTGATTTTTGCTTGCTTCTTGTACCACTCATATTAACGTTTGAGAATCGCATTCAAAACATTCTCCCAGGATGATATTGTTACATCTTTAATAAGAGATCTTAGGATTGGATGACTCCATTTCGTTTTTTTTTTTTCTTCTACATTCTCTCTCTTTTTTTCTCTTTAAAGTTAATGATTTGTTTGTTTCCCAGTAAAGAAGTGGTCAGGATATGAGCTAAATCATAGAATGACATTTTATAACAGATGCTGGAGGTACGTGATGTTTTGGTATGATTCATAAATATGTATACTGTAGTGAAAATGCTGTATATTTTTCTATGAGAGAAGTAAAGGCTGGTTCATAAAATCATTATCCGCTGAACCTCAAAATGACATCAGACTACTTTACTTCTAATCCTTTGATTATAACTCATAGTCAGATTCCCCACGGGTCCTATCGAGTTTGTCAAGCATAAAAAACATGCTCTTGAAGTTTCTGTTACCCGTGACTGACATTTTAGACGCTTCAATAGTGATGTCAGATTTGTAGGAGTATGGATGTCTTTAGTGCTTGATAGCTGAAATTTTCTTTTTCTAAGTATCTTATAGGTAGATGAACTTCTATTCAATTTGAATAAATGCTTCAAAAATAAACAAATAGTTGAATAAACACAGCTTCTAAATTCGAGCTGTCAGTTAAAGCTTCTTAGCAAATGTGGCAACAAGGTAAAATGCAGGTTAATTTTCTCTTTCAAATTGAGGAAGTAGATGATGAAAATAATCGGTCTTATTTCAAGGGTAGAAATGTAATAAAACTGCCTTATAGACTGTGACCACTCATTTAAAATAACATAGCTGGCTTACTGATTTGCAGATAGGACCTGATTCAGGGGACAGACCTTCAGATGACTGTGTACAGAGTCTGTGACAATATGGTGACAAAACAGCTGCTGGGAAAGTAAACAAACAAACAAAAACAGCTTATTTTGAAGTTTGATCTACAGTAGTCCTCCTTTATCCATGGTTTTGCTTTCTGCAGTTTCAGTTACAGTCAACTGTGGGCCAAAAATATTAAATGGAAATTTCCAGAAATAAACAATTCATAAGTTTTAAATTGCACGCCGTTTTGAGTAACATGATAAAATCTCATGCCATCCCACTTAAAACATGAATCAATCCTCTGTGCAGCATCTCCAGTCACGTGCTCTTCCTACCTATTAGTCAATTAGTAGCATCTTGGTTATCAGATTGACTGTCTCAGCATCACCATGCTTCTGTTCGAGTAACCCTTATCTTAATAATGGCCCCAAAATGCAAGAGCAGTGATACTAGCAATTAGGATATGCCAAAGAGAAGCCATAAAGTGCTTCCCTTACATGAAAGGTGAGTATAATATGATGAGATATTTTGACAGACCATATCCACATAACTTTTATTATAGTATATTGTTATAATTATTCTATTTTGTTATTAGTTACTGTTGTTAAACCCTTACTGTGCCTAATTTATAAATTAAACTTTATCACAGGCATGCATGTATAGAAAAAACCATTTTTTGTATATATGTATTTTACAGGGTTTGGTACTATCTGCAGTTTCAGGCATCTACTGGGGGTCTTGGAACATATCCCCCACAGATAAGGGGAAACTACTATACACACAAAGCTTTTAGAAAATTCTCAGTGCCAGATGAGGTCCAGACTCCTGAGAACACCCTTCAGGTCCTTCATACTGTAACCTGCATTGAGTTTCCCAAGCACATTTCTTCCCTACCTGCCATGTACCGGTACTTTAGCTACGATGGACCATTGGCCCGTACCTAGGCACACCGATGCCTTCTCTGCTCAGACCTTGATCCTGTTGTTCCTTCTGTGAGCAATGCCCTTCACCTCCTTGTCCATCTAGAAACTTTTAAGATATTCCTGAAGGCCCAGCTCAAAGGCCACTTCTTCACTAAAGCTTCCTCCAGCACCTCTGCCTCATGCAAATGAGCCATCTCCTATCCACCTTGACCTGGAAGGGTACTGCATCTCCCCTAAAAGGACCAGTCATCTGGTCCTTGTGTTCTGCTGTTTTCCTTTGCCTCCCTGCATGCACACAGGATCATGCATATTTTGAAGAAAGGCAATGTAGTCATCTGTCTATTCCCCAGTGCCTTGTATAGAATTTGCCAAAAAGCATGCACTTCATAAAGTTTGTTGAATTGATGATTGGATGAATGAAAGAGCCCAAAATCCAGATGTTTAAAAGATGTAAAACAAACATCCAACTGATGGGCTCAACATCCACCTTTTATCAGGCTGTTTTATCATTAGCCAGAAGCTGCTTCTAAGCAAGTCAGCAGTGGATGTCAGCCAGCAGCCGCGTGTGCTCTGCTGGGTGCCCTGACCTGCCAGGTATGATGGAAGACTACTTAGGCAGGGTTTCTTAAAAGTCTGTCTCATTTTTGCTCAAAAAGTTTTCCTGATGTGTTCACATTGATGAAATGTGTTTTTAGTTTTTTTTTTTTAATTGTAGAAGATGAAATTTCAAATTAATTAAGGTTCTAAAGTCTGTGATGACTTTGTGAACATGTTGAGACTGCCTGATGAAGTTGACGGTTCTGAAGTGAGAGGCAGACTGCAAAGAAGAAAAACTTAAAAGAAACAGCAAGAGAAATTTAATAACGTGAAATGAAAAATGTTTGCCTTTATAAATCATCATTTAATATAGTGTGGCACAGAGAGGTAGGTCTCTGGTAAGGGGTGCTACTTCAAAATTTATGTCATAAACAGAATAAATAACAAAAAATGGTACTTATAGTTATCTTAGCTGCCATACATGTTTTATTATATAAAGTCATGGATTCATTACTTTTATAAGACAAGTAAAAAATATACAATAAGGGGGACACTTGAAAGTTATGATTTTATACAAAAATACAATGTCTCTAGGGGCTTGTATTTTTAAAAGTTTTCCCATAATCATTACATTAAAAAATGTTGCCTGTATTGACACTTTTGGTTTCATCTTAGTAGTTTGATTTACTGAGAGCTGAGTTCAATTCCTTGATACCTCAAGTCATATTATTGAGCCCAACACAAATTGATGATTTTGTTCTATTTCTAAGGTCAACTTTCCAGTTTTAACCTACTGTGCTCTGCTTATAGCTTCTAACTCATTTCATTCATTTATTCATTCGCTCATTCATTTTTTCATTAAATATTTACTGGGCACTTGCCGAGTGCCAGGCACTGTATTAGGTGGTGGGGATTTAAGATAATTAATAAATGGTTACTATGTCTCAGGTACTTGCAGTTCTGCGGGGGGGAAAAATTATCATAAAATGTGATTAATTTTACAAAAGAGGGAATATAGAGGAGAGTGCAACTAAGTCTTTATGAAAAAATTGTTGAAGGCTCTTTGGAGGAGGTGACATATGAGGGGCTGGCCAGGGAGATAAAAAGTGCTGGCAGAGACAGATTACTGTTTTTAGACCACGGGTATAAAGGACATGGCATGTTTAAGTAACTCTGAGGAGTCCTGAGAAGGTGGAGCATAGGTTTCATGGAGAAGGGTAGCTGGGAAATGAGACTGAGAAGGCAGATGAAGGAAAGATAATGAAGGGTCTCGGACATAATCTCAAGACCATGGGGTGTCATTAAGGGTTTTTAAAGTAAGAGAGTAAAATGATCTGATTTGTAGAAAATGACTCAGGTAGCAAAGGCCAATAAGTTCCAAAGGCAATGGCCCTGTGAGATGTTAATAGGTGTGCCAGGGAAAAAGGTTTCCTGGTCAAATAAGTCTAAATAACACTGCACACCTTATACCTATTTGGGGGTTCTCAGCACATATTAATATTTTAAAGGCTCAACAGAGGGCCTGTAGTAAAGAACCATCAACACCAGGTTGGTGAACACTGGATGAGAGTTAAGCAAGACAATATGAGGAGATCAAGTAAAAGTCTGTTTGTCATGGTTTGGTTAGTTTTGAGAACTGGAATCAACACAGTAGGAGAAGGATTAGGAAAGAAGAGAAGAGTTGGGGTTGGGGAGATACAGAAGGTGGAGTCAACAGGATTTGAGTGTTGACTTGACTGAATACAAAGATCAAACAAGGCTGAGATGGCTCTAGTTTCCAGCTACAGAACGGGCTAGATAGTGGAGTCGCCTAAACCATAAGATTCATGAAAGGGGACTGGGTCTTTTAGGGAAGGTGGCAGGTAGGTGTGCTGTTGAGCTTGGTGTTAGATCTTTGGAATTTGAGGTAACTTTGCAATATATGAGGCTGGGAGGTTCAAAAGGCAGTTAGAGGCCATGCTAGAACAGAGTTTGAAACTGAGCCAAACGAAATTACGGCCCAGTGGAACAAAGAAAACGAGGACCGAATCTCACTTGGTAAACAAAACCATAAAAATAAGGACAGGATTTCTAGTTCATTTTGTGGATTAGAAATACTTTGTAATATAAACTAAGCTTTTTTAAACTTAGAAGTACAAGGATGTATCTTCTGGGTTTAATATTCCTGTTACCAGGTGAAGCATTGGGCTGCAAACCCACTAAAAGTCAGAGAAATTATTATGAAGAGCTTTCTACAAATAACAACAAAAACACTACACATGTGAAACTTGAATTCTGATCTGTTTTTCTTAGATTTATTGTTGCTTCTAATGGTAAGATGAGATGTCCATTTCCTTATGAAATATACTTCTAAAAATGAGATAAAAATCTTAATAGATTTTTCTCCTCTCCAGATACATTTTAAATAAACATGGCCTCTAACTTACCAAGCTTTGTATTTTAGTCACTGGAATATAACAAAACTGATGACTAAATTGGCTCTTTCTGCCAGAACTGAGTTTTGCTCTTATACAGAGCAAAATTATTCTTTTCTCTGTGTGTGTTTAAATCTAGAAAATGGCAAATATAATTCTCAACCATTTATAGCTGTCATTAAAACTCTCTTAATATTACGAGCAGGAACTCTTTTTTCATACACCTTTTTAAGCAGCTAAACTATAGGCATGTCAAATTGTAACCCTGATTTTTTAAAAAAGAGCTCTATAGGGAAATGGCTGCCTAATCACAGTTTTAAGTGTGTGGGGTTGATAGGGTCTGTGGTGCATATTTCGGTCTCTGCACAGATGTGTGCAATATGTGTGTACATGTTGGGTGGACACAACCCTGAACACAAGACATATGCAATATAGAGAAATATAAATTATGCTTCAAGTGGGTTCTCTAATTCATTTCAGTTTAACTCTTCTAGCACCTTTCTCTTTTTTCTCATTACTCTTAAAAATTGTTTAAAGAATAAAAACAAACACAGAAAGAAGATTGATGAATACAAAGCTTATAGATAATAGTGAAGAGAGTGGTAGTAGAAGGCAGATTTTGCATTTCAAGGACCTTGTGCTAGTAGAGACTAATGCTTAGTCAGCCCAGAATAGAGAAGATTGTACCAGGCTGAGTAGTGACCCCAAAGGTATCTATGTTGCAATCCCTAAAATCTGCGTTACCTTACATGGTAAAGGGCCGTTGCAGATGTGATTAAGTTAAGCATCTTGAGATGAAGAGATGCCTGGATTATCCAGGTGGGCTTGATGTAGTCACAGTGGTCCTTATAACGGGGAGGCAGGAGGATCAGAGTCAGAGAGATTGGATAAAGTAGAGAATCAGGTTAGAGTGAAGCACTTTGAAGGAGTCATGAGCCAAGGAAACAAGCAGCCTCCAGAAGCTGCAAAAGGCAAGGTAATAGATTCTCCACTAGAGCAACGGTTTCCAACCCCCAGGCCACACTCTGTGGCCTCTTAGGAACCGGGCTGCAGAGCAGGAGGTGAAGGGAGCAAGCTAAGCTTCATCTGTATTTGCTGTGGCTCTCCAGCACTAGCATCACTGCCTCAGCTCCACCTCAGATCATTACGCACTAGGTTCTCATAGGAACGCCGGTCCCTGGTGCCAAAAAGGTGGGGGACCACTGCCCTAGAGTCTCCAGAAGGAATGAAGCTCTTCTAATACCTTGATTTTAGCCAAGTGAAAATGACTTCAGACTTCTGACTTCCAGAGCTATAAGGTAGTAAATTTGTGTTAAGTCACTATATGTGCGGTAATTTGTTACAGTAGCAGCAGGAAACCAATACACATATTAACTGCCCTGGATTTAATAAGTAACCAATACTAAGATTTAGGAAACTGCTGATTTTGAGGCTGGTCCTAGAGTTCCTCACAATTTAATGCTTTAGAGCAAATGGTAAAGAGGTCTTGGGAAAGCTGCACTATGTAATGAGAGAATGGGTTTTGAAGCACACAGACCCTACTTTTCCTTTCTCACCTTTGTGACCCAGGGTCACAAAGGGCAAGCACAACCTCTATGAGTCTTGTTTCCTCACAGGGTTGCTGTGGGATTAGAAGAGAAAATGCAAGAGCAGTGGAATGAATTCTACTACATGAAGTTTGAATTCCTATTCATCTCACAGTGCTTCAGGTTCCTCATCTATAAAATGAGGATAATGGGAGTGACTATCACATTAAGAATAGCGAAGATTAAATGAATTAAATATGTAAAATGTCTAGAACTTGTGCTCGACACTTAGTAAGTGCTGCTCTTATTAAAGAGAAATGGCTCCTGAAATGTATCAAGTGCCCAATGAATGAACTGGCAGACTTGCCATGAACCTTTTCAGTACCATCCTCTATGCTTTACATACCTGTACTGGGTGTTATGGGGTCTCACTAAGAGTCGGTCTCTGCTGTCATTGAACTGATGGTATAATTCAGAAGTCATAGGAAAGCATCTGTCCAGGTAAGGTGGTATAGGACTGTTAAAGGAGCATCACTGATCATGAACTTTGTGTGACTTCAGCAAGGGAAGATAGAGGAGTCATGCAGAAGGGACAGGATTCCTGTCTGACTTTGACAGGCAGAAGGAAGGGGAACTGTGTGTGGGCAGGGAAAAGGAGAAGTGTGGGCCGATAGCAAGGTACTAGCAGGGATGGGAGAACTGCAGCTGAAGTTGGGCAGGGACAGATTGCAGGGGGATGAAGGCCTAACTAAGCCATTGGGCTTTATTATATGACAATGGAGAGTCACTGAAAAGAATCATAGCAGAAGACTGTGATGATCAAGATGTCTTAGACTGACTTGTGGCATATATCACGGTGCTGTAACATACCAGTGTGATATGGTCCCTTGTGGGGTGTATATAATTCATAATATATATCCAAC
Organism: Pteropus vampyrus; assembly: GCF_000151845.1. NCBI lineage: Eukaryota > Metazoa > Chordata > Mammalia > Chiroptera > Pteropodidae > Pteropus > Pteropus vampyrus. The sequence continues at coordinate 4,695,302 of NW_011888890.1, read as the reverse complement.
ATCAAAGTTGATGGTGCTGATGTTGAAGTGTGCATGTATTAGTAAATTAGAGAAGATTCAGGAGGCTAATACAAAAAAATATGCAAGTGTTTCAGAAGCCGACTAAACAAAAACCAACAAGATATTAAAGGTAAATTGATAAAAATAAATATTACATGAATCTTTCAACAAGACGTGAGATAAAAGCAACGAACACAATATTGAGTAAAAGGTAGAACTGAAATAAAGAAGCCCCCCTAAAAACCAAAGCTACAATTAGATTTCTGCTTCATATCTGCCTAATTGTTTCTAAAATAAAATTTTAACATAAATACTAGGATTCCATGCTAGTCCTCACCAGACCTGCAGAATGTATAAATATTGGCTATTTGCCATTCGCTAGGCAAATGCTCTACAAGGGACAAAGAAGGTTGCATTCTTAGCAGGCAAATGATGATTAACCTAAATTATGCTTTTTTTCCCCTGAAAGAAAAGCATAGTGCTTTTTGAGGTCAGTGTAGCCCAGAGTTCAAGCAGCAAGGAGTGGAGTTTCTCCCTTCCAATGGGCCAAAGTCGAAGTCCATGGGGTTGTTACCTGTCTTCTTTAAATGAAGCATTTGATGCCCCATCTCCTTTTCTTTCTTTCACATGCGAAAGATTGTAAATGGTGTTGAAGGATTACAGACCTCAGCCCTATCCTCTGCTAGATCCAAGCAGCTAGACAGAAAAGACCCAGTGAGTGCACGGCAGGTTTCCTTGTTCCAACAGGATAACCAAGAACCAGAGGGCTAACCAGACAAATGGATGGTCAAGAGCTGGTGTCTTAACTAAGCAGTCTCCTAAGACAGTAGCCCATTAGCAAGACACTTAAGTTACTCTCAACTTATTCTATATACCATAAGTGATGACTTCCTTTATCAAGCGGTTAGTAATAGCTGATTTTGCCTAACAAAACCGGTTCCTCAAAAATAGGATTCTAAAAAATAAGATAAGAAAAATAGTCTATTGTTTCCCCTACATTCCTAGAAATGACAAAGGGTTCTTAAAACAGACCCTATGAACCAATATTTAACAAATTTTTAACCAATTTAACCAATATTTAAGAGGAGTTTCCTTTGGAGGATAGACTCACTGGTGGCTTTCACTTTCTATGTTCCTTATTTCTTATTATGTTTTAATGTTTTCCACAATTATTATGTATTGAGTACGACATAAGATATTTTTAAAGGCCCTAATAAAAGTGTAGTCAGAGGCTCATGCGATGAACTTCAAAGAGCTGTTTACTATTAATTTCCTGATCTGAAAATGTACTTAGGTAGGCATATCTTGGAGATATTGTGGGTTTGGTTCCAGACCACCACAATAAAGCAAGTTGTAATCTTTTTTTGCTGGTGGAGGGTCCTGCCTTCAATTTGTAAAATAAGCAACATCTGTGAAGCACAATATAACAACATATACCTGTATCTGACTTATCCCAAAGGCTTCTCCCTAGTGGAATAGAAAAGGTTTTCAATTTATTTTCAAAATAAATTCATGTCTTAACAGGTCCGAGGTAGACTGAAAGAAGAATAATGAACTCTTTGGCAATCTGCTGTTTTAAATGAGGAAAAGGGGTGGAGTGGGGGGTGGGTGTGGTGTTGGCAATAGACCAAAAAAGTCATGAACATGTATGTGCTCTAAAAATTGAAAAAGCATCACATGGCAGTGCCATTATTCAGCAGCATGTGTGGCTACTGAAAAGAGGTTGGTGTTTAGCTGACTTTCACTGCTACGCCAATGTTATAACCTATAATGACACAGCAGAAGTATCAATAAGATATGAAGTCATAATTTCAGGGCTTGTAAGGCAGTATTCATGATCCGTTTATGCATTTTGTCAATCCGTTAACATTCTATCTAGAACTTACTATGTGCTTACTGGCAACACAAGCTAATAATACAGGGACTTAATATTTTCAACAGTGGAGGCCAATTTGGGCTGATTCCTGGTCTAGGGTTGGTTTGGGTTAGTGGCACGGCTTACGGTCATGTATTCATTCTAGTTAAATGTTAAATTGTAAATATACTAGAAATCAAGAGACCCAGGTTTTGCTTACTCATTACTATTTGATTCTCTGAGCACTTTACTAAATCATAGCCCCAAGATGGGCTGGGAGAAGACAGGGGGTCTGTCAACCAATCGTGAAAAAGCATGGACAACGTGTGGAAACGGTGGCCCCTTCTCTTAGCATTAAGGTAAGGAAGAGTATGTAAGCTGATATCCTTTTCCTTTTTCAGTCAGATGATCATATAACTTATGGGACACTTTTAAGAGTGAAAAACTGTTTCAGTAAAACTGGGATGTATGTCCCCCTCACCTTTTTGTATTACTTTTTGTGACCTTTGATGTCACTTTTGGCTACATTTGATAGTGTATAGGGAGGAAATTGCAAAATAAGATTTTATCCAAATAATCTAAAATCCTTCTGTGTTTTTTAAAGGCATGCAAAAGGATTATTTAACTGAAGTATGATGAATATAATTTTAGATAGGACAGTTTAATATCTAGTTGTGTTTGTATTATTATAATATATGCTTTAGAGTGGGGTCAGCAAAGTCCTGTAAAAGGACAAAGTATTTTTGGTTTTGTTGGCCATATGGTCTCTATCACACCACAAGTCCTCCCCTTGTAGGGTAGAAGCAGCCATAGATAATATATAGACGAACTGGGTGTTGCTGTGTTCCAATAAAACTTTATTTACAAGAATTGGCTGTGAGCTAGATTTGGCTTTGGGCTACAGTTGACAACCTCTGCTTTAAAAAAAATAGTTCTCAGATCTTTGATATTCATAGGAGCAGGAAAATAAAAAGAAGTCTGGAAGTGACTCAAGATTTCTAACTTTTTTTTGTTAAGTAATTATATTTTTAAAAAATGATTGCCTAGTACCTTTATCTCTTAAAATTTTAATTAGTAAAAAAAGTAGAAAAGTATAAATCAGAACAAATTTAGCTGTATAGAAAACCTACGTTGTCCTTATTTAAAAAATTTTCCTTAGCCTGGTGAAAACTATGTCATGAAATATGCTCAAATTACTAGATGATTCATTTGAGTTACTTTTGGAGGTTACTTGGTGTGGCATAGCAGAAAGAACATAATATGTAATTCAAAGGTCTGGATTTGAATAAGGTTGGGGGAGTACTAAGAAGGGAGAGATGAGCTGACCTTCAACATTCCTTTAAAGGGACCAAACTACTCAGAGACTACTCTGTCCTTAATCACTGGTGTAAATGCTCCAGTATTGAGTTACCCCAGAACTCACCGGCTGCCACTGTGCAGGGTACCAGGCTGGGGGGCAGTTGAAGCGGTTACAAGCTTGCACAGTGCTGGGCTTGGGCTGGCGACATAGCTCATCAGCCAGGATTACTGTTTCATTCATCTCTCTGGAAAGTAGGTGGGAACAGAAGACGTCTCTGGTTTGCAGGCCAACCCCACAGGTGAGACTGCATAGACTCCACTTGCCAATTTCCCACCTGGGAAGAAATCAGAGATGAAGACATCTGAGCACCTGTGCAGAGAACCACTCCCATGACATCAAGTCTTGCTAATGGAATTGAAAACACCTAACTGGGAATGTCAGAAGTTCCAGCATAAGACTGACTAGGAATTCTATTCCAAGCCTAGAAGCTATCCTCTCCCTTTTGATGGAATATATCAACTTCTTCGAAGTTGAACATATAAGTTGAACATATCAAGGCTCTGGGCACCATGTGTTGAATAGTGCACTGGTCTAGAAGTTTCTCTGCTAATCTTTCTAGCCCCCTTACTTAGAAAGACTGAAAAATTTGTGCTTCTTTTTCTTTGGCTTCAAAGTTGGCTCCAGCTTCCTTCAAACTTCTATCTTAGCATAGAAATGTCTCTGTCTTATGTATAAATATCATCACTGCCTGGGACTGGACAATGTAACAAAAGTGACGGTTGCTAAATAGATCAGTCTTACAGAGGGGAAATAAGTGGAGAGAACTGTTCATTATCTGGAAGTGGAAGTCAAATACACACAGATGAGCTGAGTGCATAAATTGGCCATTCCAAATGGCCAAGTCTTGAGAAGTACATTTATAGTGAGCTAAGGGCCTATAAAAACAATCCCACTGCATTTTCCTGTTGATGCAGCCTCCAAAATATGAACGATAAGGAAAAAGCTCAGTTGCTTGGGCACTGAGTCAGACGCATTCTTTAATGATCAGTTAAGAAAGTTCTGTTTACAATGTGAGGCACAAAGAGTCTACAAATAGGAGTTAGCCAATAAAAGCATCACAAGTAGATTCTTCAGTAGCTAGCAGCAACCTCTCCCCCCGCATCCCCTCCCCCCTAACCTTCTACAGCTAGCCCTGAAAATTGGTTTAAATTCTCTGGCCTTCATGTTTTTTTATCAGATGGTAAAACTGACTGTATGCACTCTCGATCTCTTCCTGCTACTGTGATATCTAGCTACCTTCCCAACCCGTATTTCCACTACCTCCTTTCTTTCATTTACCTAATGTTAAAGCCACGTCTATAGTGAACTACTCAATTCACGCCTCTCTCACTGCCTCCCTGCCCCTGCCCCTGCCCTCCCGGTTTTCTAGCTGTCTTTTCTCAAGTGGTTACTCCTAATTTGGAATACTTTTTATCCTTTCCTTGCCTCTCAAAATTTATTCCATTTCTATATATCCAAATTTGATCTATATTTAAAGGATTGAATCCATACCTGTTCCAGACACTATCATTTTCTCAACTGCACTACAGTATTCTGCCTGTCAAGGGCTCTGCTAGAGTACACAGTTCTTGAAGGCAAGGTCTTTATCAACTTTGTCTCTCACAGGGTTCATCATGGCACCTTCTAGAGAGTTAATGTATATGGTTAATAATTTCCTGATAAATTAGCAAATGGAAGGGATCTACTGTCATAGTGGGTACTTTATACACATTATGTCATTTAATTACATCCTGAACAACATGTGATAGTCTCTACAGATATTCCTCATTTTCCACTTGAGGGAATCTTAGAATTCAAGGGGCTGATTTGTCTAAATACCCATAATTAGTAAGTAGTGAATCCAGGATTCAGCCTGGGGTATGTGTGGCTCCAAAGCCTTTGTACTTCTATTGTACCATGCTGTCTCCAGGAAATACCTTGCAAACTGTCCTATAAATATTCACAAAGTTTTAAATGAATAGAAGAGGCGAGGCTGGGTTAAATAATATATTTCTTTTAGATCCTTGTGTGAATTTCTATAAATTTATTTTTAAATCTCGAGTTTGGGTTAATCCCAAGCTTTAAAATGTTGTGGAGTTGTTATTGGTTTTAAAATACAACCATACATCCTTTGCCTTTCCTCCCTTCTAGCGATGGAGTCTTGACTATGGGCTGAACTTAATGTCTCACTTGCAATGAATAGAATGAGGAAGGAGTAATGCTATGTGACTTCCAAGGCTAAACCATAACAAACAAAAAAACCTATTGCTTCCACTTGGCTCTTTCTCTTTGCTTTCATGCCATGAGGACACCCAGTCGTAAGGAAAGTCCACATGCAAAGGAATTGAGGCAGCTCACCAACATTGAGCACCAACTTTACAGTTATGTGAGTGAGCTCCCTTGAAAGAAGATACACTGGACATAGCTGAGCCTTCAGTTGACTGCGACTTCACGGGAGACTGTGAGCTGGAACTGCTTTTCCAAGCTGCACCTAAATTCCTCACTCATTATACGCTGAAAAGTAATAAATGTTTATTTTTGTCATGAGCTACTGAGTTTTGGGGAAATTTGTTATGCAACAGATAACTAATAAAAGCATATATTTTCCCCACAAAATGTGTATATGTTAATCGAAAGACATATAAAAGAATATTCAAAGCAGCATTATTCATTATAGCCCAGACAGGGAACAACTCAAATGTCCATGAACAGTTGAATGGATTAAAAATTATTTGTTCATAAAAAAATTATGACATATTCATAAAAATTATGATATATTCATAAAATACTATAAAATGATGAGAAT
>NW_011888890.1:4685075-4687301 GCF_000151845.1 Pteropus vampyrus | reverse complement strand
TACCCATTTGTATGTCTTCCTTGAAAAAATATCTATTCAAGTCTTTAGCCCATTTTTTAAATTGGGTTATTAGCTATTTTTTTCACTACTTAGTTGTAGGAATTCCTTATATATTTCGGAGATTAACTCCTTATCAGATATACGGTTTGCTTTTTCATTCTGTTGATTGTTTCCTTTGCTGTAGTCAACATACCTGTAATCTATTACTTTGATGAGAGCATGAGGCTATGGCTATTTTGGTTTACCACTGTTATGGATTGATATGTGTCCTCTCAAAATATATATGTCAGTGTCCTAACCTTCAGGACCTTCGAATGTGACTTTATTTGGAAGTAGGATCATTGCAGATGTCATTACTTAAGATGAGGTCATACTAGAATAGGGTGGGTCCTTAATCCAATAAGACTATTGTGCTTATATGATGCAACGGAAATGAGAGAAAATGTCATGTATGACAGAGACAGAGACTGCAGTGATGCATGTATAAGCCAAGGAATGTCAAGGATTGCTGCAAACACCAGAAGCTAGAAGAGACAAGGAAGGATTCTCCCTCACAGGTTTTAGAGGGAGCTTGGCCCTGTTGACACTTTTGATTTTGAGCTTGACTTCTGCCTCCAGAACTGTGAGAGAATAAATTTCTGTTGTTTTAAACCACCTCATTTGTGGTACTTTGTTATGGCAGCCCCGGAAGGCCAACACACCAGTATAACCTCAGTGCTCAGCATGGTGCCTAGAACATAGCAGATGCTCAGGAAGTATGAAGTGATTCAAACTGGGTGGAAAGCCAGTGCACTGTGTGTATACCTTTGCATTAGTCACTGCTGGTCAACCATCTCAGCTGTGTCCACTAAACAACTGCCACCACTAATTTCAAATTCCGAAAAGCTCTGAACAGCACAAAGTTTTCTTCAATGTGGTATAAACTATTTGGAGCAACACTGGACCTGAATTGACCTGATGCTTTTACTGATCACATTCCACTTAGTGTAAATAGACATTTAACTGTAGCAATATTAGCCTGTTAGATTATGGCATTTTACCCTAGAATTTACTAGGGGTACTATACAATCTATTTCTTAGTAATCCTAACAGTCCAGTCCAAAAAACCAAAAAATTCTAAATTGCAAAACACATCTGCCCCATTGTTTTTGGCTAGAGGATGGATCATGGCCCTATATCAGGAGGATGGTAAATGTGATCACTATGGTTTCTTCTGGCTTCTATGCTTCAGGTGGTAAGCTTCATGGTTGGGCCTTTGGCCAAATGCTAGAAAGACTGGTTCCCTCAGGATTCTCTATACTGCTTTCTTTCCTCTCAGCCTTTCTTCTCCACATTCCTATCCCTTTTGTCAAAACCTGCTTGCAGGGAAGCCTCTGTGAACTGATGCCCCTTAGCTTTAGGCTAGATCCTGCCTAGGTCCTGAGTGACTGACTCCTGACTGTGGGCAGGCAGAAGATCAAGGGTTGCCTGCCAACCCCCAAGGCTGGAATTTGTCTTCCCAGCATCAGGTATTCTTAGGTTGGCCTCTCTTTATAAGTGGATTTTAGACTTCAGCCTTGATTCCCTGATGGTGCTGGGTTCTGTCCAAAGTCCAGGCTACAAGACTGTGATCCTGTCACTCAGCCAGGATATGGCCAACCCCTGACCTTGGGCTGGGCAGAGACCCTTAGCCATGAGCCATAAGCATGATGTGACAGCAATCTAGCTGATATCACACATTATCTCCAATAACAACAGTAATTCTAACATTTATGCAGAGCTTAAAATGAGCCAGGTACTGTGCTAGTTACGTTAATTGAATTGTATTCTATAATCGTCTCCACAGCCTTGTGAGATAGGTACTATTATCTGCATTTTAACATCAAGGAGCCGAGGTCTGGAGAAGTTAAATGATTAATTAGTCATGGCCTAGAATGCCTCCTGCCAGGTCTCACACAGATGCCAGTGACAACTGCATCGCATCCAAGTTTACCAAGACTTGGACGCATGGGCCCTGAGAAGGGGTTGCTCACTACTACAGAGGCCAGCACTGTGGATTTATAAGTCTCAGCTCTGCATCATCTCAGCCTCTTTTGCTGAGGTCTCAGCAGAACTCAGGACTAAGCTCACCCAAGATATGGGATACATGTGTGCATCAATCCTATGAAGAAGATATCATAAGTTCCCCTAAGTAACTTATCCACAAAACACAATTAGTAAAGAAGACAATCAGGATTCCAACTAAGA
>NW_011888890.1:4657456-4682115 GCF_000151845.1 Pteropus vampyrus | reverse complement strand
ATATCTCAACAGATACAAATTAGTGTATACAAATATACATCTACGTATACAAGATTTTGTAGCTCTTTCTGCTGAGAGGCCTAGAAGCAGTATTATCCCAGTACTATCAAGTATATCAAGTGCCCAGTTCTTGAATTCTAAATACCATTCTCCTCTAAGGAACTATTTCTACAGACATAGCTCTGGGGCAGGGGCTGGGAAAATGAAAAATGAACTTGGAATATCTTGTTATATCAAAAAAAAATCTGAGAAGTGCTCAAAGAATGGTGGGGGTAGATGTCAAACGGGGACAAGAGCCAGTGAGAAGGGGCTCCCACTGGTCATGTCTGGGACAATTTGAAAGTAATATATTTTAACACTGCGAGAAAAATAGAAATTTATAAAAAAATAAATAAAAAGAGAAAGCTTTCCCTACAGTAGAATGCCTACTAATAATCTAAAATGAATAACAATTTAGAAAGTCACCATTTGTTAACCATAATAATAATAATTAATTCATGCAAGAATCATCAGTGAATACTAATGCTGGTGGTAAAAGATTAATGAGGAATAGGGTATTTACTTAGTCTCATAGTGTTTCCGTATCAATTTTGTTACTATTAGTTTTACAGTGGAGAACTTGGCTGACATCATTATAACCGAGTAATAAGAGTGGACATCATTATAACCAAGTAATAAGAATTAACATCATTAAAAGCAATGTCAGAGAGTTTATTGCCTATGTTTTCTTCCAGGAGTTTTATGGTTTTGGGTCTTACGTTTAAGTCCTTAATCCATTTCAAGTTTATTCTTGTATATGGTGTAGGAAGATGTTCTATTTTTTTTTTTTTTGTATGTATCTGTCCAGTTTCCCCACAAGCATTTACTGAATAGACTGTCTTTACCGCATTGTATATTCTTGCCTCCTTGGTTATAATTGACTATATAGGCGTGGATGTATTTCTGGGTTCTCTTTTCTGTTCCATTGGTTTATGTATCTGTTTATATGCCAGTATCATTCTATTTTGATTACTATAGCGTGACACATGCAACTTTGTTCTTTTTTCTCAAGACTGCTGTGACTATTTGGAGTCTTTTGTGGTTCTATATAAATTTTAGGATTATTTGTTCTAGTTCTGTGAAAAATGCCCTTGATATTTTGATAGAGATTGCATTAAATCTATAGATTGCTTTGGGTAGTATAGGCATTTTAACGATCTTAATTCTTCATTAAAATGTTTCAATTTTATTGGTATCTTCCATTTACTTGTATTTTCTTCAATTACTTTTTTAAATGTCTTACAATTTTTTGAGTACAGGGTTTTACTAATTTGGTTATATTTATTCCTAAGTATTTTATTGTTTTGGATGCATAGTTCATTATTTGTATATGAAAATGCTATTGATTTATGAATATTAATTTTGTATTCTGCTACTTTAATAAATTCGTCGATCAGTCCTAATGTTTTTTTTTGGTGGAATCTGTAGGGTTTTCTATATATAGTATCATGTCATCTACAAATAATGACAATTTTACTTCTTTCTTTCCAATTTGGATGCTTTTTATTTTTTATTTTTATCTTTTTGGTCTAATTTCTGTGGCTAGGACCTATAATACTCTGTTGAATAAACTGGACATCCATGTCATGTTCCTGATCTTAAGGAAAATCCTTTAGCTTTTCACCATTGAGTATGTTAGCAGTGGGTTTGTCATATTTGGCCTTTATTATGTTTAGGTATGTTCCCTTTACTCCCACTTTACCGAGAGTTTTTATCACAAATCGATGCTGGATTTTGTCAAATGCTTTTTCTGCATCTGATGATATAGTCATATGCTTTTTATCCTCATTTTGTTTATGTGGTATATCACGTTAATTTGGGAATACCGAACCAAGGTTTGTGTTTTATAAAAGTGGCCATTAGAGTTAATATAGGCAATCGAGGACCATGGTGGTTGGTGCTTCATAGTAGCTTGTGTTTGTATTAGCTATCCAAAAGGAAGAATTTTTTCCTTCCTTAGGTTAAGGGCTCATTATGTGAATTGTTCTCTGCTCTTTCAGAGAAGGTAATGGCCTGTTGTCTCCAGGAACTCACTTTTGTTGCTGGTATAAATGCATGTAATTTCTAAGTGCAGATTCTCTCTACCCCAAGCTGTTATACCCTAAGAGCCTTCTCTTATCTTGGTTTTTGCAGCAAAGTGGAGTTTATTTCTTTATTCAAAATTATAAAATGCACTTTTTTTTCTGGGAGGCAAAACACCATTGTAAATTTTAGTTATTTGTTAGAAGCATTCTTTAAACGTGTCTGTAATCCTCCAACTTGGCATTTCTGCCCAATATTTCTATCCTATGATTTTTTAAGGTCCCCAAATATATTTGTTTCCTTTAGAATGCCTCAGAGGTCAGGAGGTGGACTGTAATCCAGCAGTGATAAATCAGACACCATGGAGCATAGCCAGCTCTAAAATGCCTAAGGTAGGGCAACTGAGATACTGTCTAGGATCCTGTCCCACTTTAAGGTTTTTGGACTACTACTAGTAGCTCTTAATTTATCTCTATATTTCCCAGTTTTCAATTTATCCAGAGGCTGAAGCTTCCAAAATGCAAATCTGGTCACTTTTACTTCCTGATTAAAAACCTCCTTTGGAGTCAAAGCTGAGTCTTCAGGCGGGTGGGAACCAGTATGTCTAGGGCTTGGCTTTCGTCCAGTACACTCACTGGGGGTGGCTGCAGCTAAACTTTCTCACTGGCTTCTCCTCCCTTTCCCTTCTCCTTTGTAGCAACTAAACTTTAGCATCAGCCTTCATGGGTAGCAGTCCATGGCATGTGACAGGGCTCAGCACTGGGCCAGGGTAGCTGGGAATCAAACGCTCAAGGAGGATCAAATAAATACATGAAGGAGAATGGGAACAAGATTTCTAACTGTCAGAGAGGGGAACTGGATTGGTACTGAAAACAGTGTGAAATCATGGTTTTTAACAGATATATATATATATATATATATATATATATATATATATATATATATATATATCTCAACAGATACAAATTAGTGTATACAAATATACATCTACGTATACAAGATTTTGTAGCTCTTTCTGCTGAGAGGCCTAGAAGCAATATTATCCTAGTACTATCAAGTATATCAAGTGCCCAGTTCTTGAATTCTAAATACCATTCTCCTCTAAGGAACTATTTCTACAGACATAGCTCTGGGGCAGGGGCTGGGAAAATGAAAAATGAACTTGGAATATCTTGTTATATCAAAAAAAATCTGAGAAGTGCTCAAAGAATGGTGGGGGTAGATGTCAAACGGAGACAAGAGCCAGTGAGAAGGGGCTCCCACTGGTCATGTCTGGGACAATTTGAAAGTAATATCTTTTAACACTGTGAGAAAAATAGACATTTATAAAAAAATAAATAAAAAGAGAAAGCTTTCCCTACAGTAGAATGCCTACTAATAATCTAAAATGAATAACAATTTAGAAAGTCACAATTTGTCAACCATAATAATAATAATTAATTCACGCAAGAATCATCAGTGAATACTAATGCTGGTGGTAAAAGATTAATGAGGAATAGGGTATTTACTTAGTCTCATAGTGTTTCCCTATCAATTTTGTTACTATTAGTTTTACAATGGAGAACTTGGCTGACATCATCATAACCGAGTAATAAGAGTGGACATCATTATAACCAAGTAATAAGAATTAACATCATCAGTAATGACTGGAATACAACAATGACCACTGATAAAACGAACTAAGAAGAATATAGTATACTTCTGTGATATTTCTGTCAAAAATTAAAATATCATGAGGCAACATCAAGCAAACCCAAACTGAGAGATATTTTACAAAGAAATGGCCTATATTCTTTAAAAAATATTTTTATTATTTTTAGCTGTTATTTTTCAATTACAGTTGACAATCAATATTCTTTTATATTAGTTTCAGGTGTACGGCATAGTGGTTAGACATTTGTATAATTTACAAAGCGATCCCCCAGATAAGTCTAGTACCTACCTGGCATAATACGTAGTTATTACAATTTTATTGACTAAATTCCCTATGCTGTACTTTATATCCTTATGACTATTCTATGATTATCAACTTGTACTTCTTAACCTCTTCACTTTTCCATTCTCTGTATCTATGAGTCTGTTTTTGTTTTGTTTTATTTTGTTCTTTAGATTCCACATATAAGTGAATTCATATATTTGTCTTTCTCTGACTTATTTCACTTAGCACAGTATCCTCTTAGTCCATTGATTTTGTCACAAATGTTAAGATTTCATTCTTTTTTCATAGCTGAGTAATATTCCCTTGCATGTATGTATCATCTCTTTCTAATCCTCTATTGATGGGCACTTACGTTACTTCCACATCTTGTCTATTGTAAATAGGCCTAAAGTGAACATAGGGGTGCATATATCTTTTTGAATTAGTGTTTTGGATTTCTTCACATAAATACCCAGAAATGGAATCATGGAGTCACGGGGTAGCTCTATTTTTAATTTTTTGAGGAATCTCCATACTGTTTTCCATATCTCACTAACCAATTTCCAATCTCACTAACAATGTGCCAGGGTTCCTTTTTCTCCACATCCTTGCCAACACTTGTTGTTTGTTGATTTATTGATGACAGCCATTTTGACAGGTGTAAGGCAATATCTCATTGTGGTTTTAATTTGCATTTCTCTGATGATTAGTGACGTTGAGCGTCTTTCCATATGTATTGGCCATATGTATATCCTCTTCGGTGAAATGTCTATTCAGGCCTTCTGCCCGTTTGTAATTGGATTTTTTTTAAAAAATTTGATTGTTAAGTTGTATGAATGAGTTTTTATGTTTTGACTATTAACCCCTTATTGGATGTAACATTGGTAAGTATTCTCCCCCAGTCGGTAGATTATATTTTCATTTTGTTGATGGTTTCCTTTGCTGTGCAAAAACTGTTTATTTTGATGTACCATTTGTTTACTTTTTCTTTTGTTTCTCTTGACTGAGGAGGTATGTTAGAAAAATATTACTAAAAGCAATGTCAGAGAGTTTATTGCTTATATTTTCTTCTAAGAGTTTTATGGTTCTGGGTCTTACATTGAAATCTTTAGTCCATTTTGAGTTTACTCTTGTGTATGGTATAGGAAGGTGGTCACCTTTCCTATTTTTGCGTGTGTCTGTCCAGTTTCCCCGCCAGCATTTTTTGAATAGACTGTCTTTACTCCATTATATATTCTTGCCTCCTTTGTCATAGATTAATTGACCATATAGGTGTGGGTTTATATCTGGGCCCTCTACTCTGTTCTATTGATTTATGTGTCCGTTTTTATGTCAGTGCCATGCTGTTTTGATTACTATAGCCTTGTAGTATAGTTTGGTGTCAGGGAGTGTGATACTTCCAACTTTGTCCTTCTTTCTCAAGATTGCTGTGACTCTTTAGGGTCTTTTGTGGTTCCGTATAAATTTTAGAATTATTTATTTTAGTTCTGTAAAAACTCATTGGTATTTTGATAGGGATTGTGTCAAATCTATAACTTGGCTTTGGGTAGTATGGACATTTTAACAACGTTAATTCTTTCTTTTCAGGAGCATGGTATATGCTTTCATTTATTTGTATCTTCTTCAATTTCTTTTTTCAATGTGTTATAATGTTCCAAATACAGGTGTTTTAACTCTTTGGTTAAATTTATTCCTAGGTATTTTATTCTTTTTGATGCAGCTGTAAATGGGATTGTTTCCTTAATTTCTTTTTCTGGTAGTTCACTATTGATGTATAAAAATGCTATTGATTTCTGAATATTAATTTTGTATTCTGCTACTTAATTTGTTTACTAGTTCTAATAGTTTTTTGGTGGAATCTACATATATCATATACATTTTATATAGTATATAAAAACTACCTAATAGTTTTTAGAGTTCTTTCTATATAGTATTTCAGCTGCAAATAATGACAGTTCACTTCTTCCTTTCCAATTTGGATGCTTTTTATTTCTTTTTTCTATTTTGTCTGAGGTAAGTATTGCTACCCCAGATTATTTTTTCATTTTCACTTGCATGAAATGTCTTTTTATAATCCTTTGCTTTTGGTCTGTGTGTGTCTTTCAATCTGAAGTGGGTCTCTTGTATACAGCATATGTACTGGTCTTCTTTTCTTATCCATTCACTTACCCTATGTCTTTTGATTGGAGCGTTTAATCCATTTACATTTAAAGTGATTATTGATAAGTACATAGTTATTGCCATTTTATTATTCATATTTGTTTTTTTCCCCCTTCTTCATCTTACAGAAGTCCCTTTAATATTTCTTGTAATACCAGTTTGGCAGTAACTAACTGGTTTGGTGGTGACTAATTCCTTTAGCCTTTTGTTTGGGAAGCTCTTTATCTCTCCTTCAATTTTAAATGATAGCTTTGCTGGGTAGAGCTATTTAGGTTCTAGGTTTTTCCCTAGAATATTCGAAATATTCATTTGAATATTTTGTGCCAATCCCTTCCAGTCTGCAAAATTTCTGTTGAAACAGCTGACAGTCTAATGAGAGCTCTCTTGTAGGTAACTGCTTTTCTCTTGATGCTTTTAAAATTATCTTTGTCTTTAACCTTTGGATTTTAATTATGATATATCTTGGTGTGGGCCTCTTTGAGTTCATCTTGTTTGGGACTCTGTACTTTTTGGACTTGTATGTCTATTTCCTTCAACAGGTTATGGAACTTTGCAGTCATTATTTCTTCAAATATGTTCTCAATCCCTTGCTCTCTGTCTTCTCCTTCTGGTACCCTTATGATGTGAATGTTGTTATGCTTGATATTGTCCCAGAGGTCCCTTAAACTATCCTCATTTTTTGGATTGTTTCCCTTTTGCCCTTTTGATTGGGTGTTTTCTGCTATCTTGTCTTCCAAATCGCTGAATCTATCCGTTGTTTCATCTAATCTACTGTTGATTCCACTAGTGTATTCTTCATTTAGGATATTGTACACTCGTTCCTTGATTTACACGGTGTTTTTTTTTTACATGAGTTTTTTTATATGCAGTAAATACCCCCCCTTGTTTATGTGGACTTTTTATACACGATTTCCATTTATGCGATGCCATTCTATGTGGTTCTTTTTCATTTCCATTATTGGTTATCATTCTTTTTTAAAAAAGGACAGCTTAACTTGGCAATGTACAAAAAACTAATACTTACTAACACAATTATTAATGATCTTCTTATTCATTGGATGGCAAATAAAAAAGCATGGGTGACTGATGTTTTTCCAGATTGGTTTTACACAGGTTTTGCTGTAGAAGCTGAAAATCATATGAAGGAAAAATGTCTTCCTTTTAAAATACTTTAACTTTTAGATAATGCACCTGGTCATCCACACAATTTAGAACATCCAAATACAAAATTTGTATATTTGCCACCGAATACAACTTGCTTGATCCAACCTTTAGATCAAGGCATTATTTTCACCTTTAAGATTAATTATATTAAGCAAAGTTTAATGATAGTTTCAATAAATTTGAAGATAATGAATCAATTATAGTTATAGAAGCCTAGAATAAATAGGCAATTTTAAGTTGTATCAAGAATATTACTTTAGCTTTGAGTGATATAAAGCCGTCAACTTTAAATGCTTGCTGAAAGCAATATGACCAGAAGTGGTTGTCCAAGGAAATATCATTCCAACAACTGAAGAGAGATTAACTGGCATTCTTTATTAAATTTCTAGAAGGTGGCTCTGACAATTTGAATGTTAATATCTAGAATTACTGGTTGACCACGAATTAAGTGATAACAAATTAATTCACTTAATATCTGAAGCCAATCCTGCTGATGAATATGGCAGTGACCTTGAACCAGTTTCATTTACTGCACAAAATATTTACAAAGCTCTTCAACTGGCCACAAAAACTGGAAACTGCAATTCTAGATAATGACCTAAAAAGATTTTAAATGTTGCAGTGAATATTGAAGAATTTATGAAAAGTTAGCAAAAGATGGGGTTAGAAAAAGATCATCCAAAAACATAAACATAAATAATGAAACCAAAGTAGTACTTCCAAATATTTCAAGCGATGAAGACAGTGATTCTGTGCCAATTAAACAGAGAAGGTTGATTGCTTTGGACTACAGTACAGACATCGACAACGAATAAAATTTATTTTGGTTTCTCCGAATTTTTATTAGCACTTTTTTTGTGAAAATATGTGAAATAAATATTTTTATGACATATATTGGCCTATTTTTTCAGAACATTTTTTTTTTTCATACTGGTGGACTCTTTTTTACACATGGAACAGGTAATGCATGTAAATCCAAGGATGTGGTACTCTTCATTTCTGTCTGGTTCTTTTTTATAGTTTCTATGTCCTTCTTATGCTTACTATCTCTTTGTTGAAGTTCACACTTAGTTCATCTATTCTTCCGCTAAGTTCTTTCAGCATCCTTACAATCAATGTTTGAAGTCTGTATCTGGTACATTGCTTACCTCCATTTCAATTAGTTTTTTTTTTTTTTTTCTTGAGTTTTCTCCTATTCTTTCATTTGGGACATGTTTCTTTTTCTCCTCATTTTGGCTGCCTTTCTGGGTTCGTTTCTATGTATTAGGTAAATAAGCTATATCTCCCAGTCTTGGCAGAGCGGCCTTATGTCGTGGTAACTTGTGGGTAGAGCAGTGTGGTCTCCCTAAACACCTGAGTTGGGTGCTCCAGGGGTGTCCCTTGTAGGGTCTGTGTGTACCATTCTATTGTAGTTGAACCTTGATGGCTGTTGGCACATCAGTGGATAGGACTGACCCTCAGGCCGATTGGCTGTGAGGATTGGCCTTGACCACAGCATACAAACTGCCGTGTGGAGGCTGACCCCACAGTGTGATTTGCTCCAACTTGCTCTGGTGCTTTCCAAGACCACCTTTAGGTGTTGTGCTTCTGGAGCTAATTGAGTGGGACCCTCTTGCAGTCTGAAGCTGGCCACTGGGTGTGTCATTTTTAGGGCATCTTTGCAGGGGTTCTGGTGCAGGCCAAGGTTGGTGCTGACTGTGACTAGCTCGAGGCTATCTATTAGGAGCTACAAAGCGATCTTCAATTGGTAGTTGCCTGTGCTGAACCTGGAGGCCTCATGCGAAAGGCTATGCTGTAAACTGACGCTGGCTACCACCGGTACAAGGCCTAGGGCTGCTTGTTGAAAGGCACAGGGTACCCTGAGGGCTGCTGCTGCCTTCCAGCTGCCCATAAGGCTGAACAGCTGAAAGAGCCCTGGGTGGTATGTGAGTTGGGAGGGGCGGGGTCTCGGGGCCTCACCAGAGTGGGGTGAGTGGCATTCACCAGGTTAATGCAGATTCAGATTTTGTACCAGTGCCGAGACAGAGGCCACTCAGCAAAAGGCACAATGCGCACTGAGGCCAGCTGTCCCTGCCCAGGGGCTGCAGACCTTTGAGAGTTTTTAAGACTACAGTGAGGGCCTAGGCCAGCCACCCACCACTGAAAGAGCTTCTGGCGGTGCTCGGGATGAAGCCAGCTGCTTGCCACTGAAAGAGCCTCTGGTGGTGAGTAACTTGGGTGGGGCAGGGTCTCAGTGAGTTGTCAGGATGGGGCTAGTGGTGTTCACCAAGCTAATGCAGATGCAGATTTGACTGTGCTGGGGCAGGGCTCAACACAGGGACTATGGCTGCTGCCCCTCACTCCTCATCCTGAAGCCACACAACTCAGTTTCTTCTTGTATGTCTCTGTTGTTCCCAGAGCTGCTATCCCTCCATCAGAGCTTTGGATGAGTGCCTATGAATGAGAAATCTGCACATGGGTTCTTTAAGAGGACATCTGGGTTTCCAGCATCTTTCCATCTCACCCGGACAGATAGAATTCCCGTTGATTTCCACAGCCAGATGTTGTGGGGGCTCCTCTTCCTGGCATCACTAGTGCTTTGGGCTGGGGAGCTTTGTGTGGGTCTGGGACCCCTGGCTCCTCAGGGAGGATCTCTACAGCTGAGATAGCCCTCTCAATTCCCAACTGCCACACATAGGTGTGGGACCAGGCTGTTTTGCATTTCCTTCCATTTTACCAGTCTTGACGTGGCTTCTTCTTTATATTCTTAGTTATAGCCCTTCTATTCAGCTAGTCGTTGGATGGTTCTCCAGGATGACTGTTTTATAATTCAGTTACAATTTTGATGTGGCCATGGGAGGAGGCAAATGCAGAGTGCCTACTCTGCCACCTTGACCAGACTCCTGTCTTCTTCAAAGTATCCAGGATATGAAAGACAAAAGACTGTCTGCGATTGAAAGTCTAAAAAGAAATGACAACCAAATGCAACACACGACTATGGATAGATCTTGGACGTACAAACGACACTGTTGAGACGACTGGCAAATTTGAATAGAGTCTATGGATAAGATAGTGACACTAAATTAATGTCGTTTTTTGATTTTGATGGTTATACTGGGTTATTTATGACAGCATCCTTTTACTTAGGTAATAAACACTAAAATGTTAAGATGCAATGTGATATCTCCTGACATTATTCTCAAATGATCCCAAAATGTTAACAACTATGTAATTGAGAAGATGAGTATAAGGGAACCCTGTGTCTATTTTTGCAACTTAAAAAAAAACTTTAAAAATAAAGTTGTTTTCTTTTTTTTAAAAGCAACCATTGGCTCCCAGTAACCCACAGACCAAGATTCAAATTTCTGGCTGTCCTGTAATGTGGTTCAACAAAGAAGTCTGAATGTATCTTTCTGGCCTAATCTCACCTTTGCTGAGTATCCAGTAGAAGAATACTTGCTCTTCTGGCTGGCAAACTCTCTGCCTCTCAGGCTGTGTTTTAAACATCCCCCTCCTTTCTGAATATTTTTCTGAGAGCCCTCCCACTGGGCAGAGCTAGGCCTTTCTCTCTGCAGCACACTGCTGTCTCCTTGCTAATGACATTCTTTTCTTTCCTCAAGTTCACCTCCGTTACACTGTGGTTATTTGTCTACTGGACTGTCTATCTCACGATATTCTGCACTCCACAAGGGCAGCAATGGCTCTGATCTATTCATCTTCATGTCTCTGGTACCTACACCAGGGCCTGGCACATCACAGATGCTCTGGGTGGCACTGTGACATAATGTGGAAGACCTTGGGCTCTGGAATTGAATTATCCATGAATGACCTGTGCTCTGCCATTTTCCAATGACATAACCTCGGACAAGTTGCTTAACAATTTATTCATATTAAAATGGAAATAATGGTAATACCTACTTCAAAGAATTGTTATGAAGTTTCACTGAGAACATTTAGGTAAAGGGCTCAAGCACTGTGCTGGGCACAGATTAAGCGCTCTGTAAACATTAGCTAATATGAATTGTTGTTACTGGGTACTCAGTAAATATTTGTTAACTGCATGGATAATTACTGTGAGGACAGAGATTAAATGAGTAGAGTGAGAATTCTTTCTGTACTGAGTCAGACATAGTCAGAGGTTATGGAGATTGAGGGAAAGAACATTTATGACATACCTACATTAACTTATTTAAACATTCAGTGCCAAGCTTTGTGACAGATCCAGAAGAAGTGAGAAATGTGCTCACCATCTTCAACATGCTTTCAGCAAAGATGGGAAGAACTGATAAACAAACACCCAGGAGGCATAGCAAACAATGTCAGGTAGTAGTGATAAGCTAAATGCTAAACTCTTTGGCTAAGCCATGAGTACTGCAGAATTTCAGAATTTATTTGGCAGTGTGGTGCTCATAACCACTTGCATTTATATGACTGACTTAAGTTTACAAAGGCTGTACATCTATGTAATCCTCCTAACTCTGAAGTAAGCAAAGCAGGCATCATTATCTCCATTTCGCAGATAAAAAAATGACGCTCAGAGAAACAAATGATTTCCCTAAAGCCGGGAAGGAAACTCAGGTTACCCCTTCTACCCCAGGTCATTAAGGATGAAGGTATGAATCATGAAGGGTCACAGAGAAGATAGACAAGTTTAGAAAAGTAGTTACACTTTGCTATAATGGATGGATTTGCTACCCCTAACAAACAATCTCCTTATTTTAGAAAACTCCTTAAAGGAGTCTAGAAAAAAAAAGATCACAAGAGACATTAGACAATAGAAAGTAGAAATATGTTTGAAGGCCAAAAATGAACCAAAAGCATATATGATAAATAGTACCATGAGAATCAGGGCTCTCTATAAAAGAGTCGCTTGCATGACTTATGAAACAGGAGATAGAACTGTGCTTATCTTGGAGGTCAGTCTGCTTTGCATGAGTTTTGGCTCCCTAAAAATCATTATAGTCAAGGTTACTAAACACCTGAGAAGGCAAAGCACTTATTTCCACTGGAGAACAGTGTAATCAAAGTGACTATTTTAGCTATGCCACCTTCTAAATAACTTCTTAAAAAAATAAAAATTCGAGGTTACCAACATTGCAAATGACTCTTGTTAGGTCTTTGCTTTAAAAAAAAAAGGAAAAAAAAGAAAGAAAATGAATGAATTTCTCTCGGGAAAAAAATGTATATGCATTTACTATCTCATTGAGTATGTCATTTGCTTAAACCTACTTCCTTCGCAGAGCATGTCAAATAGCAGAATGGCACTCAAACTACATACAGTTGTACAGGACAGTTTTAGCCTTCCCTCCCTCACCACCACCTGCTCCCCCACTTATCAATGCCATTCCGCTGTCATAAAGAAATATCCAAGTGCCTGTTTACTTACAGGCAGTTTATTTTAATTAAAACTTCTAGATTCTGATTCCTATTCTCTAGTCATCCCATCTTCTAGGTGATAGTACATTAAAATGACACAGAATTCCAGTTCACTGTTGTAATACAGATATGATCATCCCATTAGTAGGATAGATGATATGCAAAATCACTTTTGCCTTCAGGGGTTTGAGATTTTAGTTGGCTTGCCTAGAATTCTAGGTGGAAATTCCTTATTAAAAATAGTTGCAGAGTTGTTCTCCCTGTGGTCAAGATCATAGAAGGAATTACTTTGATTATAAACACATGTCATCTGTTATCTTATCCTCCCTCTAACACCATCTTTTGGTTTTTATTCTAGTTTTTCTCAATTGTATCTTAATTGGTTAGCATCCTCACACCAAAGGTCTTAAACCAAATGAACTCCTCTTTTCCAGAATTACCTTCCTGAAACAGAGTGAGCTTCTGCCAGGCTCAAACACTTGTTGGCTTTCCAACACACCATTACTCTGTGAATCTGTTCCCAACTTTTCCTGCCTGGAATGCTCTCCATATTTCTACCTCAGGGGTTGATTCAAGCCTTTATTCTTCTGGGAAGGTTTCCTTCACAACACAACCCACATCGACTGTTACCCTCTTTGTAGTCCTAATGGATTTACTGTCATTTGTATCTTGTTTATATTCTACAACACTGACCACATAGCTATTCTAAGCCAAAGCTAGAGTATCTCATTTGACACAATTGTAGCTGCTCGAATGTTTTTCTCTAGTTATCATCCCAAGTAGAATACAAGGCTTTTAAGATTTGGGATCAACTCCTAAAAGAGAATTGTTTGGCATCCATTAAATCAGGCCATTAAAACCTTCATCCATTTGTTAATTTCTCAGTGGAATGCCTGACAAAAACCCTACTAGCTTATGAATTTATCCCTGTTAAAGGTTGATAATGTCCTCCCAAAAAGATATGTTGAAGCCCCAATTCCCAGTACCTCAGAATATAACCTTATTTGGAAACAGGGGTTTTATAGAGGTAATCGAGTTAAAATGAGGTCATTAGGGTGGGTCCTAATTTAATATGACTGGTATCATTATAAAAAAGGGAAATTTGGATACAGAGACAGACAGGAAAATGACCATATTAAGACAGAGGATTAAGAGAGATATGTCTACAAGGCAACAAACACCAAAGATTGCTGACAAACCCCCTGAAGCTAGGAAGAGGCTAGGAAGGATTCTTCCCCTGCCAGTTTCAGAGAGAGCGTGGCCCTGCCAACAGCCTGATTTCAGACTTCCAGCCTATAGAACTGTGAGAATAAATTTCTGCTGTTTCAAGATACCAAGTTTGTGGTACTTGTCACAGTAGCCCTAGCAAACTAATAGACTCCCTTGAGTTAGTTCTTTTGAACAATTTTTAATCCATTTATTTATGTTGTAAACAGAAATCTTTCTGGACATTTACATTCATGGGTTTTCTCTGCAAGTGAAATGCCTGGGAAGGTCAGTCTTTCATGTCAGGGTCCATGTTATGTCCTGCAAGACTGTGCCTCCTTTTTCCTTTCATGATAATTGTCTTGGCAGCCTTGTAGACTTATTTTTTCTTCCACCCATGTATTTACCTATTCATATAATTATGCATGCCTACAACCAGGCATTCATTTGTTGAAAACCTAGTATGCATTAAGTATTATGATAAATGATGGGGATACAGAGATTTAAAAAAAGTCTTGATCTTAAAGGGCTTTTAGAGACAACTATAAGACCCTGCAATAAATGCTCTAGTGTTTGTTAAGAATTTTTTGTGGCTAGGATCTATGTGAAAGAACAGTAAACGAGACACATGGATTGCATTCCCATGGGGCTCGCAGTTTAGTCTATGAGACAGACAAGCACAAGGTGTTAGGGAAGCATAAAAATACAGACTGAGAATTAAGAGGGAAGAGGTAGACTCATGGAAGGCTTCCTGGAACTGGTGACGTCTGGGCAGAGCCTTGAAGAGTGAGTAAGAGGTGGTCAGGCAAATGAAGTAAAGTGAAGGTATTTCAGGAAGAATGAGGTGTAAGAATACATGTGGTATTTGGGGAACTTTAATATATCTATTTCCATGCTTGAGCCAGGAAATAATATTGAGTAGAAAGTCTAGCAAGTCCTTGGAAAATTCTGGTTCTCACTCTTCTCTTTTTTTAAAATTTAATTTATTGGGGTGACATTGGTTAATAAAATTATATAGGTGTTAAGTGTACAATTCTACAATACATCATCTGTATGTGGCATTATGTGTTTACCACTCAAAACCATGTCTCTTTCCACCACCATATATTTGACCCTTTTTTTTTTTTAACCTCACCCTGACCCTTCTTTCCCTCTGGTAACCACCATACTGTTGTCTGTGTCTATGAGTTTTTGTTTGTCTTGTTTGTTCATTTGTTGCTTTCGGTTTTACATCCCGCTTATGAGTGAAATCATGTGGTTCTTGACTCTTTCTGTCTGACTTATTTCACTTAGCATGATAGTCTCAAGATTCGTCTGTGGTGTCAAAAATGGCAGTATTTCATCTTTTCTTATGGTTGAGTAGGATTCCTTTGTGTAATATGTACTATTTCTTCTTTGACCAGTCTTCTGTTGAAGGAGACTTCAGTTGTCTCTGTGTCTTGGCTACTTAAAAAACAATGAACACGGCAATACATATATCTTTACAAATAAATGTTTTCAAATTTTTGGGTAGATACCCAGAAGAGGGGTTGCTGGGTGATATGGTAACTCTATTCTTATTTTTCAAAGAAACTTCCATACTGTTTTCCATTGTGGCTGTACCAATTTGCATTCCCATTAGAAGTATATGAGGGTTCCTTTTTCTCCATATCCTCTCCAACACTTATTATTACTTGTCTTATTGATAATAGCCATTCTAACAAATGTGAGGTGATACCTCATTGTGGTTTTGATTTGTATTTCCCTCATAGCTAGTGAAGTTGGACATCTTTTCATATGTGGCCATTTGCATGTCTTTTGGGAGAAGTGTCTGTTCAGGTCCTCCGCCCATTTTTTAATTAGATTGTTTTTCTGTTGTTGGGCTGAATGAGTTCTTTATGTATTTTGGACATAAACCCCTTATTGGAGGTGTTATTTGCAAATATCTTCTTCCATTCAGTTGGTTGCCTTTTTGTTCTGTTGATTTCTTTTGCTGTACAGAGCTTTTTAGTTTGCTACAGTCCCATTTATTTTTGCTTTTACTTCCTTTGCCTTTGACTCAAAATGGATCGAAGACCTAAATATAAGACCTGACACAATAAAATACATAGAAGAAAACATAGATACCAAACTTATGGACCTTGGTCCTAAGAGGATTTTATAAATTTGACTTCTCAGTTTTCTTTAATGTAATTTTGACCTGAGGATCAGAGGCAATTGTGTGCAGCCAAAACCCTAATGACAAAGGTGACTTAAGCTCACTACAGTTCAAACTCATAGCCCCCTGGTCACTGCTGGATGGCACACTCCTCATTGGCTCAGCATGTTCCCTTTCTGTCCATCCTAATGGGTGCCAGGCTTTGGCGAGAATTCTAACAGGCCCTTGGCAAAGGTGACACAATGCTTCAAGCAGGTCCTCCACCATGTTTAATTGGACTAAAAATTCAATTTAGACCTGGCTTGGCAGAGGAAAACAAAAGATAGAGCTGTTTCTTCTGGAGAGATCACCTTCTCTGTTTCCAGAGTTTGATATGTGAAGTCAAGAGAGGAAGCAGCTAGCTCTTGGTGCAGGGTGTGATCAATTGCATCACTGCCGGGACACACACACACACACACACACACACACACACAGCTGCAGGCAGAGTCAGCACTTAACACACCAGGAATGTTTCTATTCACACAGATGTTCTATCCCCAGGATGGCGAGAGCAGCAGCCCATACACTCTCTAGTCTTGAAGGGTATTTACTTGAGAAGAGTAAGGCCCTTCACAAATATTTTCATATTTGACCATGCATACATGACCTAAAATTATTTTTCAAGTTAGGTTCAAAGATGTCGTCAAGTAGATGTATTTTTTACTCTCTGATGTTTTATCTCAGGATGAATTAAAGGATTATTACCAGGCAAAAGTCTGAATAAATTTAAACCCTCATATTAGCATTCATATTGGCTTACTAAATCCCTCATTTGTTTTTGATTATCCACGATGCTCATTGATTGCTAGCACTTTTAACCCAGGAACACTATTTTTAAACACACTTGGATCTGAATAGCACTGATGAATTGCTCTAAATCCCTCAGTTATGTTCATTAAGCCAGAGACACATGAGCATGACATCAAAGAATCAGACTGACCCAGAACGTTGGACTCCAACACACCAGGAATGGAATCTACTCCCACCTTGTTTTTTAACCTTGGGCAAGTTACCCACTTTGAATATCAACTTCTTTATCTGTCAAATGGGACAAAAGCTATATTAATAGTTTCCAATAGTTACTGGATCCCCGTTATGTACTTGGTACTATTGTAAGAACTTCACATGTCCTGACTCATGTAATCTTCATGGTAACCTAAGATTAAGGTACCATTATTATGCCATTTTACATATAGGTTAACTGGATTGAGTGACCAAGGTCACACAGTGAGTCATAGAAGATCCAAGATTCGATCCTAAGTGGTCTGCCTCCAGAGTTCTTAACTGCGTCCTTACCTGCTAGTCTCTTACTTGCACAGCTGCTGGGAGCAAAATATCATCATTACTGATGTCATTATTGTTATAATATTATTTCTCATACACAAGAAAGGCCAAAAGAAAGAATAGGTCTTTGGAATTTCTTTTATTTTTTTTCTATTTGTGGTTTCTTGGAATCACTGCTATTTATTATACCCAAATTAGAGAAATTATTTTGCTATTCGATTTGCTTGCTTTATCCCACGCTTAAAATAATTAGTTTAGCTTCAGGCAGCCCAACGTTCCCCAGGCCACGGAGAACTTTCCAGCTGCTCTCTGATCTTCAGAGCATATTACCCACTTTCCAGTTAGGGAAACAGAAACAGAGGGGCAGCCCAGTAACTAGATTCTAAATAAGAACACTGGAATTCATATGACTCCCCCCACCCCACACACACACAAAAACTGTGGAAAGGGTTTCTACCGCATGCTACAGGGGGTCAGCTGGATTCCTAATTCTTGACTACCATTCATTCACACTAAATTACTAGAAAAATCCTCACGCTCTATGAATGCAGCTGTTTTCTTTCCCTTTCATGTCCCACTTGACCTCTTACTCTGTGCTCTTCACTCACAAAGAGTATGGAATGCTTTTCTTATTGATCGAGATGCATCGCTTTGGAAAAGATAACAGATTTCTACCCGAGGTAACTGTTATCTTCCTAGCTATACGGAATACTCACTTCTACAGTATTAGTGAGGTATAGAGAAAGAATAAAAACTTCTTTCACTAGTTTGATAAAAAAATTCTTATCTGAGTTAAGGGTATATTATGTCTACCTTTGACCATCTGGGTCCTCTATTCTGTCATCCAATTCCAACTCTTAGTGCATCTTTAGCACTAGAAAACTCTTATATAGAGTGTATTTTTCAATAATTAGGCACTCATGTAAGTGCCTGACATATATTAACTCACTAATCGTGCAGAACCCCTATGAGGTAGGTATTATTTCTTTCTTATCTTACAGCTAAGGAACCAAGGGCAGAGAGGAGTTAAGTAATTTGCCCAAGGACACACAGTCAATAAGTGGCGGAGCCAGGATTTGAACTTAGGAAGTCTGGCTCTAGGTCCCATATTCTGATTCACTGTACATGTTTCTGGAGTTCCCCTGTTTATGATAAATACTGAGCTTGAACTTGGGCAACATTACTTTTCAGGCTTTTAGTTCGAGCTCTGCAAGCCATGGTTACTTGGGCAAGTCACTTACTGCCTTTGGACTTTCTTTTATCACAGATAATATAAGGGAATTAGACAAAGTTACATCCTGAGATTCTAAAACCCCAGTCACTGAGGGTGACTCATGTGTCAAAGTTTTAGATTTTAGACAAGTCTGTCAAACGCCTTGCCACTCTCTGCCTTTTTAGAGTGTAAAGATTGAAGCCCTATGATTTTCTGTTACTGAAATTACTAACAGTGCTGATAGAGCTGACTGAGAAGTGATGAGAATTCAGTGTCCAAGTTCCTCATAAGACCATGATCCCTTACTCACCAGAAGTGAAAGAATCTGGCTTCTAGTAACTGGATGGT
Organism: Pteropus vampyrus; assembly: GCF_000151845.1. Lineage (NCBI taxonomy): Eukaryota > Metazoa > Chordata > Mammalia > Chiroptera > Pteropodidae > Pteropus > Pteropus vampyrus. The sequence goes on along the minus strand of NW_011888890.1, from coordinate 4,663,230 downwards.
GAAATAGTTGGCCACAACGAATATGGATTCCCAATGCTACTCAAGGACTGTGGATCCATGGTGAAGTCTCTTGATCCATTAGCATTATCTGCCAATGGACACAGGCATGGGGATTTGGAGAGAAAACCTACCCCATGCTTCATATTTTTAATTGGCTTTTCAGGTAGAGAGAGTTCTCTGTGACCAATGGGTACATTTCATGCTTAGAAAACCCATTTACTTCAGATATAAGTTTGTCCATAGAGAAAGTTTTTTGTTTTTTTTTGTTTTTGTTTTTTGGGCGGGGGGGGGGGGGTGTGGAGGGGGGTGTTCCCAAATGGGATAAATAGCAAACAAACAATTATGGAACTGGCACCAATGTTGGGGTAGGTTTATATTTAGAGTTTACCTATGCTCAGAGAGACAATGGGAAGGGAATTTTACGTATTTGAGGATGAAAAGATACAGCAAAATATCATAAGTATCTAAGATTTTAACACACTATCATACTATAAGTCGAGAAAAAGGAATATGGGTCCACTCTCTAGACCCAGACAGATACATAGCTGCAGCAGGACAATGTGGATGAGAAGCTGCCTACCTCTTGCCAACTTTGTTCTGAAGAACTACCCTCCTGGAGGAGTTAAGTATACAAGGGTGAGCTGGAAAACAGCACTTCTCTCTTCTGGATCAAAGGAGGGTCAATCCAGCAGGCATGTGGTTTCACTTCACTCCACAATGGGTCAGTTATATCGTCAACCTCCATTAAATGAAAGATAAAGTGTACAACAGTGCCCATTTTCACATAGGTGTTTCTAGGTATGCCTGGGATGTGCCTTTGGAAGGCTTGTGGAAGTGCCTAGCAGATAACATAGAATAAAGAGGAAACTGCCATCTTACTGTCTTTCTCCCATTGCTAACGGCCTACCATTAGTGTCCCCCCGCCAAAAAAAAAAAAAAAAAAAAAGCCACAAAATCAAACTTGACAGTGGAGTGTCCCTTGTGACGAAGATCTGGCTCCACTATCCACCTCTCCCCACATCATAATTCTGGCATCGTTCTCCTCACAAAAAGAGCATTGATAAATCATGTCTGTCTAGCTGGGGTGGATTTTACATCAATAAATACCTTGCTTATAACAGTTTCCTTCTGTAATTTTTCCATAGCTTGATGAAGCTTAAAAGTGTACAAGGTCTGGGCACTGCAAACCTTTGATTTTGCTGGCTTGCTAGGCTGGGGCTGCAAGTGGAGTGGGCAGTAGACCACTCACAGATATATATTTTTTAATTCAAGGAAGTTTCCCCAGTAAATTCATCAGTGAAGCATAAGCTTCATTTTCTATCATTAAGAACTTAAATTCAATTTCTCAAAGAGCATCCTGGACGTATCCAGCAATATCTACAGAGTCCTTCCCTGTGCACTTTCGACTCTAAGAAAGAAGAAACCCATGTTTGCCATGTGGAGTTCTACCAGGTCCAGAGTATAAATTTCCTTTTTGTTTACTCCTTAAACTTCAAAACAAGTGGAGTGTCAGTTCCCAAGCTGAGATTTCTCTGTAGTGTTGCTGTCTCTGTGTGTTAAGCAAATCTTCCAACAACATCTGCACAATAAGCAAGTATTTGGAAGACTGATTAGATAGCAGACCCTGAAAACCAATCTTCTGAAGTATCTCATGTGGCAAGAGATGAAGCAGTGGCTTAGAAGAAGAAATGAAGAGAGTAATAATTCAATATCTTATATTTACAAAACACCAAGTTTCACAGAACTCAGAGAACTTTACAAAATGGTCTAATCCAAGAGCTCTTGATCCTGAGTATACAGCTGAGGGAAATGGAAGGATATTGAGACTGTATAAGCCAAATGGTCCTTCTGTTTCCCATAGTTCTCCACCACTGCTTGAAGATGCGGCACAAATACACTGCCTTATATTCTAGGTCCCTTTCTTGAAACTCTGAGCCATCAGAGCTGTCTGAGTCTAGCATGGTATCTTGGAGAGGACATGGAAGTTACCAATAAGCGATCAGATTTCAAGTCCCAAGGTTATGTATAGCGACGGAGATCCCATAAAGCTGATAGTAAATTAATCTAACCCATTTAAAATAGTTGCCATAATTGTTATTATATTATGTGATTATGGGACACAATGTATCATCTCCACAGTAATTAATTGAGAGCAACTAGAGACACTCTATTAATACAGGAGAATTAAACATTTTCAGGCTCATTTGGAAGACTGAAAGGGGACAAAAGGCAGGACATAAAGCTGCCCCGAGGGCCTCTGAAATACCTGGACTGGATCTTGGAGAGGGGATATCTAAGTAGTACATCAATAACTTGTTTGATTGGAATTTTAGGAAAGAAATACTTTGACATCTAATAGAATAAGACATCTATTAGAACATTTCAGTGGTCATCTTCCGTCATCTGGATTAGGTGACTCATCTTAGTGTTCCTAAAAGATAGTCATTCGTATTTTTACTATGGCCATTTTGACTCTGCATTGTGATGATCTGTTTGTGTACCAGAATTGTTTGTTTCTTCAGAGCCTATGACACAGCAAGAATTTTATAAATGTTGGCTTACTTGAGCTGGATTTTCCATTAACCAGTAAAAAATGTCCCCCAACTCTACATCCTGCCAGGGCTAGAGCTTAGGTGACAATCAGGGACCAGGTATTCTTGGCATAGACTGGGCAGCCCCTTTCCTCTGTAACAGAGCTTGTCTGTCCTTCCCTCAGGAAAAAAAGGTGAGAGGCCCAGTTCCCTAAGTGCACACAAATCAACCACATTCTCCAACTAATGCACAACTCCTTGCGGAAATTAAAAACACAAAAAAAACACAGATAATATCTGTTAGTATTTACTGACTACTTAATATGTACTATGTACTATACTAAGCACTTAACATATATATCCTCATAACAGTTAGCTAAGAATTAAAGATGAAGAAACTGAAGCTCTGAAAAGTTAAACCATCTGTCCAAGGCCGACAAGCAAGTAAGTTGTATGAACTGGCTTTTATCCCAGGTTTGTATGACTCTCAAGCCCATGTTCTTAACTGGAATGGGGGACTGGGGATCAGTCACTTACACCTTAGTGTGAATTAGCTAAGGAAATTTTATTTTTCTAGTTCTTAGTTGAGTTAAACTGAATGACTGGGGGGTAGGTGGGAAAAAAAGGGTTGAAGGAATTGGAGGCCTGCACAGGTGTAGTGAAGGGTTATCTGGAAATTTGGGTAGTCAGAGGGCTAGGTGATAAGGATTAAGTTTCTAGGGGAGGGAGAGGGGAGGTACTAGGGAAGAGTTAGAGAAGAGAGTGGCTTAGTAAAGAGGCAGGGACCCAGGGTTGCACTGGGAAATTGGGGAAAGAGAAGTGTGTGTGCGTGTGTGTGTGTGTGTGTGTGTGTGTGTGTGTGTGTGATGTTGGTAATTTACAACATGAACAGGCCATTGGCTAAGCACAGACTAAGCCAGTAGTTATTAGTAGTGGCAGAGCAAAGATGCAAAGCTCCAAGACAGTCACCAATGTTTTTCTGATTCATAAGCCCAGGCTGCATCTCTCAGATGGCTGAGTATTTCTTTATAAAAATGTTTTCTTAGGAACTAAGTGCTCTGCCTAATGACCTGGATTTTAAGACATTTACTTTAGGTCTGCTCCATTTCTCTTTTAGCATGGTTCGTGTCCTATATGTTTGGCTTTGCCTTTAGAATTATGTGCTCTAATGATTTTTCCTTTGTCCCTTAAGCACTAGCTTTTACCAAGTGTATCTAGTTCTACTCTTGGCAACTGAGAATATGAGATGAAGATTAACTGCTGGAGATAAGAAGAGCTTGTTAACTTGTTTGTGATCTTTACTAGTTTATAAGCTACTATGGGGCTAGGAGACTGGTTCTTTTCTCTGTGGAATTTCCCATGCCTAGAGTTTAGTAGAGCCTACAACAGGATAGGGGATGAGGGGATGGAAGGTGGAAAGATGGAAGGGTGAATGAATAGAGGATATATAAACATTAACAGAGGAAAAGACCGAACCATGAGCTCTTTGGTAACCACTTTAGAATTAAACACACCTTATTCCAAATCTGAACCTACAACAGTCTAGTTATATGATGCCCTTAAAGACTCAGTTTCCTCAGCTATAAAGTTAGAATAGAAATAGTAAATCCTCACAAAACTGTGGAGAAGATTAAACAAAACAATGTACATACAGTGGTGAGCACAGTGCCCGGCATGTTGTAAGTGCCCAATAAACGGAGTCTATTAGGGAAATCCTACCTTGCTCAAAGATGGCCTGTGAGGGTCAGCAAGGACGTGTGGACAGGATGCCCTGTTCCTCATCTGCACCCTGGGTTGCATTTTGCTTTTTTTCTTTCCTTTATTCTTTTTTTCATTTTCTTCCTCTTCTTTTTCCTCCGTGTTCCCACACGTACTTGAGGAGACAACTGGCTAGGAATAACATTATTTCTATAAGCTTCCTGATTTCTTCCTGACTTATCATATAGGCTTTTCTGACCATCAGGCACAGCTGCTCGCTTCCAGGACTCACACCTCACTTGCCTATGGGCCTTACTTCCCTCCATCATGTCGCACAGGATATTAACTTTCTAGGAATATTTGGACTCAATCTCCCCGGCTTCAACTTCTTCATCTCATTACTATTCTTAAAAAACAAACCTTATTGCATTAGGTGTTAAAGTCCAATGGAATGTCCCCAAAACTGCTACCTTTTGCAGGCCTGGTGGAGCTCATGAGAACCAGCTGCTCTGCTTGCTGTTCTAGAACTGTCTAAGAGATTTGGCAAGTGCTGTATGGAAAGCTGGCTTGAAGCTAGGGTCTATCAATACCCATCCCTTTGCTCTGCTCCCACACCAGCTGGTTAAGAAAATTTAGGAATAAATTACGATGATTATAAAATAAATATAAAAATCTTACATTATATGGCTACTATATGAGGTAGAAACTGGCTGAGTGTTTTACAGATATGATAAGCCTTATAATCTCTTTCTGTGGTTTGGACAATTATCTTTATTCTATTGTTAAGGACAACTGAGTCCTAGAGAGGCTACAGCAGTCAGCCTAAGGTCATATGGCAAATGAGGGAGCCAATATCTGTTTGGCCTCAAAGCCCATGATTTCTCCCTTATTCTAGGCAGTCTCTCTATTCCTGGTGGGGAATATTTAGCTTTGGCATTGTCAAGTCCACTCTTAGCACTTGTCCTGAAGTTGCCCCATTCCCAGTGTTGCCAAGATTCCTATTAGGAACAATATTGTGTCTGATTAAAAAAAATCATGCTAATATGATAATTAGCTACCTCTTCCAGAGGCATGCATACCATCGAAGCACACCAACCACGGCATTGGTATTTAAAACAACTGTTAATAGTGGAGTAGGTGTCAAGGTCTATGCAGCCTGGGGGGAGGGCCCTCTCTGGCTGTTTGACTCACATAAATACCCACCTCTGGCCTGTCAGAAAGGCAGTTATGTCTACCCATGCAGGAGGCACAGTCGATAGCAGTAAGTTACAGAGAATGAGCCAGCTGCAGCTGATCTAGCATACAGCTCATGACCCATGTTCCTGTCTGTCTAGGCCTCAAGGACAGTCACTCCGCAAGTGAAATTAGAAGCCCCATGATAAAGTAATGAGTATCTGGTAGGTCAGAGAGATATGTTAATCTAATAGCAATCATTCTAGACTTTATTATGCCACTAACAGAAACACCAAAATTTCCTGCTGCTCCAGTAAAGATAATTAGAAAAAATGATGAAGGAAAAAAAGCAATGGCAAAGATGAAAATGAA
>NW_011888890.1:4644555-4656291 GCF_000151845.1 Pteropus vampyrus | reverse complement strand
CAACTCTGTGGATAATTATCATTATAAGGAATTACAGAATGTTAGAGCTGGAAAGGCCTCAGGGATCATCCAGCTGCACCTCCCATTACTTCCTTTACGATATCCTACTTGGGGCTCTATCTTCCTTCCAGGTGGACAGACCGAGTCCACATCACGCTGGGTTGATAGTGGGAATGTACAAAATGCTAACATACCTAGGACAACAGGCCATTACCTATTTCAATGGAAGTATAATGGTGTATATCACACAGAACACACCATTTGTGACTTTACATGAGAAAAAGTATGAAGGCCTATAATATCATAAAAGTTAGCCACCATTATCACTTTAGCTCTGTTGCAAGAGCAGCCAGAAACATCATTCTTCGAGTAAATCTGACTTTTTCACTCCCTTGTTTAATTCCCTTCAATGGTTCTCCACTGACTGTAGGACATAAAGTCAAAACAACTTAACTTAGCACTTCGGGCTATCCTGGATTTGGCCTCTGCCCATCTTCTAACTCTAGCTTCCATTTCCTGTCCTTTCCTTCATGTTCATGCTTTTCCTTTCCTGCAATATCTCCCTTCTCTCTTCTTCGCCTGGGTATTGCCTCTTTATGCTTCACACTCAGCACCGGCCCTGCCTTCTCCAGGAAGCCTCCCCTCAGCCTCACGCTCCCACAGGGCCCTGTGCTTGCCTAATTCACAGCAGTTATTGTTTTGAAATCTTCTTCCTCCATTAACTGATAACTCCTTTAGAACAGGGTTTTGTCTTCTAGTCACCTCTGAAGACCAAATACAAGCAGACTGTGTACATAAAGATGCCAAGTGCATTTTTATTTTTTGTTGACTTGAGATGTACAATCATTTCTGTCATATTTTTTTTGTGCATAAGGTTTTAACTTTAGTCAATGGTCTGTGTAAGGACTTTATCAGAGTCCAGGCAGAATCATGTGGTCTAAGGGGCTGTCCAATTACACAGATGTCGAAAAACCAGGAAAGCTTCCCTCTCATGACTTAATTGAATGGATTTTCCTAGAGCTGATGTTTCCATCTTTTCAGATCAAGTCATTTGTGCTTTCAGGAGACATGATGGGAAGGTAGATCCGGTCCTCTGATTTTTCACCCCAGATTCATGCAACAATAAATCTATGCATGCAAAGCAATTTCTAGTATCGTCAAAGTTCATTTTACAGAGATTTGAGGTTGATACAACAAGTGATGTGTAACGAAGGAAAGGACTCTCTTTAGGAGAAATGAAGATTTAAGCCCTGAGGAAAGCATACACGTGACATTTACTCCTGTTCATGTCAAAATGCTGCTGGGGACAATTCTGATCACGGGGCCAACACATTCCTGGGAGAGAAATAACAAAGGCTTCCATTGGGCCAATAGTTAAGAAACAGGGCTTGCCAGGCTCCTCTGTTGTAACTTGTCTATCAGTGGAAGACAAGAGAGAGGCAATATAATTACACATATAGACATACCAGGGAGAATGACAATAGTAGTAGCATTAGTTCTCCAAAGGCGCCTGAGTATGGCCTCCAAATCTGGACTCAATTTCTGTGGATGCCAGTGAGCTTTGGTGTGCTTTTGCTTTAAGCATTTAAAAGTTAGTGTGGACAGAGCCAAAAGGCAGCATATGGAAACTTTGGGAACACAGCAGAAGATAAACTAATATTTAGAGAGCATGTTGAAACAGTAACCCTTCAAATAAGTTGTCAAAGGGGAAGGTGGCAGCAAAGCTTTGAAAGCTCCAACCAGTAAATTAAAACATGGTTGTGTAAAAAGGCAACACCTTCTGCTCTAGTCACTTTAGGCTAATATAAAAGAAAATTAGAAATTGGAAATCATTTGCTGCTAGTATGCATGGATTTTGTTAGCGTACAATAAAATAGGCATTCTGAAGTTTGCTTTTAAAGAGGAGACTTTGTGACCTTTAAGACTTTTTTCTTAACTCTCTCATCTCACATAGGGCTTCTCAAAGTTCTTTTATACTTCTTGCTGGTTCTAGGAACCACCCTAGGTCTGAGAAAAGAGATTGGGGTTTGGGTGGGTGGGGGGAAGGAACCAAGTACTGTTCCTGGAATTATGGGCTTTTTCTCCCTTCAGTGTTTATCTATTCTGCACCACTCAGCTGTTCTCTGTTGCACAGAAATAAAAGTTTAGTTTAAAAAGTATGTTAGAACAAAGCTGTAGAAATTGCCTGGAATTTCCTTCATTTTCAGCCATCTGGCTTTCATTGCTTACTTCTTTCCCCTCCTCCACATACGTTTACCAAATCTTTTCAACACACACTGGCCAAGCTATCAAATGCTTATAATTAATAACAGTCATACTCTTTTTTTTTTTTTTTTTTTTTTTTAAGGTAGTGCTTTCTGGCTTTCCTTGGGCTGCTCATGTCATTGCTAGTATAATCCATGAAGATGGTCGGTAAAGCTTCATTATTAAGACTTAGTTGAATAAGAAAGATAATCTAATCAAATGTCAGTTCAGTCCTGTATACAAAAAAAAAAAAAAAATCAAAATAAAGTATTTCTCACCAAGAAATAAAAGGGAAGAAAATTAGTTTTTCTGAGTGTCTACCATGATCCTATTTCAGAGGTGATGAATCTGAGGATCCAAAAAGATGATCTCTGGGAGATCATAGCTAACCGTGACAGGAAGAATTTAAATATAAGTGTAAATCTATCTGCTGGTTTTTATTTTAGTGGTCTCAAGGATGGGAATGCTCTTCAGTGTATATTATTAAGTGAAAAATCACGTTACTGACCAATATGTAAATATGATCGCATTTACAAAGGAAAGGAAAGCATATTTGTATATGTTCATATATGTATAAATTCATAGGAAAAGGACTGCAAAGGTACATACCAAACCATAAACAGTAGTTCTCTCTGGGGAGAGAAGAGAGTGGAACTGTAGAGCATGGTGGTGAAAAGGGGAGCGTATGCCTTTCTTTTGATTACTATTGCTATGCTTGATTTGTAAAGATTATATTCATGTATTACTTCTATAATTACTATAATAGTCAGAAAGCTTTCTTATTGAGAACAGGAGGCTGACCTCTTTCCTAATGACAGATCTTAGCTCTTTTTGGTTATTTCTCTCAGGAGCTGGTCTAACTCACCAGAGAAGGTGAGCAGGGTGGTGAGGCTTCCAGATGCAAATTACACAGACAGTGGTAAAGGTATCTACAGTGATTTTTCTTCCTTGTAATGATAAGTTCTTTGTTATAAACCTTGATGCAAAATTCTCACTGTCAGCTCACAAGCAAAAATAATCCTAATTTCTTCTGGCAAATTTTAGGCAAGGTTGCTAAGGGATTAACACCTGTCTATGGTTTACTACCTTCCATCTCTCCCAACAAGTCGTCTCCTTCCTGGATAATGCTAACATGTCACTCAACAATCATGTCCACTCTCCCCTCTGTTAAGCTTAGCCTTCTATTCTTATTTTGAGGATACTTTGCCATATGTGGCTGCTAACAAAGTGTTACTTATCCTAAGGCAATTTATATTTTAAATTGGCATTTAAAGCCTTAAATTTAAGGAAGAGATTCTAATAATGGCATTTTTAGCACCATCTGGTAGGTGGGACAGAAAAGATAGGGATTGAGAGCAGAGACAACACTGGAGTCTTCTCAGCTATCATTAATAATAGAGTCTAAACATTACTACTGAGAAATTTAGCCCATTCCTTTAAACTCATTTATTTGATAAACATTTAATAAGCCCCTGCTACATGTCAGACATTATGCTAGGCATCAGTTGTAGAGAGAAGGATTAAGACATACGGTTGGTTGATGGCAAGGACTTTAAAATATAGTTCTCTTCCACTGATAACTACTATTTTTTAAAGTGCACTAAAAAAATGCAGGCAGTTGTGCACATGCACATACATAAATATTAGAACAGAGAATACCTCTTGCTTGAGAATACAACCTTCCTGCTGTGACTAGCTAGGTGTGAAAATGTATCTGTCTAGACCTGGTAAATACTGGAATGTGCTTCTGACACCAGCTCCGCCATCCACACAGAGTAGTAAGTCAAGAGAAGGTAAGTATAATACTAGAAAGACTGCCCAGATAGGACATGCCCTCTAGGGCCTTTCATATTCTTTGCGTGATCTGGTAACTCTGACCATACACAAGTGGCAAAGTGGCTTCCTAACTGGCATTCAGTAGGACTGACAACCGCCTGGGAAAGCTACTGAACCAGCGGCCTCTCAGAGCCATAATCCCAGTGATGAAACCTTGAAACATCATTTCTGCATGTCTCACTGAAAAATTTTATGGTTTTTTTTGAACACATAGACATTAGCATAGATCAAGAGCCCAAAAGACAGTGTATTGAAACTTGGGGCCCAGCAGGGGACACCTTAAAATGTTCAGGGAACACTGATCCATGCGCAATAAGAATTTCTGTGAATTAAAGATTTAAATTACTCTCAACTGAACAGATGGTACTTTGGAAAACAGCGCCACACTATTATGTCCCTATCAAACACATTTTCTCCTCCACATACACTTTACACCCCCCTTGATGTCATAGTGAAATATGCAACAGGAGTTTACCTCCACGCATTTCTCACTTTAAAGATAAAAATCTGCTTTGGCACTTTGATAGAATGAAGAGAGCGAGTCCTATGAGAGCGAGTCCTATTAGGCCATTGTACTCGGGTCACCTTTATTGCATTAATTAGCATCAATGTACAAATGCTCAGCTGTGTGTGGCTGGCTCAAGAAATCCCTGGCTGGGTCCAGTAACAAAGGTCTTGCCTGACAGTCTGACAACTAGTTGGTGGGAAATCAAAGCACTGAGTTTATCTGGAGCAAATGCCATAAAGTCAAGTGTAACAAGAGTCCTTGTCCAGGAGTGAATAAATAAGGTTGTAGAGTAAATTAAGTTCATCTATTTTAACCATAGTCAGTACTTTGAGGATGGGAAGTAACATCTTGTGTCCTATTCCTTCTGCTGCCCCTGGAAGGGAGAGGTGTAGAGGCCCTAAATCCCAGAAGATTTTCAGCTAGTCCTAGGTTCTGACTCCTTGGCATTGCCTCGGTTTGTCACAGCATTGACTGTCATTACAATACTGGAATGTGGTTAGAAAGACACTTATGCTTGTTTTTAAAGTGATGGTTAATAAGCAGACAGAAGTGACATCAATCATCAGCAGAAAGCAGCAGCAGTAGCAGCCTAATGCTCCTATCTACTAAATAATGAAGAGTCAGGGGCTAACTGAGCAAAGATGTAGTGACCTCAGATCATCTCATACAGCCAGTTCATTCTGCAGAATGAGAAACAGAAAGGGCAGAAACCTTGCCCAATGCCACACAGCTAGTGGGCGACAGAGCTAGGATAGGAACCCAGGTCTCTAGACCTCTTAGTCAAGGCCCTTGCAGGCTGTCCATGCTGAAGCCACTCTGCGTCTTCCTAAATGGGGACAATGCAATCAAATAGAAGGGCTTTGTACCCCTTACTCATACAGTTAGGTCTTAGGTTCACCCAATTGGAGAACAGTGAGGTTAGGATGGAGATGTGAGATCAGTTAATATAGAAACAGAAAAGAGGTTTCTCAGGATTCCACTCACTGGATCTAGCTTTTGAGTCCAGCCCTTGACTCTGTTTTTACTGGCTGCTGTTCTCATGGGTGGAGTGCCCCTCTGAGCAGTGGCTGACTGACTTTCTGGAGAATATGGCACTGGTGGCCTTCTTCACTTTTGCATTTGAAAGGAGAAGCCAGACCTACCATTCAGATCAATATATAGGATAACTCTGGTGACCAGCAGAAGTGTCACAGTGAAATTGTGCCCTGATCTGATCTGAGGAGTTCTGTAATCTGTACCCTCTAAGTCCCTAAGAAAGGCATCTAGTTGGCTGAGAAATAAGACGAGCAGCATCAGGTTGGCGAGAAATTATTGTTGATTTCTGAAGGCAACACACTGATTCTTATAAGATACTCTGAAGACAAAGAAGAGATCTCATTCAAAACAGAAGACATATCATTCAGAAACAGTATCCCCCTTCATGTCTACGATATAACCTTATCTAGTAATATTCTTCATCCCATCAGCAGACTTGAAAGCCTGGCTTTGGTTCCCTAAACATCTCCCTTTGAAACCAGAATCATAGACGAGATGGTTTAGCTTCTACAGAGATTTGCTCCAAAGAAGTATGTGAAGGCAACTCTCTCAAGACACCATAAAATTATGTGGACTGAAGCAGTGATTGGATTGATTAACTAAGACTCAAGGTTGGGTAATAATGAGACCCAGGCAGAGCTGAACAATAAAATGCTCTAATTGATTTTATGCATGTGGAATGACATACATACACCCCAGAGCATGCTATAATGAATCTGCATGCTGTGTGCATACAGATTTCACAGTGGATCAACTATACCACCCAGACTCTCCACGAGCCAATCCATTACTACGGTGTGAGGGCTTGAGACACAGGCTAAAAGGTGGCAGAGACCATGCAGTCTGTGGTCAGTTCGTATTCCCTCCAGAAGAAAGCAGCGGGGCGGCACGTGCACATACCGGTCATACCGCGAGACACGCTTCAGCGCACGGAGCCTTTTGGACCCTGAGCATGACCATTGGGCTGGAATTCCAAAGCCCTGGTTTCAATTAAACTTAAGTGGATTTGACTCAGAGTTTGAACTGATACTAATTGGTTTTCAAAACACTGAGAAACAATAAGCATTCCCGCTCTGCCCACGGGTTGACGCACCCAGCTCCGAACATGCTCCTGGGTGGCAGGGCAGGCAACATGCCCCTGATGCCCTTTACCTTGCTGGGCAGGGATCCAAACTGCAGGCTTTCAGGAGCTTTGGGGGCCGGCGGCTGGTCACGCACAGGTTCTCATCAGCAGGCTCCCGCGTCTGTTTGTTCAGGCAGCTCACCACGGCCTCCTGGACACCTGTGTACAAATCACACTGTCAGCCCAGAGTGGGCGTGTGGGGGGTGATGAAGTGTAGACAAGGCAGCTGGTGGGAGGGCTCTGTGATTGGTAGGACTCTGGATGCAAATCAGAGACAGCAGTTTAAAGCCCAGGACTGCCCATCTTGTTGTGCTTCGCTCAATTTGGGAGAAAGTACACCTAGGCTTGTGCTTCTCTGTTAAGCGTGCCCTGTGAGGCACAGAACTGCCCCGAAAAGAGAGGCTGCTACCAGTACTGATGAAATGCTTTAAAAAAAATGCCACCAGGCCATACAGTTGTCAATGCTGAAACATGATAATTTAATGCAGGAGAACAGGGTGACTGGGGAGGGAAAAAAAAAAAGGCCCCAAGACATTCACACATTACTTTTTAATCAACAGGAGACTGTTGTATTTGGAAGCGAGGCCAAGGGCCGTGTTTTAATATTCAACAATCTGTAAACTGCTGTTCTTCTGGGGACTTGCTTCTAGGACTCCAGTTTTTGTTGGTTTCCTTTTGATTCTGATTCATTTCTTTAGTGACCTAGGGCAGCTTTGGAAGTTGGAACAGAAAGAGAAAAGATGCACAATGATTACATCCCTGGAAACCCACTGACACTGCATGCCCCTGACTCAGAGCAAGTAAGATAGGAGTTTGAGCAGTGATGGGCACGAGGTCACTTGGCAGGTCTTCCAAGGCGGTAGGCAGGCTCCCTCATGGAGACCTCTGTGGAGCAAGGAAACATTTAACTAGGTACGGTAATGACCAGACTTCATTCTGGTGCCCACAGTAATAATAATAGGCAAAATCCACAGGCTTCACTCAATCCTCTCAACAACTCCAAGAGTTAGCACTATTTTTATCCCCAATTTACAGATAAGGAAACTGAGGCTTAGAGGGGTGAAAAGACTTGCTGAGGTCATACAGTTGATAAATGGTGAAGCTGTGCCTTAACACTACAGCTTTAATGACTGAAAGCATTAACATTTAAAAATACTAAGAGGCTGTTATATCTGCAGGAGGTATTCAGGAATAACCAACCTAGACGTTTGTCTGGAATCATTTCAGCAGAGTTCAGTTTAAGGAACAGGCGAGACAGGACGTTCTTGATAATATGCTTTCAGCCATACAAAGCTATGTAAATAAAGATCCGTACACCTAAAGATATCTATCTGTAGCTAACTATTTGTATATAGTTAGTTATAGTAGAGTATAATTAGTTATAGCAGTGACAATACATAAAATTAGTTTTATGTATAAATACACATACATTTTCTTGTTTTTATTTTCTGCATTCCTTTGTTAATTAGTACTTAATATAGTACAGCTGACCCATCACTTATTAGCCCTGTCCCTTCCCTCCTTCTATCTTATGTTTTTCCAAGAAGTTATCACCCCAGTTAACAGGGTAACGCTTCCTAAAGTAATGTTACACTGGCTTAAGTCACTCAGCAAGCCCGTTATTTAAAAAGTGACATTTTAAAGCCAGAATCTGAATCATCTCTCTTTCTTTCTAGTAAATCTTATAAATCAGACATTAAACATAAATAAATAAATAAAAATCAGACAATATTTACTCTGTGGCTGTGAATGTAACTTTTTTTTCCCTAAGTTTTTTTTTTTATGAGCTTCAAAGTTTAATTTAAATATATCACAGCCAGTTCAGAGTGGAGCATTTGAGATTTATATGAGACATCTAAGCTACTCTTTATTCTGTAATGCTGACTACAGGGTGTTTCTCTTGGTTGCAGCTGGGATGAGCCATTTGAAATTCATGGTATGATGATATAGCAAAACATTTTACAAGAAATGGTTGATATCATCACTGATTCTTCCCACTGGAATAGTCTGGCATTATTAAGGTAATGACAACAAGGTGCTGCATGAAGCTAACTCTTTTATATAAAATCTAGAGCTGTAAACTAATAAATTAGGTTTAAAATTCATTTACCTACCTGGTAATATTCAAGAGATATCAAATGTTTTTCTAAAATAACTCTTGACTTTGTTCAGATATAAACAGCTTATCACTTGCCTTACTTGAAAGTGCTTCGTGTGTAGGGGGGTGTACGAGTGATGTAACCTGTTTCCACTTTGTGAACTCATTGTTTATAGAACTGAGGTCCTTCTAAGACTGCAAAGAATGGGTGTAACAAGGGCTAAGGTTTCTAAAAGGACATCAGTAATCTCTTCTTTTGGATATGTGGGACACAAATTTACATGACTCTAAACCAATAATCATAGCTCAAGATAAAAATCACCTTTGGGGTGGTTAAGTGCTAAGATTAAGCAGCATTCTAGAGTTATTAAATTCTAATCTCCCATACTATAAAACAATGTACTTTGCCTCTGCAACACTATGCATTAAATGTATATTGCCATGGGGGCTGGTTGCCTCAGCATTCTTAGGTGGGGCCTGGGATGAGGGGAAACCAAGGACAGAGCTCTGTAATAATTAAGGACTATCTGGGACCAGCCCTGTGGTCAACACGCAATAAATTTTTGTGGCCTGACGAATGAAATGCCTAAAGGGCAAGGAATTCTAAGCATAGTGTGCAATTTCAGCTAAAGGGACGTGCGAATGGGATGCCTGCAGGAAGGAACATGGAATGAGGGAGCTGCCCTGCAACGGGGAGTGTGGGATGTTGGATGAGGAAGGGAATGTGAGGATTTCACCTGCAAGTTCACAGTGTAGTTGGCCCAGGGGAGTCAGGCCAGGATGTGAGAAGTTAGCTCATCCAGCTTGCTCTCTTTCCAAACAGGCTAATATATATACTTTGAAGGACATTTTAAACCAATACAGAACACATGTTTAAGTAGAGTACTTTATGATTTTGAGTTTTCTTTTCTTGACAGAAGCTAAAGAAGAGAGGACTCATAAGGAAAAGGAAGTAACAGGTAAAAGACTTCACCTTTCATTCTTGCTGAAGTAAATTTCAAGTTTTCCCTCAGCTAGAGTTTAATGTTATTTTACGGTCTAGGAGTTCAATATAATAAAGCTGTTCAGGTTCAAAACTGCTCTCCTTGACCACATCTATTAGTGCACGTATGGGAAATTAAAACATAACAAGGAGATGATGGTGGGACACAGGACACAGATACGAACAGGTTAGGCTCACTTTTAACCTTCCAGAAAATGGGATTTTCATTGTTTATATCTCCCAGAATAGCATAATTGTTACATGATATTTGATGACAGCTCAGGGAAACGTAGCCACCAACGACAGCCTAAATTACTAACTAGTTCCTTCTGGTTGCTACCTCTGCTAGGTGAAAGGTTACTTTTGTATCTATCCAATTTCATCTCATGAGATTACAAAAAAATAAAATTAGCCTGAGTGGCCTTACAACCCAAAATTGATTTAAAATCTATCTGTTAATCTTGCAGATTTTTGGTTGGCTTCAGCAAGAATGATTAAAAATATATAATCTCGTGGATATATTTTGGTGAAAGATCAAAGTTGATGGTACAATAAAATCTTACTGCCAAACACTGACTTCAAAATATACATGTCCCATATAACGAAATAATTTTTTAGTGCATATGGGCATCATATGGACCATATAACCCAAGCATATTTTCACCACTTTGGAATTTTCAACTCTAACATTTGAGGTGTAAATATATTACCTTGGAACAGGGACATAACTGTAGGTAAGTATGTACAGTTGTTGACAGTTAAGACCTAAGACATTTCAGTAACTTTACCCTGCCTTGGATATAAAGGATGTACAATTTATGTTATACGAAGACGCTCAGTTCCTACAGGCAGAGATCAGTTGTATATCAAACATCCAAATCTTATTTCCAAATCAATATCTTAGAACATTTTAAATTCAAAACATTCCATCTACTCTCTACACTTTGAATTTTATACTCCTAGTTGATCAGCAGAATGGTTAGAATCTTAAAGATAAAAGTATCTGCTTATTTATATATTCCATTACAGCATCTATTTTTTCCATCTGTTCATAAAGCTCCAGCTTTGACTTGTAACTGAGAACCTTAACTAAGAGACCATAAATAATTTTTTTCAAAGCACATTCGTTTCAGACTAGAGATAACGATCATTAAATTCAGGTGATCATGGAAATTGGAGATAAACACACGCCATCTGAACTCTTAAGTCATTTGTTATATTGGAAAGAAGCAACTATAGCCACTGGCTGTGGCTTTTCCACCTGATCTCACAGCTCCTGCCTGGGCTCAGAGATCATCACCAAAGCTTTCTTAACACTTCTCTCTTGTTAAGGATGGAAGAAAAGATGTCCTCCATGTGAGTGGAGAACACCCTAAGAACACAGATTAGCTGAGTTCCAGGAAACTCTTCCAGAATCAGATGGAAAAATTTAGGTTTTAAAATAACAAGGCTCTCCATTAAAACATTTAAGAATTCCACAGGTTGAAATTGGAAGACTTAAAAACAAACAAGAATCTCAAGGTCAAAACTATTAAACGCTTACTAAAAGACCTGATGGAGAAAATGGATTCTTTGCTAGTACTTGTTCCACTATTCATTCATTTTTCAACTCCATGGGAACAATTTGGGTACATTTATTCTTCCATTCTCAATAATGACAAAAGATGCCTTTTAAAAAGAGTTTCCAAAATGTCATGGTTTAGAAAACAGTTTTGAAAAATTTTAATATATTTATTTTTATACCATGTAAACAAGAAATTTTGCTGGGAGTGTGGGACCTTAACATGCCAAAGGCGGGTACAGATTGCCAGGGACTTGGCAGGAAATCGGTCAGTCTTTCCTCACCTACCAAAATCTCTCTTGGGAGAAGACATGGGAGACAGTGGCAATACAAATCTAATGTAGTTTCC
>NW_011888890.1:4584838-4643375 GCF_000151845.1 Pteropus vampyrus | reverse complement strand
TTAGTTGGGATCTCATATTCTGTAACTTTCTTTGCTTTTCTGCACAATGTGCTTCCCAAGATTTATTTATATGTAGAAAGAAGTTTGTTTGTTTCTTTTCTTTTTTTTTTGTAAGTTTCCAAGAATGGAGCAAAGTCTTGTTCCTCACACATTCTTTGAATTAGTCTGGACTGCAATTCTTTTTATATCACAGAGAAAAGATGTGCTACAAATTTAAGTCCACAGGCATGTCACAGTAAAGGAGAGCTTGTGGATTCATACAAGTTTGTTCCACAGCCTCCACCCCTGCCCTCCGAGAGAAGCCATACTAGCGAGAACCTGGTTTTTCTCTGAGTTTCTCTAGAATGTAGGACGATATCCAAATTACCAAAAAAAGGCTTTTTTTCTCCTACTCATCAACAATGGCCGTAACTGCAATGACCTTGAGAGGGGCCAATGGAAAAAAAACCCAGAGGGAACCACTAACATTTTCAAAAAGTTAGTATAATAATCTGGAAAAAGAACTTCGGAATTTTTTTTTTTTTTCCATAATCCTACTGCTTTCTCACAGGGAGTCATGCTGAAGAGGCATGCAAACCTGGCTCCTTAACCTTGACTTTGGCAGAAAAGTTAAAAACTGATAAGAAGATTTAAATCCTAGCAAGTGCAAATGGTCCATATCTGGTTTAGGGGAAGTGAAATTCTAATGGGAAACCAATCCAAGTTTTCAAACTGGAAGGAACACAACAAAGATGTTCCCTGAGCCTGTGCTGAGTGTGGGACAGGGGGATCTGGCATCCCTCGCAGGCAGCTGACTGAGAATGGAAGGAGTCCCTTTAAGAAGGGTCTCTGGTTGTTGCCTTTGAAGAGCCATCCCCTAGGAGAGAATGAAAGTCACATATGACCTTGTCAGGGAGGTGGATGAGTGAGGGGGGAGGGCCACCTAGAATTATTCCCAAGAAATTCTCATCACAGTGTTACCTCCCTCTGTTGTTTTTCAATTCTTGATTTCATCTTCTGGCACCTAGAGAACTTGGAGAAACAGTATATCCTGAAAGATGAAAAAGTCTCTTTCTCTTTAAATAATGTTAACTGTAGGGACTTTTTAGAAATATAAACCCAAAATCTGCAATCGAAATAATCTTAACCCCCTTCTTACACATTTGTATATATCTGCCTGGCTCCTGGTACAAGAATCATGACAAATACACAAGCACTCAATCTTATAACCTAAGTGTAGACATAAAGAAAATGCGTACTAAACTATTCTGTATATAAGAAAAAGCCAAAAGCAAATGATGATTCTGCCAACTTTGACCACAATGTGATAAATAATGCTTCTTTAATAATGTGGTGCTAAATTTTGTTTTCAAATACAAAAGATGACAAGATCTCAAGAAGGATTGTAACCCTATTAGCTTCACCTATGCAGTAAGGATTATTATTCTGTCACCTATCATAGCCCTCTTTCAGTGACTATTACAAGATAACAAGGATCAGCTAACCTTTTAGGGCCAATAGAAAATATTTCAGATTTTGTGGGCCAAGTCTGTGAGTCTTTTGTTGTTGCAACTATTCAACTCTATCTATGTAGTGTGAAAGCAGCCATGGACTATACATACATAGACAAATGGGTTCGGTTGTGTTCCAATAAAACTTTATTTACAAAAACTGGGGTTAGAGGTAGAAATGGCGGTGGAAGGGTCTGAATTTTGTCTGTATGTTGTTTAGCAATTCCTGGAATATTTAGTGGAGAAGCCAAACACACTGAGATTCATAAACAACCTCCAGACAGTAAGTTTTATTTAGGCCTTAATTTCCATTTTTTCCCCACAAATAGCTTATAAGAAGACAAATAGCTAAACTGATTTATGTTCTATCTTCCACAGTGAGTCCCAGATAAAATCTAGAATATAAATGATGCACAAACCAAACCCTCAGCTTTCCTTAACTATAATGTAAGTCACTTTGCATTTGGTCTCTTTCCAGGACCAGGAAGAGACACCGAAAGCTCCAAAAGTAGGAGGGGCATGTTACTGAAGCCCTGTGAACTCGCTGATATTGTTTGAAACTTGTTTATTTTAAAGCAGCATCTAAGTGAAAATGAAAATGTGTGTGTGTGTGTGTGTGTGTGTGTGTGTGTGTGTGTGTGTAGGTATTTTTGACCATTTGAACACTTAGGATTAATAGCAAAAACAATAAACATCTAACTTTATGGCTCCCAAAGTGGGAGTCTTATCAAATGTCAAAGAGCTTTACTGGCTTGTCTCCCAACCCACTATCCTTAGGTCTTCACTAAGTTCACATCAATTAAAAACAATTTAGCTTTTGAGTGGTGCTGTCCTCTAACAGTCATGTTAATTTCTCTTGTGCATACACTGCATTATATGATCTATTCTCTCTCATTGAAAACAGGAGATCATATTTCAAAAGAGAAATACATAATAGCGCAAATGGCCAACGAATAATAACTTTTTCATATGAAACTTTCCCCCACATCCCCAGGTCTCCCAACTCTGTATTTACTATCTTGAGCTTTCTGGCCACAAGTGGGAGGAAACAAGGTCAGTGAGAGGGCAGGCCAGTGAGCTAGGAGATTGAATTGTAATGTTTAGATGGCTCAATTTGAATAGTACTTGCTGAATTAGAACCTTTTAAATGGGATCTTTGAAATGGAGTCAATAGGTATTTTAAAAAAATCATTTTGATGTACAAATGTACAACGAAAAAGTTCTTGTTATTGAAGTTTGAGTAATTTAAAAATTCTTTGTTAGCAGTACTATTGTAGGATGAATGAAAATGGCTGGATAAATGAGTTCTTTAAAAGACAGGCTTAAACTTCAGAAAGGACTGATAGATTTCTGCATTTAGCCTTCCCATCTCCAAGAAATTAAATTTAAAAAACCCTAGCAAGTAAATAATTTCTGCTTCTGTCTAGTCCTCAATTTGCAAGCTTAATTGTTCATTTTAGTAACGAGAAGCTTATCCTTTAATTAGTCATTACCACAGTCCCTTTCATGAAATAGAAAACAGCGAAAATCAAATTCACTTGTAAAATCACAAAGTGATTTAGTTTATTAGTGGCTATTATGGAGTAAGAAGCATGGACTGAAATAACAACAACAAACACTTTATTAATATAATGCTAAACAGAAACAATTCAACCTCAGTTAATTAGTCTCATGTTACTGCAAATCTTAGCCAGGGTTAGGCTCTGATTTTGTGCATATGGTTTGTAACTAAGATATTTAAATTTTGCTTTTCTCCTCTTACTTTCTTCTCTTCCTTTCTCATATACATGTTTGTTTAAAAAAATCCTTGAGAATGTTCAAAATAAGTGTAGCTTTATAAGTGTGTTATTTTGATGCTCTTATTAGTCTTGCCTCATTTTCTGGTTTCAACATGCAAATCGAAACTCACAGGAAATCACACTAGAAATACTTAATTTTGGTTAAGTTTTCAATTTTATTACATTTGAGTTATAAGTTGACAGAGGTTGTGGATTTCTTTTACCTCTTTCTTTTGGTCTATGTTTGCGTATGAGAGTGGTGTCATGATATTAGGGTGTGGAGAGAAGAGGGAATAAAATGAATACTTTAGGAACAATTATAAAGACTATTATTAGAGAAAATAAGCAAATTCAGTAAAGTTGCAGGATATAAAATCAGTATACAAAAATCTGTGGGTTCCTATTACTAACAATGAAATATCAGAAAAAGAAATGAAGAAAACAATCTCATTTACAATTGCAACAAAAAAGACAAAATAACTAGGAAAAACTTAACAAAAGAAATGAAGGACCTATATACTAAAACTATAAGACACTGTTAAAAGAAATTGAAGAAAACACAAAGCAATGGAAAGATATTTCTATGATTATGGATTGAAAGAATTAACATTGTTAAAATGTGCATATTACCTAAAGCAATGTACAGATTCAGTGCAATCTCTATCAAAATCCCAATGGCATTTTTCATAGAAATAGGACAAAAACTCCTCGATTTATATGGAACCACAAAAGACCCCAAATAGACAAAGCAATCCTGAGAAAAAAGAACAAAGCTGGAGATGCCACATTCCTGACTTCAAACTATACACAAAGCTACAATAATCAAAGTAGAATGGTATTGGCAGAAAAACAATCACACTGACCAACGGAACAGAATTGAGAGCCCAGAAATAAATCTACACAAAAATGGGGAACTAATTTTTGACAAAGGAGCCAGAAACATATAATGGAAAGTCTTTAATAAATGATGCTGGGAAGACTAGAAAGCCACACGCAAAAGAATGAAACTAGACTGCAATATGACACCATACATGAAAATTAACTCAAAATGGATGAAAGACTTGAATATAAAATGCATAGATGAAAACAAAGGCACTAAACTTCACTAGCTATTAGGGAAATGCAAATCAAAACCACAATGAGATACCATCTCACGCCTGTAAGAATGGCTATTATCAACAACACAAGTAATAAGAAGTGTTGGAGAGGTTGTGGGGAAAAAGGAACCCTCATACACTACTGGTGGGAACGTAAATTGGTGCAATATGGAAAACAGTTTGGAGGTTCCTAAAAAAAAATTAAGAATAAGAATAGAGCAATCCCTCTTTTGGGTATCTACCCCCAATATTTGAAAATGTTTATTCATAAAGATATATGTACTGCTATGTTTATTACAGCATTATTCAAAGTGGTCGAGACATGGAAACAACCTAAATGTCCACTGATGAAGGCAACTACTCAATTGAACCCCTTTAGGAATTTTAGAAATAATTGTAAAACCCATCATATGAGACATCCTTAAAACGATTATTTAAAAATATAGCTAGAGCATTAAAGTTTTGAGAGAACACTTATCCAAAATATGCCTCTACATTCACTTAGACCCCACCTAAATCATTCCAAATAAATGAGAATCTAAGTTATTGTGAAAGATCTTTACTCAAGAATACTTGATGTGAATGTGGAATTATGAAAATATTTCTCAACTGCCATTGTTAGTTTATGACTCTCTGAAGCTGCAAGAAATTAATGCTAGTTACGTAACTCGCTGAAGTCTCCAAATAAAATTTTCAACGGTGTCCAGGACACCGCTACACAAAATATCTGATAGCACCACTTTTTTTCATAGGTTCCTCAAATCCTTAAGTATCATGCCTTGGTTTGTGAGGGTGGTCAGCACTGTGAGGTGCCCCAGTAGTATAAACAAGAATAGAATGATCCTAGAAATGAAAACAACAAAGGACAGTTTGATGCAGCAACCATACAACTATTTGATAAAAAAATTCAGTGACCTCCCCATGCCACTAACCAATAATGAATGAATGATTGAATGAATCAATGAATGAATGCATAAGAAGATAGGCCCCAATTCCGAAATACACCAAGGCGGTATTGAGAGAGCTTTGTTTAAGTGGCATTTTCCAAGTAGCAGACTTCATTTTCTTATGATAATGATGCCCTTCTGTGTTCTGTGAGGGGCAACTCACTTCTGCAAGGTTGTCTCACTGGCTTTCTTGCTGAAACGCTCAGTGCCAGAAGTGGGAAAAGAAAGGCAGACTGCAGTAAAGAGCACATTTTCCTTTCAAAGAGACTTTATACTAGCAGGAAATGCTGCAGGGGGATCAGAGTTCTCTCAAAGTTCCAATGAGTCAGAGATTACAGGCTCTTTCAAGGGCTAGGACCTCAAATTTGCGTCTCTGTTAAACTCATCTTGCATTTCTGACCTAGCTTTCTCTCATATGGTTCTAGACAAGATATTAGAAAGATATTAGTGTCTTATTAAGAGGGACCCTGTTGACCTCCAAAGTTGTTGTTCTTTAACCGTAAGAGAGAAGTCAACAGAATGACAGCTAATATACAGTTTCTAAGAGCACTGGCCCCACATTGTCTGCTACTCCCAACAAATCCAGTCTTCAACTATTTTTTTTCCCAGTGGTATCCAATGTAATTGGCCATGCCTTTCTTCTTGATTTACTTTATACTTGCTTTACTCTTGATTTGAATGACATCAAACTCTTATGGTTTTCTTTTCTTTTCTGGTCACTTTCAGTCTCCTTTTCTAGATCCTTCTCTCCTCAAACTTTAAATATTGCAATGCCTTAGGGCGCAGTTTGGTGCTGTCTTTTGATGTGTTCATCAATGATCCTTGGTTTCAAATACCACTAATGACCTGGCAACTTCTAAGCATAGTCAGCCCTCAGTATCCATAGGTTCCACACCCACAGATTCAACTCACTGTGGATAGAAAATATTTGAAAAAAAGACAGTGATGGTATTGCTGACATGTCTTATGTAGTTAGACCTACGATTGTAATGTCTGTACCAGACATGTACAAACTTTTCAAATCTTGTCAGTAGTCTGTAAATAACATAGTATAACAGATACTTACATAGGATTTACATTATATTAGGTATTATAAGTAATCTGGAGATTAAAGCATACAGGAAGATGTGTGTGGGTTAGATGCAAATACGATGCCATTTTATATAAGGGACTTGAGTGTCCACAGATTTTGGTATCTGCAGGGGTTTTCTGGAACCAATCCCCCAGGGATACTGAGGAACAATTGCATTTAATCTGTAATCTAGACCTTTTTTTTTTTTTTTTTTGGTAAGATTTGGGCTAGGGAGTCATTTTACTCTTTGAAAGGAGTAAACACTAATTTAACATAATTAACCTATTTGTCAAAAACTTATGTAGTGCTTCTTATGTGCCAGGCACAATTTTAAGTGATATATAAATAAAAGTTGTTAAATCCTAACAACGACCTGATAAGACTAGAACTACTATTATCTGCACTTAATATACAGACGAGGAAAGTGAAGCATAAATCAGCCACTAGCAAGTGCTCATGCTCTTAACCACTACATGTAGCTTTCTTGCCTGCTTGACATTTTTACTTTGCTATTTCAAAGGTATCTCCAACTTAAAATACCCAAAACTGAACTCCCGATTTGCCTCCTAAGTATCCTATTCAATCATAGCACACAATTCTACTGGCCATCCAATTGCTAAAGTAAAAAAGTAGGAATTATTCTTGATCCCTCATTTTCTGTGACTGCTCACTTACAAATGATTCCCAAATTCTATCAATTCTCCCTCTAAAATATATCTGAAATTCATTTACTCCACTACCACCATGTTAATATAACAATGACAGCTGTTTATTGATATGTTTTAATCTCTTTCTACATATTAACTTATCATAACATTGTTAGGAGATGGGTACTGTCAGAAATATTGTAAAATGAGCAAAAGAGATTATTGATTGCCTTTACAGTAGAAGGCTAGCAATGCCTAACAGACTTTCAAGTGTTGTCTAATTCTATGGAAGTGTGAGTCTTTATCTTTAGCTAGTCCGTTTTGCAACCACATAGAGACAGAGTTTCCTTGTACAGGACTGGTGATGATACAAATGTTTCTTATCAACAGCGATGGAAATTTTTACTGTTCATGTCAACAAACAATTTTTTTTCTGTTAGAAAATACAAGGCTTCTCTAAATCCAATTCTCCTTTGAATTAGTGTTAACATCTTACTGGTTCCCGTAATAATTCATGAGTTAAACAACAATTTGGACATGTACTCATTTTATATTTATATGAGTCACAATTTTACATTTTTGAAAACTGTATCATCACTATACTATTTTCATCCCAATTTCTAGATGATAAAACTGAGACATAGAGAATTCCAAGGTCATATTGCTACATAAATGGTAGAGTCAAGATTCAAACTGTGGCAACTCCAGAATCTGTGCTCTTTACTACCTCACCATCCTGGCTCTCAGAATGACATGTAAGTCACAATCATTAAAGCTAATATGTCTCTCCTGGACTACCACAACAGCTGCTGGTCTGTTTTCTTTCTCTGTTAGCCCATAGCAATCCATTTTTTCACTCTGTAGCAGGGGATCTTAAAATGTAAAGCTTTAAATTGTTTCCCATTATATCCAGAAAAAAGCCAAACTCCTTTCCAAGGTTACATTAAACCATTCTAAATCACCATCTCCTACTGTTCTCTGCCAGTCACTAACCTCCAACACTCTAGTCTTCCTTCACTTCTTTAAATGTGTGTCATTCTTTCCCGACAAGATTTTGGCAAGTGTGGGTCACTCTCCTCCCTTCTCTTAGCTTAGAATAACTCCCACTTGTCCTTCAGGTCTCACCTGACATGTCCCTGACCCCAAGATTTATTGGGGCTCCCATTAGACTCTTCATTTTCTCATAGCTGTTATAAGTTTTTGAGAATCAACTGTGAATAACTGTCTCCTCCTCACTAGACCAAACATCTATGAAGGCAAAACTTCACATAATAGATAGTTTTTTCAAATGACTTAATAGGAGGTTAAGAGTTGATGTTATGAGTGACTTGGTATTGGGCTTCTTTTTGGGCTCAAAGACTAAAAGCAAGCTAGATAAAGAAGCAATAACTTCAAAACTCAAAGAAATTAAATCATGTCTCTTAGTTCCAGGCATTTGCATGAGGAAAAAAAACCTTTTCCTGTTCTAAGAGTGTCTTTTGGTCTTTTAAAAAGTGACTGTTCCCAAATTTAGTAGCTGTAGTGGGCTTATTCATTTTATATTTCTTATAGCTGTACTCAGGCCGGATGTACTGGCCGCATTTCATCTTGTTTGGGTGTGGGGTTGTCACATAGCTTGAGGCAAGTTTAAATTCTGTGTCTATCACACTTTAATTTAATACTAATAAAAATTATATTTTATAGAAGAAAATGTTTTTTGGACAACACTGAGCCAGAGGCTGCCCTCAGTAATTTATACATGACTCTGGTCTCACACTGCTGCCTTTCCATACCAGCAGCTACCCAACAGTGAAGGCTCTGGAACATCTGGAATTATTTCTAGGTTAGAGAAACCCAAGGAGAGCTCCTATTTTTCTATTTGCTCTTTAAAACTCAACATGTACAGAGTATTAAGAAAAAGAGAAGACAGATCACTAACAGTAAGTAGCAGATACAAATGGAGCCAAATTACTTTCTTTACAAATGAAAAATGAGAATATGACACTTGTTTCAGACCGTCTTTCACTCCCATTGTTTTTCCGACCTATGTGAACAAAACATGATTTAAAAGTTTGGTTTTCCTCGAGGCTCGTCTGATTATCTAAGAGCCATGTCCCAGGGACAAAAAACACCATCATAGCTTACAGTATTATTAGTGCATTTAGTTTTATTAGTGATATTAGTTTTCAGCTTAATACCAAAATGTAGTTTTTAATGCATAGCATTTTCCCTTTGATAAAAATCTAAAATATAGTAAACTAAGAATACTTTTCATGAACCATTTCTTCTTCGTATGGAATAAAATTAGTTTATCTTACAATTTTATAAAGGTTTCTTTCCCTTAATTCGACAAGTTTGGCAAAGCTTTCCAATGAGAAGTCCAGTTCATTGAAAATGACCTTAATGGACTCAACATATATTGGTGGTGACAGGGTCCATACTTTATTTTGGCACACAAGGATCCCATTAATTTGTCTTTGTCAGTCTCTAGGGCTCAGCTGAGCAATAGTTCAGATTTAGCTTTCTGAAAGCAGCTAGAGAATGAGCAATAAGTGGAGACAGGAGGAGGGGCTGACAAATTTAGAACTTCTTGGTTTGCATTAAAGGCTTTTCTAATGACTACATAAAAATGGCTCTGTCTGCTCTCTTGAATTTGTGATTGATTTTTCTGTCTCGGTGCATGCTGGGAGCAATCTGTGAAAATCAACTGTATTTAACTTAGAGTTGAGAGGATGCTTTTCCACCCAAGCATTTTCTCAACTTTCCTTATTAATGTCTGCAGTTCCCTAGAGATCTTTTTTACCCAAATAAAGGCAACCAACCTTTGTCCCTTAGAATAAACTACTGGCTAAATTCAAAGTGTGATGCTTAAAAGTGTTAACTGGGGAACCATTAGCTGAATTTTGGGTTAAACTGCACTTCTCTCTCAGACGCTGTTAGATACCACGTGTATCAGGCAGATACGACATCTGTTTCAATTTTGCCATATGCAAATGGTGATTATTGGACATTTTTACTCCCTGAAAGATTCTCTAGGAAGATGAGTGATGCTGAAAGGTCTTAATTATATCATGGTTAACACATATAGCGCGCCTCCTGCATACCAGGTACTTTATATATATTAACTTAATTCTCGACATACCCCTATCATTTAGGTACTATTATTATGCTCATTTCACAAATGAGGAAATTTGTAGCCTATAGGGTTAACTGACTTGCTCAGGGTCCTCTGTTGTTAGTGGGGGATCCAAGATTAACACCCAGGCAGGCTGTCACTGGAGCCCATACTTTTCACTATGCTCACCGCTGCTCTGCATGGACGTATGAGCAATAATTAAAGTGCTTTTTACTTTGGTCACAGTAGGTCTGTATCCTTGTTTGAGCATACAGAAACGCAGACTCACCTCTCACCAACTCACATAGTTGGCAGGATGGCGCATCTGGAAAAATTTCAAATTTTCGGAAATTATCTGTGACCAACACATAGGTAGGAATCACTGAGCTACATATACTGATACAAAATATCTGATCATTTGTTATGTAAAAAGATCCAATAATCTTTCCTCAGAAGGACATATGGTAATGAAGAGAATGTGGGAATTCAATAGATAATTCTCCTACATTAAAAAAAAAATTAATAACACTATCGCACTGTTCATACCCAAACATCAAATCACATTTCTTGAAAACAACTAGCTCATTTATTCAATCTGTGTATAACTGGCCAATACTCAACACTTTGGTGATATGAATGCACTTAAAGTTTCTCAGGGGCAAGGACTGTCGGGTTTATTTTTACAGCATCTGAACCTGGAACAAAGCATGGCACAGAACAAATGACTTATGAGCAAATTAGCTTCTTTCATTAGGAGGTGTGAACAATTAGGAGGTCCAGGGACTCTCCAGAGCCATCTAAAATGCATAATCATCTAGAGAACTTAGAATAAACATTCTCCTGTTGCAGAAGATAGCTGGCTGAGAATGATTTGGGTAGAAGGGGAGGAGGTCAGTAAGAAAGGAACTGGAAGTGAGAGAGGTCATGACTGTTGCGGAGATAAGAGCTGATTCATTCTGGCCAGTGTGAGGCTTTATCTGTCATATGCCAGTTTTCAAAATTAAAAACTTTTGTGCTTTATCTTATAATTCTAATGATGAACCCTGTTCTGCTTAACTTCCTTTATGTTGGTTTAATGATCTGTAAAAAGTGTTTAAATTTCTCGATCTTAGATGAGATGACCCTTGATTCTTAAGAAATATATCTGTTATATCTGTTACATATATATATCATATAATATATATGTATATTAAATTGTACCCAATGTATTATATATATATCACATATATATATAATATATATGTGAAAAAGTATATTATAAATATATATATCACATATATATGTGACATATATATATGTGATATATATATATGTGATATATATATTTATAATATGATACTTTTATTTTCTGTGGCTTGAGATGCACAAAGAGAATGTAATTCAGGCAACCTTGTATTGGGGATATAAACAGCAAAACTATCTAGATCTATTACTGATGTTTGATTCCCTAAATATTCTTTGGGGGGAGAATATAAAAACATATGTCACATAATTAACATTTTTAGCCACTTTTAAAAAAAATGAATTCACATTCTTAACCACTGAGTTAAGCCATCCACATTCTCAGACAACTTATTGGATATAAATATGGACTAATGTAAACATATGCTTAAATATTATATATCTAAATACTATTTCCAACAAGGTAAACAAGGCATTTAATGATTACAGGATCACCATGGCGACTCTTCTTGGCTTTTCTTTCTGTACCTAATTCCTTGTGGGTTCTGTTCACACAGATGCATGACAAGAATTCCCCTTTGCTTCTTATTGAATCAGCCCCATCACTAAGCTGATGCCATCTGGCATCCAGATATTAACCGCTGCCTTTGGCATGCTTGCTTTCCTCCTTCTTCCTTTTTTAAAATGGCTTACAACAAGGTTATTCATGGCAATATGTTTAGGGCCTGAATATTGTGTTGAAGCACAGAAAAAATGTTGTCCTAACCTTGCAGTAAAGCTGTTAACTAAAAACTGAATAAGATAACTCAAGATTTCTTAAGTGCATGATCAAGGCACAGAGGACCACTCGATTCTACCTTTGAGAGGATGGCACCGTTAAGGTTCTCTGCCTACTGTGTGCCAGGTTTGATGGAGGGATGGCTGGTTAAAATGGCTGTGTTGGTCATAGAGTGCCCAAAGGAATCACCTGTTGCTTGTTCTGAGCCATCCAAGCAGAACTGCTGGCAAGTGAAATAAATATGGGAGGAACCTCGTTACCCTAGGTACTCAATGAGTCCTCCCTTCCTTTTCCTGGGATAACGTCATTCGGAGCACAAAATCTGCAAAGAAAAAGGCAGAGCAACTAGAGAATCCAGGCCATACCTTTTCCTGCGTCTGTTAACAGATTACAATTTCTAGGGCATTGGATGGTCTGTTAGCGGCTTGAAAGAGTTAAAGAAATGAACAATTTCCTTCCTATTCCAAGTTAGATCAGACTTCCTAAGAAGGCTGGTTTATTAATTTCCTGTACAGCAACAGTAGACAAGCTGTCTTTACATGTCCTAGAGGTCACTATAGTATCATTTTTGCTTAAGAAACTAAGCTGTCAAGTGGTCATAACGTGTACTTGGCTTGAGGTGGCTGTGAGGTTTATGCATATATCTCAACAAAGTCTGAGAGTACAAAAAAAGATGAGAAATCAAGTCAGTAATTTCCTTTGCTTCTACCTGGTTAATGAATATAATTCTTTTACCACATTGTAGTTCTGATCCCTCATGAAATAAAAGTAAAATTTTGAGGGTTTAAAAAATACCTAGAAAGGTGACTCCCGTATATTAGTCAGAGGAAGCAACCGACCAGTGGGGCTCAGCCTGACATTTAAATGACATGACCTATACTCTCACTCATCATCTGGAGGCAAATGCAAAAACACAGAGTCCGAATAACAGCATTTTTCCATCAGTAATTTTTCCATCTCCCTCCTTCTAGTACTAGAATGGCACTACTCTTTCCCTTGGAAAAATGCAACTCTCTCAGAATCTGATTATTTTTAGAAGTCTGTCTCTAACTATAATTCCTTCAGTATGAATTAGGTAGCAGGGATTTCTACAGATTCCTCAGCTGGCATCCTTGGAAGCAAGTTCACTTTATTTTATTTATTTATAAAATTGTCTGTGCTTGATCAACTTCATTGTCTAAAGCTCCATATTGCTTAGTCTTGGTTTGAGGTTGGATCTTGTTCACATTGTCCTGTTCAGTAGAGAGACAAAAATACCTTTCTTAAAGATTCTTGCTACTAGTTGTCAGGAAAACCTGATAAAAACATGTGCATGAATTAGACCATGGCCACCAGGGAAAAATTAGTTTAGAGGGTGTGACTTGCATAAGTGGGTTAGGAAATCACTTTTAATATCAAGAAAATATACTCATCATAATATTCCTACTTTGGTACCATATAAGTCAAATACTTAATAAATAAAAAACTTAATGCTGGTTTGTTGCTGAGGAAAAAACAATCACTATCTAAAAGTATTTCTGAATGAAGCTGCAGCTTTACAAAATGAATCACAATATATTAAGTACATTTCCATAACGTGACCCCATCTCAATACTTATTTCAGCTACTCTGTGAGAGTGATGTCTTTATTTGTATCTTCTGTATAGCATTTAGTTCAGCGAAACAATACCCATACATGCTTCTGTTCTATAAAGTTATTTCTTGGCAGCTCAGTTTTTAGTTTTTAATCATAGTTTTCTTCTAAACATATCTTTGAATGGTTGCTTTCCAACATCAATTTGGCCAGAGTGCTAAACAATGATTTTTTTTAATTTGGGGGTTACCAAAAAACATCTAAAATTCAATAATAGTATCTCCATGTGCTAAAGATTTTAAGCTACTGATTTTCCTGTATTATTTAATGAGACAGGCTGGTGACATTTTCATTTTACATAAGAGGAAATAAATGATATTTGTTGTGTTACTACAGAACGCTCCATGTTAGCTGAAGCCAAAGTGAGAGATGATAGTTCTGGGCCACTGTTCTTGTTTCTCTGTAGTAGTTCAGAAGTGACAGCCACAGCTTCTAAACATTACCATTTAATTTAAGCAATGTGAGTCTCTTTGGTGGGGGGAAGGAAAGCCTTGCTGACAGTATATCATTTTTTCATTATACTACTGAGAGTAATTATAGGTTGCTACATACATTTAGAAACTAGTCTACGTGGTTTTAAAAAAGAAAGAATTAAGACCATGCAAAATTATGTTTTTTAAATTCAAATCAATAAAAAAAAATAATATGACACGTAGGACCTTTCCTAGGGTTCAGTGCACTAAACATGTAAAGTGTATTAAAATGTGGAAACCATATACCTTTCATTACATTATTCTACAGCTGTCATTTATTTCATTTTGGTATAAAAGTAATTGTTCTGAGCATAATAGTATACATTTCCTTTCCCCGGCACCAGCACTCCAATTACAATCTACTTCAGTTCAGATTAATCATGCCAAGATGGCAATTCCATTACACCAAGAGTAAAATTTAATAATCTAATGCGTGGCTATAGTTTCAGCGGCTAAAACTATGTGTTTTAACTACTTTAGGAATTTTATTAAGATTAAAGTTAAACATAATGCATCTTAATCAGACCTTTAGTGGAAAATACTCATTATAACATGTGGTTGGCCGTGGTCTATGTACTGCTTCTGCAGAAGCATTAAACTCTACTCACAGCTTTCGTTTGAGAGGTATCTAGTATTGAGAAAGATCTTTAATTATTGATGTAAGATGTTTTGATTTAATTTCAACTTTGTTACACTATTTAACATCAGTCATTATGCAATATTATATATAAGGTTATGCTTTAGACCAAATAATAAAATACAGTGTACAGGAGAGTGAAATTTATTTAGGTAAAATAATACATATCTGGTTTTAAACATTTAACTTAAGGATACATATAAGGAGTAACTAGCTCAATCACATAGTCTCTTTCTGTGCCTTGAATAAGTAGATTAAAGAGTTAATACCCATCTAAAATGAACTGCTCTCTCCAGCAGCAAAAAGGCCTGACAAGCCAGGTACTGGCAGGAGAGAAACAAAAAGTTTTAAGCCTTCGTATATTCATGTAAACATAGCACTGTGATTTTAAAAAAGGTGAAAGATTTATATGATCTGAAGAGAAACCAGAGTATGCACTGTGATCTTTAACCATTGCCTTTCCTTCAAAGTAATGCAATGGTTAGTTGTTTTTTCTTAAAGGCTTTCTCACAGAGGTAGAAAAAGATGCTGTAGTAACTTTATATTACAGAAATAATTTATGTTTTGCTTATTGTAGTTTTAAGTAAGAAATGTGTTACCTAATGTTATGAACCATATTTTTGTGAATACCATTTCTTTACAAATGAGCTCTGGTTATTGTAGCAATCTGTATTTTGGATTTATTTTCCAATCTTTTGCTGGTTAGGGTGTGATTCAGGCACAGTTTAGGCAAAACATATCATATTTAGATTTAAATAGGATGAACTGGCAAAAATTCTAAACTGCTTTTGAATCTATAGATTACAATGTTAATTTATATCTCTAGTAAAATTTAAACCATGGGTTGAATTTGGAAATCATTTCACATCCTACCTGCTATAGTATGAACTCCTAGAGGGTGAGTAACGTGACTTATGTACCAATGCATAGCGCAGAGTCTAGTACTTATATTAAATCAATTAATCTAGAAAATCATCAGTTTGAGAAATTGCTTGTCATAAATTAAATTCATCAATAAAGTGCTTCCCCTTATTTTTAAAAATGATGTAGCAGAGATACCTCTAAGTGTTTTCTAGTAGAATCGATATACCATTATTGAACAATCAATCGATCTATACTTGCCTCTTCTTTATTTCCTCTTATGAAGCATCTGGAAAGTATCTGCCTAGTGGTTTTACAAATTTATTGTCCTTGACAAAATGGAGCAGGTATGGGACTAGGATCGAGTGGGGCAAAGACCTGGTATCTATCTGATGATACCAATCCCAGCAGGAAAGGGAAAAGAAAAGCTAATAAGCTTCCTTTGCCCTCAGATACATTTTACTTACCTTTAATTTTCATGAGTGGCTATACTGCAAAGCTGGAAGATAAAGAGTGTAAAAAGCTGCCCAGATTTCCACCTCGAATCTACGTTACATCATCAGATGCTGCCTGGGCCTTCTCACCTGGCCTTTTGATTAGAGGAGGTCAGATTTTGGAGAAAAGAGTAGGCACTACACCTTCATTTTCTTATTTCAACATTGAAAAGTATTTAGAGAGCAATCATGTTTGGAGAAGCACTTTGAAACTGATAAATCTCCAATGTGACAGCCCCCAAACCTCATTTCACCCTTGGTAAGAGGATTACACTTAGTTCAGAACCCATGAAAGCCACAGTCAGTGGGGCACTGCTTTCTTTTTAAACCAATCGGCCTCAAAAGCAAAACAACTTGTGGTTTTAAAACTTACGAGGGCTCTTCTGACACAGCAGCTCCTTCTTCCAGCTCTTGAGCTTGTTTGTGCCATGGCTGCTTAGCCTCTACTGGAAGTTTCTCTGAGAAATTAAATGCATGAACATAAAAGAGAAGAGGTTAGAATCAATTTGGGATTTCAGGGAAATTCCTTCCTCCCTCGCCCCACCAGTTCTTGATTTTGTACTACCTACAAGCTATGGTGATAACTGCAAATAATACGTTTTTAGGTAAATTTCTGCCTCCGATGATAGTTATATCAAGGAAAAAAGAATCAGATTTTAAAACGTTTAATAATACTAGTCTCTGTGTATATGCTTCCCCTTTATTATGTTGAAAAGCAAAGGCTTTTTATTATGAAAGTCATAGCTCTAGGAGCACTACTACCTCAATATATATATAAAGACTCATCAAAGTATCTTTTCACTATTTCCTATTGAAAAGATAGAGCAATATCGCCTTTAAAAATGAACATGAAGTACAATAAATTGTACTGTGATATTTCCATATATTCTAATTTGTTTTTCTTTTGCCTTTTGGCTAAGTCTGATCTCTCCCATGTTGTCAAAAACAACAAAACTGCCACTCTGATATTCACAAAACACTGCTTTGGATATCTGATTCATTCAGTACCATCCCAAGGCTCTCTGACAACTTAGGGTCCACAACCCATAATTTAACTTATTTCACCTATTTATGTAGCTTTGACCAAACAATTCAGAACAAGCTTCTTAACCACTTCCTGCAAAAAAAATTGTGGAGGAGAAAAAGAGAGGGAGGTTTATAACTGCTCCTATAGAAGTGACTGCCAAGATTACCATTCTGACATTTTATTAGGGTCATTTATAGGCATATTTGCTTTATTATATAAGCCAGGGAAGCTCTATCACCATTTTATAACATATAATTGTAAAGATGAAAGAAATATGTCTATATATGCATACGCCATAGAATTATATGGCATTTTAATGTTTAAGTAGAGACAGACTTGCTAACTTAGTTGTGAAAACCCAGATTTTATTTTTGATAGTTAACCACAAACTGCTTTTCCTCCTCTGAAGTGGTAAACACAGAGCTAATGAGTAATTGACTATTTTAAGTTAGAGG
Source organism: Pteropus vampyrus (assembly GCF_000151845.1). Taxonomy (NCBI): domain Eukaryota; kingdom Metazoa; phylum Chordata; class Mammalia; order Chiroptera; family Pteropodidae; genus Pteropus; species Pteropus vampyrus. Next base: position 4,625,710 of record NW_011888890.1, on the reverse strand, counting down.
AATTGTCTCTTGTCTTCTATGTGCAGCAACTGTTTATAGTCAGAAAACAAAGCAAGTGAGACATATAAAACTGCCAAGGCCAAAAAGATTTGCTGACATTTTAGACAAGCATATAATACCTATATGTGGATCATCTTACAATTAATCCACTTCTCCCAACTAAATGATTCAGTCAATATGATGCCGCCTCTGATAGAGTGAACCATCTCTGTATTTCAATAATGAAGCATTCAGCTTGGCACTAAAAGTAGGCTTATAATACTTTACTGTCTATTTGAACTGAATCCTGTTGTATGTTCCAGTGGCCGCTTCCTCCGATATTTAAGATGCTGATGATAGTCAAGAGTTGAAGATAACATTTTTGGAAAACTTACCATCTGCCAGTGAGCTAAGGACCCTATTTGCATTTATATCTCATTTAATCTTAGCACAATCTCTGAGGTAGTTACTATTATTATTCCCATTTTACAGATGAGGAAACTGAAGCTTAGAGAGAGGTGTATTGATTAAAATTAATCAGTATTTCTGATATATTTCTGTTTTGTTTCCTTTTATATCATCAATTTAGATTTCATGATGCCATTCACTCCCACCAAGGGCAAACTACAGGACAATAAAGAGCTATACTTGACTGATATTCAGAGAAATCCAATGTTTTAAAGAAATAAATTAAGAAACAAATGGGAATCATTTAATGTCAAAAATAGGAGGATGCTTGTAATAAGTGCTTTACTTTTGAATACTTTGTGACTTTAGAATTTTCATTGACATAGACTATAACAATATCAGCAGAGTAGTCAGATTAGTATTCATGCTAATCTGAGAGATCTAGTATAATTATAATAAATCTTCGTAAGTAGAATGTTTCTAAAGCTTACTTTTTATAAATTATTTGCAATATCTATAAAATTCTGATATATTCTAATTTTTTTTATTGTCAATTATGCTTCTGGAATTCAGTCTCACAATCATGTTTTAATTTTCAATGAAAAAAGCAACAGCTTTTTGTTTCATCACTTTGAAGTATGAGGCTTCCCAACATATTTCATGCTTAGCAAAGTAGATACTCTTGGATTCACTGCATTGTTTTTTAACAGCAAGAAATGTAGAAAGTAAATCATACATATATTTCTACGCTATCTCTATAATCCTCTTTCAAGCAGATATAGCTGATATCTTACAGCAGCAGCCTTCAAACAGCTCTATGACTCAGGAACTCATGGTATAAATATGCAGCACTTAATAACAATTTGTAAGCAAAACTATTTGAAAAATTAAAAAAAGTTAAGTCCATTTAGTAGAGTCTCAGTTATAAAGAACAGTTAATAAGACCTCTTGGGGACACTTAAGAATATTCTCAGGAGTTTAAAACAGCACCTGAGTACACACAACAATGAGAAGATTGATAACAGAACGCCCGCAAAGTTACCTTTGGGTTTATAGCAGGGGGTGGGTATGATGCATTCCTCTTTTATGTGGGGCTTAGTTTTGGGGCTACAGCCTCCTGTGTGCATTCCTCGATGGTTGATGCAGAGAACCACACGATACCTGAGGCCCTGGCCACATGTCACCGTGCACTAGAAGGAGAACGCAAGAGAGAGGAGACTCACAGGCAAAGCCTTGTTTACTCTTCATCATTTTCCACCTGAGACTTTTTAAAGGGCTGCTTTTATATAAGGACTCCTGGTGGATTTATACCACTTCTTACCCATCATGGGATCTTTGTTCTACTTGGTTTTTTATTTTGAAGTTGGCTGGAAATTAAATCACTTTTAATTTCTTAGCTTTGGGTCAATCAGCATTTCTTAAGCACCCACTGTGTGCAAAGTCCCAAACCAAGCAGCAAAAAGCAGAAAAGAAACTGTGGAGTGTGCTCAATTTTGATTACCAACACTGCATTTTCATTTTATTTAGTCACTTTGCTAATTATTGTTAGGTCTGAAATATGGGAAACGCTTGCTCCCGCATGGATGTAAAAAGTTTTTCAACTTATGTTGCAGCCTGGCTGATCCAATTGATTATATTGATGTGGGGGTGGGGGGGGGAGTGTTTAAAGGAACTGATTCAATAGCCAGATGTAGACAGCACCTCAGTGGTTCTATATGCCCAGGTTCAAGTCTAGATAAAGAGAAATGTTACAGCTCTGATCTGCTGTCACAAAGCCACACAGCTAAAGTGAAAAATCTTTTGCCATCTCTGTGGCTGGGGGGCACAATGATTTATTTCATCTTTCTATCTCCTTTACCATCTCAAACCTTTTTGCTATAGCAGCCAGGAAACCCAAAATCAAAATCATTCTATGTTTAAGCGGTTGAAGCAGCTTCCCTAACATCTAGGATGTATTAGTTTTAGTTATTCTAATTCGTCACCATTCTAATTATTTTATGATTTTTTTGTTTCATCTTTTTTTCAATGAATGATATACATAGCTTGAATTTTAATCCACTCAGACCCTTTTTGGATATAGACAGAGGATAAGAAATAAAAAAACGACACCAAACTTTTGGTTTACTGAGCTCTATCACCAGAGCAGCTTTCACGGATTCAGGATTAATCACTCAGTTTCATTTACTCTTGACAGACATGTGCCTCCCCTTGCCCTTGAGGGAACGTTATGGGGAGTGACAGAAGCTTCTTGAAGTAACTTGAAGGAAAATATGTATATATATTCATTCATTTCCATTTGGCTTTGCTGGATTCAGGGCATGCCTACTCTAGGACCTAAACTGGTAGGCCGCTAGACACCTCAAGAGGAAACGTGGCTGCACAGGGTAGCCAGGGGTCATGACAGTGAGAGGGAAGAGTGGACTTATTTTCCTAACAAACAAACAAAGAAGGCACAGTTACCGGAGACCACTCCTGTGCCAGCCATTTAGGGCAGTCAAAAATGTTGCAGGGCTGCACGATGGGCATCTTAGGGGTGTACATGCATTTCCACTCTTCCACTGAGGTGACATGCCCCTGGATGTCCTCCTCCACACAGGAAACTGCCCGGTTCTGGATGCCCCCCCCACACGAGGAGGAGCACGCGGTCCACGGGGTGGCCTCCCACCTACAGAAGCAAGGGGAGTCATCAGGGCAGACATGCACATTGCCAAACCTCCTAAGTGACCTTTCTGACCAACCCCGTCCCCAGTGCCTATAGGGACCATCAGGTTCTGAGACGCTATGGTCCAGAGAGCCAAAAGCCATCTATCGCCTGAAATCTGATGAGTAAGAGAGAAGGCGTCAACACTGGCAAATGTGCTCTGTAAACCTTGAAGCTCTATGCAAATGTAAGAAGTTACTGTGTTGAGAGCTGTTCATTAGGATATCTGTGCTGTCTGTAACCTGCTCAAAATAGGGCTCTTCAGTCCTTCTTCCTATGGTTTTAATATATATATTTTGTGTGTGTGTATTATTTTTTTATAAATATATATTTTTCATATATATTTTTTCTATTAAACCACTAAATATTTATGTCAAGACTAAAATTGGTTAATCAATTAACACTTATAGTTTGTACCTGGGCTGATACTTTTTATTTTTAAAGCTAAGTAACTTTATTGCTTATCTTCTGAATGCTTTTACATGAAAAGCTCATGAAAGATCAAGGTAAACCATACACTCTTTCTCCCTTGCTTCTGCAAGCATCAGCTTTTGGACTACATGGATTCGGCACGATTCTGATGGTCAAACTGTGCCATCATTACGTTAAGGAGTAAAAGTGTTAATACAGGCATTATCTACTTGTTCTCTAACTTGAGGGATACTTTCAATTAATGTTCCCCCAGTAAAGAACTTCTGGAATTGTGAAGTTTGGTTTTGATTGGAAGGCTAATGGCATTGGAATCTACAGATGCAGATAAAAGAGAAAATAACAATATTATCGATAATGTTTAAGAGAAGTCCATTGAGTTTTTAGATCGCTACACAGCTCTGAAGCATTTGGGACCAGATGCAGAGAAGTATCCTTGTCTGATTTTTTTCTCTCCTCCTGTACATTTTGAGAATGTAGAATTTGTAAATATAGAAACATTAGGACTAAACTCTTTCTTGCAAGTATTCCGCTTGTTGATGAGGATTACTAGGGAACTTTAAGATTTCTCTTAGGCTTACGAGAGAGATCATTTTAATGAGAAAAAAAAACACAGTGTTACCAAGTTGATCCACTTGAATAGTTAAATTTAAAAATATTGCACAGGCATACCATGGAGACATTAATTATTCTATAAGTAGGGTTTCATGTACATGTGGTCCTGATTTCTCTGTTCACGAGACCAGATAATGTGTGTTTCCCAGTTACAGAGAATTTCTTCCACATTTTCTTCGTACTGCTCAAGTCCAGGCAACAACTGTTATCTTCACTGCCAACAGCCTAAACTTGTTGCCAAATACAATATTTTCCTATGCATATTTATTTCCCCAGGAGACACATAAAAATGTTATTATGGGGAAACTGAGGACTCTGGTTAGTCCTTAGGAAACTTTTTGATCCTTTCAAGAGAACGAAGCAGCTTTGTAGAGAGATTTTCTTCCAGAAAGGTAAGACCAATTCTCATCTGTCTCCACGTAAATCTCTGGAGCTTCCCTCTGGAGGTGGAAAATAGGTCTGATTCACACTGAAACTGGGCTGAATGTGTAAGTACGTACTCATCTTGGATTTGATCTGACACTGAAGTGGGAATATGTGTTTGAATGTACATTTAATCTCTTAGAACATTAAGATGCCATAAAAGGAGCACATTTTCTAATCGGTACTCTAACATCCCTAAACTTGACCCTTCTAAAGAAAGAGTTATTAATTTCTGTCTCAGTATTTGGGCCTGACTCATAATTTTATAAACAGTAATAAGTATCCTTTTCAATGTCAGTGATCACAGAAAGACAAATGATGCTACTATTATTCGAAGAACTTATAGTATGGTTACAGCATGCAACTATAGTTTTATATGTGAAAAATTATAATGTGAATCCTTGCAAAATAATAGGGTTATGAGGAAGAATTTCAAAGCAAAATGTGTGTGGGTGCTTTAAAGAAAGTATAACAATAAGTGAGAGAGGACGTCAGTTAGGATATGTTAAAACAGGGAGCAGGTAAGTGTTTGGGGGAAAAAAGCATATCCAAGAATCTTGCTGTGAAAGAATAAGAAATGAGTTCATATATCAAATATTTTAACTCATTTGGCTTTTAATTTTTTAAACACAATTTTAGAATTTTAAATTCTCGAAATTAAAAATGTGAAAAAGTTGTATGTATTAATTATGAATTAAAGATAATTCATCAGGCTATCTTTTTATATTATGTTCAGATAAGTGTTACAGTCAAAACTGAAAGCAAGAAAAAACAATCTAAAAATCCATTGATTGTGTTTTGTATCTGCACTGTGGTCTTAAGCTCATTTAAATAATTTCAATAAGTGAAGCCTTCTGCCTTGATCAGCAGGTAGCTGCCATCTGAGAACCATTTTTGAGCCTCAGTTCTTATGAAATGAAAATATATTTGTAGAAAAATCTTTCATTTACTAAGACTTTATCAGTAAAGCAGAATATCTAACTTTAGAATTAGTTCAGTAACAGAAGTGCAAGGGGTAGGAAATACAGTCTATCTGCTAATTGTCCTTTCCCAGTGAGATGCATGGACAGGCCAATGTGTACACAGGACAGGTGCAAAAGGACATTAAGGAGGCTTGTTTTAATCTATTATTGAGAATAGTGGCTTCAGGCATTTGGGGAGAATCCAAATACAGAAGAAATCAAGTTTAATCTAGGACAGACATTAATCATACCAGAGAAATATAAACATGAGAGATCATAAATACACAAGAAATTTAGGAGTGTCATTATAGGAAAGACATAAACTTGCTGTTGCTCACCCCGACACACAACTTTGCCTTTGTCTTGAAATATATGGCCTTCCCACAAATAGATACATAGGTCCTATGGATACTTATTTTATAGATACAGGAATTGAAATCAAATAAAGTCTTGGTTCAGTTAAATTAATCTTTTTATATTTTCATTCCATTATTTTTTCAAGAAGAAGAGTTTACTGTGTAAGTTTGGTTCTGGATCAAACCAGCCAAATGATACATCAGTAGTGTTCTAAAGTCATTTATCATCTTTATTAATATAGAAATAAAAAAGCAGGAGAGAGCTGACTACTGAGGTAATCCCTTAGTGGAAGAACTTAAAAAAACCCAAACTATATATGGTATAAATCAAAGGCTCTTCTCTATGTGCTATCATTAGAATGGTGAAAAGGGAGTTTCCTGCTAGTCAGTCTGGATGAAAACTGGCACTAGTATATAGGTATTAAATAAATATCTACGTTTGTGTATGTACATGTGTAAATACATATGCATTAAATGCAAACATATATATGAATATTTGTGTAAATATATATGTCTATATATGTATGGTATATGGGGGTGATGTGAGAGGAATGAGTCAGAGAATGAAGCATCATTGGGGTGTTGGAGTAGATGACCTCAAAAACCTCTACTTGGATTCTAATTCACTAAATATTTGGAGATTTTCAAACTTTGCTTTATTTTATAGTTCAGAATAAAATTAATTTCTGGGCTTGTTTAGTTTGAGATTAAGCAAACTACTGTGAGTTATTTTCACCCAGTGTCCTTGTGATCTGATTTAAACCGTGGGTTCTAAATAGCAGCTGTCTCTCTGAGGTCCTAACGAGCCAGGAGAAGAGAGCAAAGGTCTCAGCACAGTGGAGATTTCAAACTCATTTCTCATGTCTGCTCCCTGAAGGGTTGTTTCCAACGTGGCCGACAGTACACGCAGCAGCCAGCATACTTTTCAGCTTCTCCAGTTTTCTTATGAATATATTAATAAAGAGAATAACTTCTCTTAAAAGCTCCTCAATCACTTTTATTATTTTTCTAGTTTTAAAAAAATACTGTACTTTAAAAAAGCACCACCGTGCATGGAATTTTAAAATGTTTCGGAAAAAGAGTCCCCACAAATGTTCTGAACAATAGGAATATTTAAAAAAAAAACAAAACTGCCTTTTTGTACTCAATTATCATTTCTTTGGGAAAAAAAAAGAGAATATTTAAAGCCTCTATTTAGAGTAATACCACATCTGGAATTCCACATTTGTGGTATTGCGATAATACTTCAGGCTTTGTTTGTTTAACAGTTAGCAACAGTGCTTTAATGACTAGGGTTTAGTCGCAGAGGAAATATAGGAAAGGGAATGAAAGAAAGACATAACACAAACCCATACGCTGTATCCAATCAGAGTGAATTACTGTGTCCACTCCAATGGAATATGATCCTATCTTAAAATAGTTTTTGAATGATAAGCTTCCAGTCTGAGCAGTCCCGTATTATTCAAAAGCAGAGCTCAGGATGGACTGGAAAACACAGTATCTACCATCTTATTTTTACAAAAAAACACAAAATCTCTATACACATATGAAAGAAGCAAAGACCGATTGACTAATTCTAACATCATCAGGATGATGGATTACGTACCGAGGAAGGGGATGGTAGAGGTCATAGGGCATGATCTGCTTGTATCCGTCACTGTTAGGAACAATAATGCCAACCCTCTGAGTAGAAGGTACACACAATAAAATAAACACTAAATGATTACATTATACACATTTTTTTTTAGACAAATGCAAAACAACATTAATAAATTGTCTCTGAAAAACAATATGAAAACAGTTCAATATCTTTATGCTAGCATATGCTTTAGGATGAGGCAAGTTCTTTGAAAGGGCACCATTTACTATAATTAGTTCTCTGATCCAAGCAGGAAATACCACTGGAAAGGGTGGTGGCAAGAAAACTTGGCACCTCATCATTAACTATGACACAATAAGCTTGTAAATGTTCTTTAATCCCCCAAATTATAAATCCTATGAGGTCATTATTATCATCATTATTAATGTTACTTCCAGATGCTCACCAAGCAATTATCGTTACTGTCTCACTTCTAATGAAAGAGATAGCTATATGTAAGAGTACGTACCTGGGAATTGACAATATTACATAATTTGCTATATAACCTAGCAAATAGGTTTCTTCTCTTGGCAGACCTAAGGATTTTAGTAATAGCTGGAAAGCAGCCACTTGGTTACTTTATCAAGGGAAGGGGAACTAGTGAATGTAATATGTAACTAACAGCAAAAGTAAGATCCCTACCAAAATAAAGGTAGGGCAGTTAAAATGAGATGATAAATATGAAAGACTTTTTTTTTTGTCTATAAAATGTGATATAATGTTAACTGCTATTATGGTGATGGTTGTGATTACCATGACTATTGGTAATATACCTAGTGCCCTGAGAAATCTGAGATTTAGAGATAGAGACTAAGAAGCCATAAGAAATGACATGATTGGCTGTGTGGCTAATGGATTCACAAGAAATGATATTAGAGGCTGTGTGGATGTCCCCAGAGGCCTTTAGGACTCCAATAAACTACCCTAACCTATCTCATTGATGTCAGCTAATGCCTCCATTGGCAAGACTTTCTCATTCCTGAGTCCACTGGCTTGTGAAAGATTTATGACCCACGAATCTTAGATAAAAGAGCTAGTACAACAGACCCTGCAACAAGAGTAGGAGACAGAGCTCAATACACAGATATCATTCTGGGGGCAGAATATAGTAGGACATGAACAGAGGGTGATTATTTTGCAAAAGACACATGACAGGAAGTCTCTCTTTTGTATTCAAAAGGAACTCATGTATTTTATATGTATCCCTGGATGGATGGGTATATATTTATGTATACATATTCAATATGTGTTTATATTAAAGACTTTTCATCTCATCCTCTGATATAGTATTTTATTTTTAAAATATGGCTTGCAAACCTAAGTCTTTGGGTAGAAAGAGTGAACTGGTTATACTGTGCATCGGAAAGATAAAAAAGATAGGACTAAATGGAGATCATAAGGAGGAAAGAGAGAGATAAAGAAGGCAGTTCCTGAAAAAATTACTGAAAGGTAAAAGGATACATGAGAAAAATTAAATTTGAAATAAAATGGGAAACAAAGCTATGAGGATAGATTTCTATTCCTAAGAAGGACAACTATTGGAGTAGTAATTTACTTATTTATCTTACCTAACTAAAATTTCTATGTTCATTTGTATGACTAAAGTTTTTGTACTCATTTGTATGACTAAATTTTTATGGTGTATGTATGTATTACCCTTAAGTAACAACGTTAGCTTTTGAGGAAGCTCAAAGTGTCACTGTACTAACACAAGAAAGGAATGAATATTAACATTAAACTTTTCTCCCTGTTTTTCCAAGTAGAGAAACTTCCCATTGTTTTCTGCCTTCTTTTGACAGACAAGAAATCGGATGTGAACGGCTAATCATATCTGTTCTTTCCAGTAATTCTTACATCCACTAATTAAGGGCATTTTCTTTCTAAAAGAACTATATTTTAATTAATTCCAACCTTCTAAAGTTCTTTTAATAAAGTAGAACATAGCCTAATAGTAGTTAATTAAGGAATAAATCAAACTGACTTTGCAGTCATATTTTAGCTAATTCTAATATCTTTACTCATGTCTACATCAATTTCTAAAGTCAGAAATGCATATCACTGCCTTCTCTTCTGAAAAAATTTATAGCTATAATCTGTTGCCCTCAATATTAGAATGAAGTGTTACAGATCTTTGTCAACTGATTTATCAGCTGATGATATTTAAAATGGAGGCAGTAATACTGAAGGAAACAGGCTAGAAAAGAAACAAGGGGGAATGCATAGATTTCAAGATGTTGGTCTTTGCTTTCAACTGATTTGGAAATTACATTTTTGTTTGAACAAGGAGCTTTAAAACTAGATTCAGCAAAACTATAGCTATATTTGTCTTTCTATGGCATGGGTCATAGTGAAGACTCATGAAATGACTCTATGGCACCTGTGAAAACAGAAAGATATCAAAACAATGGTGCTCTATCCAGTGCTGTTCATGCATATTCGTGTGCATGGGCTCTGCTCTCTCTTGGGGTTCATGCCATGGCCCTGGCCTCTCACCACACTGTCACAGAGGGGCAGGCAATGTTGCCAAAATGTAATTTTCTATTGCTTGTCTTTTATTTTAGGCAAGTGTACATATTGAGGAATGATGAAAAAGGATATTATTTAGAGATTTTAAGTTCTTCCCTTGTTTAAGTCTTGATTTGTTTGTGTGTTTGTATGCATGTATTCTTACATATATCTGAATGGGTGGGGAGTGGTAAAGGAGGCAAAAATGATTTAAAAAATAATCACAAAGGGAAGACATTAAGAAACAGTTGTTTGAGGGTAAAACTGCTCATTCTTTATTGCCTTAACGATTCTGACCACTCATGCACTTCTTACATTGAGGAATCCCCAACATCAGGAGTTGTGGTGGGAGGAACATGAGGATGAGGAAGCAGTCATTCTGGACTCATGTGGTGTAAGCAGAAGAAAGACATTGTACCAGATCCTCTCAAGTCCTCATCTTGCTGAACTGCCCACTGATAAGAGAATGCTTCAATGTTGTGATAGGCCCATGGAATGAAATATTATGCAGTATATAAACGTGAAGACTTTTGAACCACTTTTGAACTGTGACATGGAGAATGTTCAAATGTAATGTGAACTGAAACAAATTTGATATAAAATAGAATATACAATGTGATCCATAATACTAAGAAAATTCATATGTTCATATATCATTTATATAATCATTTTCATAATGTCTATACATATGTGTGTGTGGACATGTGAGTACAATATGTGTACAAATGTACACACGAATATGTTAGAAAAAGCTCCAAACAGTTGTTAGTTCCTCGTGTTTGAATATTGGTGTTTTTACTTTCTTTTTTTTTCATGTTTCTCTGTTTTCCAAGTTTTCTATGATGTAGTTACAGGAATTAGAACATTCAAGCAAAACAAAATTCAAGTCTGAGAAAGTATAAGATGGAAACATCTGAAAATATAATATAAAATATAAATGAGGTCACTGGTTCAAATTCCATGTGTCACTTAAAGATTATTGAGTCTTTGTCCTGAAATTATCTCAGAAGCTATTTTAGAACAATAACCCTGACTTTTAAAAATTAAGCCATATTCAGTCTCACAATACTCCGTTGTGGAATCTATATGTTGTGATAAATCTCTAAGAAAAATCCTAATATAATGAACTCTGTGGGCACTTAATTTGTGGGGTTCTGTGTGTGTGTTTTAATAATGGAAATAAATCATAAGTAGTCCCTTTCATGGTTTCAACTGTCCCTTTTAGTGAACCTCTTGGGACCTTTTGCCTCTTCTCCTGGGCTGTACAGCCTTGTTTCTGACTTCTTGATAGCTGGATGTGCTCTAGGTTTGTTAAGCCCAGAGAGTCCAGACAACTCATTACCTTCCCTTGCAAATGGCTTCTTCTCCTGTGATCATTTTTACTGTTCAGAGCACAGCCATCCTCCCATCCACCCATGCTAGATACTGTGAGACATCTTTGCTTCTTCTCTTTCTCATGTTCCCTACAGGCTCTCAGTTCTTCCAGTTGTGATGTCTGCCAACTACATCTCCTTGTGACATGAGTTTGGGCCCATTTGCAGCAGTCTCCAAACAGATGTGCCTGCAGGCATTGCCTCCTTCAATCCAGCCTGCTCATTGCTGTCATATCAATCGGTATTTTACTTCCAAACTCAAAGGTCTTAAGTGGCTCCATAATGCCCAACGAAGTTTCTTAGTCAAGAAATTACTCAGGCTCTTCTAAAGCCTATCCTTATTTTCTCTCTCAACATCTAGCCAGAAATTTTCTCTTCTTCCAAACACCCATAGCATTAACTTCTCTCATCAATTCTATGTACTAACTTCTAACTATTTATAAGTTTTCTTTAAGTACCATGGGACAGAATCCATATTGGTCCTTTACTGTATCTCTTAACACAGTGCTCTATGGAGACAATTAGTAAACATTCACTCAATAAGATCATGCCATTGGCGTATGCGAAAGCAAGCAGTACAACTATCATCCAAAGTTAAAGCAAACAAACAAACAAAAAACAAGGTTAAAAAAGCTTCCAAACTGCCACTGACTGTGCACATCTTTAGTCCCACTAGCTCTGCCATCTGTGTGAGGGAGAGTAGTTTGGCAGTTTGGAAAGGCTGCTCTAGCAGGCAGAGATGACTGGGTGACCTGAGGCAGAGAAAGGCCATCTTAATGGCAAACGTGCTTCTAGCCTGCTTGGCTTAACTCTGTATCTCATCCCACTGGGAATCTCCCAGAAATAGCCATGACAGTTTTTTTTTTTTTTTTAAATTGTCTCTTCTCTTTCTGTCTCATGTGTCTTTCAGACACCATACTGTTTTGTAATTGTGCAACTCAACTCCTCCAGGATAGTCTTGGGGCCCAGACTCCAGTTGACTCCTCTTTGCCTTTGTCATAGTACCAAGCAGAGAACTTGGCACAGGATAGGTTCTTAATACTAATACTAATACTACTACTACTACTACTACTACTACTAATAATAATAAATGAATGAATGGTGGGAGGAGTCCCAGCATGGAAGAGAGTAATTCATCTTCTCTCGACAATTCCAGAATCATAGAAATCAATCTTTTACTAAGCAACAGAATGGAGCAGGAGAGAAGTAATAAAAAGTTGGAAGAGACATAAGCATTTGTTTTTTCATTAGTGGCAGAGAACTTAGGATCATGGCTCAATAAAAAAAGAGGACACACTCAGGAGTGGGAGAGGGAAGGTCAGTTCTGTCACTCTCTTACTGTGTGACCTTGAATGCATTACATCTGGACTTCCTTTTTGGTCATCTGTAATATTCAAGTATTGGATGAAATCAGGAGGTTTAATATGAAGTAAGAATGGGTGCCGGGAAACCCATCTCATGGAGCTCTATCTTACCTGCTCCCTTCTTCGTGGCTGCTGAAGGCAGAACTAGGAGCTTCATGGACCACAGAATATGACAGCACAAATGCTGCACCTAGGATCAGGTTAGCTGAGTTCATGTAGTACAGGAAGTACTCTGGAAATGGAGGCGCTGAGATCCATGACCCAGCTTTCTTTTACGCACCCTAACTTGGGGCAGGTCACTTAACCTCTTTGGGCTTCAGATTTTTCATCCGTAAATATAGATGAGAGTCTCTGTCCTGCTAATCTCCTAGGGATTATATAACTGAACTGAGATAAATGGATGTGAAAGCACTCTATAAGCTTCAAATAGAAGTAACACTGGGCAAGTCATTTTACAGGTTTGGCTCTAATTTAAAAATAATAGCTGACTTAAGTTGCGTGCTTGTGCCTTGCTAAAGCTTTACATGCATTGTCTCATTTAATCTTCATAGGTACTCCTGGCTCATTTTATGACCACAGCAGTTTGACCTAGAAGTCCAATGCGCTATCCACTGCACCACAGAGACAATGTCTCTGGCTCATTTTACAGATGGCAAAACTCAGGCCTAGAGAAGTTAAGTAAAGAAGTTACTTAGCTAGTAAAGTCAAACGTAGATTGAGGTTAAAAATGAGGATCATGATAATAATACCTGTTCTATTAACTCACAAGTTCATTAAAAGAACTGCACAAATACTTCTACTTAAAATGTTTAAAATGTAATGTAACAAGTGATTTTTATTACCAGTGAGCTGGCTTGGTAGAAGAACTGAAGTGCCCCAATAATTGAGTTATAACTGATTGCCTGATGACATTTGGTATGTCTATAAACTTAGGAAGGATATGACCATGCACTCTAAAAAACACCAGAACTCCGCTTTATTTATCTCATTGTAAATAATGCATGAAAGTGGAACTGAGATTTTATTACGATCTTTCTTATTGCTTACTCATTTAAATGAGGTTGATCAAAAGGAAGGTAGTTGCTACTTTTCTAAATCATTTACCTATTGTAATAAAACACAAAGACTTTTGTGATTAGGGAAGCATTGTATTATACTTCAATTACAAACCATTTTCTAGTTCTCACACTGAATTCTCCTTTTTTGGAGATGATCATGGCATAAATGCCATGTTAATTAAATGGCATAAATGCCGTGTTAATTAAATGGGAATTATTAGACAATTGCACACTAATTATCTTAATTTCTCATGGTCATTATATTTTCAAAATCTGATAAATGTGATTAACTTTCATAAAGATATTACCTAGGATTTTGCATCTACTATTATAAAAACAAGAAATAGAGAACTATCTTTTTAGACTCATATAGATAATTCTAGAGTTTTATCTTTTTGTGGAGAGAGCTGCTTTTGGGAGAGTATAGGAGTTTCTCTGAGGTAATATAAACATTATCGAAACCAAGATCTTAGTCATTTTAGCTGCAGCAACATTTATTGAGTGTTTATCGTATGTCAGGCAATCTGCTAAGCTTTTAAATGTATTACACCATTTATTCCTCATGACTGCTCTATGAGGTAAGCACTGTCATTATCCTCGATTCACTGGATGAAAAACTGAGGCTTAGTAGGAAGAAATAATTTGCCAACGGCTACTCAACCAGTAAGTGGCAGAGCCAGGATCCCAAGCCAGTCTACTTTACCCCAAAGCTCCCTTCCTAACCACCAGGCTGTATTGCCTTTGGACTAACTGGTCATTAAGTTAGTGTGACCAGGTTTTTACATGCCCACTATACATCCTGCCTCTCGCAATGAAGACTATTTCTTTTAAAGTTGCATTAGGATTCAGTTATCAGATTTTGTTCATAATTTGGTCCATGGCCAAGATGACTTATATAATTTTCTGTCAAATTAAGTGGAGGTGGACAAAAAACATCTACTGGAACTCCCCAAGAACTGCTGCTCGGGGCATACAAGTTTGGGCCTTTGTTTAGAACTTTTGTTCTGAATCCCTTGAGGGCGGGGGAATCTGGATTCAGTTTCAGCTAGAAACAGATTTGTTTGCTAATAATTGTGACCGTGATAGTGTGATGAGTGAGAGCTTTTTTCACTTGTCCAACCTTGCCAGTTTAAGCCCCCTTCATTACTGCCTTGGAGGGAAAACAAGAGGTCTGTGCCAAAAAAAATCTGAAAAGGTGCTTCTCTGATCTTCTCACAAACAATGTCTTGCACAATTATCCCCAGATAGCCTTAACGGTCCTGCCAGTCTCAGACTGAGATATGTAAGGCCAAATGTAGCCTATTTTACATTTGACTTAAAGCCACTTCAAAAGTATAAGGTGTTTATTAGCTGAACTAAAACTATGCCATTTTATTTGTTGATGAGCCAAAGGCATATATGGTGGCTTTCTGGCTAAGCGACAGACTTTACCCTTCACCCAAGAGGCCAAGATGACAAAAACCATCGCACAAACCAGCAGACAATGCATTTTAAAAAAATTTCCCCCAGTGTAAAACAGAGCTATGACTACAGCATGGCAAGCACAAGAGAGGGTTTTACATTAGATTAGATTCCAAGTGTCTTAACTATATGGGAAAGAGTTCCTACTATAGCATTACATTAATGAAGCAGAAAATAAGTTAAACATGTGTAGGTCCCTGGCATACAGGAGGGTCATGCCTCTGGACTTCTGGGACTATCCAAGTTGAGACTACCACCCGCACATATGCTATGCTGAGTATACAGCATATGATGAGACTGGTGATGTCCCAGCTCCAAGCGACCAGTGAAAATTATTCTTAATTTTAGCTAAAAGCCAACACATTTTTAACTTTACTTTCTCTTCCCTTCCATTATAAGCACTAAGTTTGGCTTCCTTTTTGAGGCTACTTTTGGCTAGGAAACAAAGTATTTTATCGCCTCATAAAAATGACTGCATAAATGACACCAGCAGAGAGCAACAAAGCTCTCTTAAGATGGAACTACTGGCTGTCAGGTAGGCTTAACGATTGGTCTTGTAGCATAAGGAACTCAAATTCCTGTCTTAGAAAAATGTTGAGTTACTGTATGTCATAGACTTTCAAGCTTGCTTTAGAATAGCTGAAACCAAGAACTAAGTCACTAAATTCTATATGTCTATTGTACACAGTAGGATTTCATTTGTGTTATGAGCTATAAACAAGATGAAAGAAATATAGCGAGAGAATAAACAGTGGTTATCTGTAGGCAATGGAGATTTCTAGTGAGTTTTAATGTTTTCATTACAGCTTTTTAACTCATCAACATTTCTAAGTTAGCATTAAGAGTCAGAAAAAGTCATAAAGACATAAAAATTATTTTGAAAAGAATAGGCTAGATGTCAACAATCTTCTTAGCCCAGAGAACCACTAGATGAACCATGAACCAGTCCACAACCATGGAAGCCAGTTGGTGAGTGAAATGAGTAAGTGATGTCATTCATTAGTTCAAATATATAACATTTACTTATTGTAAAAGGAGATTAATGAGAACAGTGATGCTATTTTGGTAATCAGAAAAAAATGGATTATCGAGGATTTTGGCTAATGATTGTCACACCTAGTTGGTTTTGGTTTTAGATGTAGTTATAAGAAGTTCTCATTATCACAGAGAAGTAGTTGCTAGTAGTAACAGTTTTCACAGCTCACCTTGCAATCTTAGGATATTTATTTTTTTCAATTTAACTGACATAATCGAAGACTTTAACGATAAGGGCAAGAAGTATTTACTTTGGTAGTATAAAATTTTTACAATTGTTACAAGTATTTTTATAACTTAGCTTAGGTCAAATAAGTTAAAATTAGTTTGACATGTTAGAATACACTTTTTGTGAGTTACTTTTTAAAGATACTTCAAAATATGTAAAATAAAACTTAATAAAGCAACTTTATGGAACAACAGGTTCTGTAGGCACAGTCTGAAAACTATTCATTTAGTGCAACAAATAATCCCCTTACTCCCATTTTATAGGGGAGAAAACTGAGATGCAGAATTGTAAACTAATAAACCTAGGGTTACAGAATTAGCGTCCTTTTTGCTGTCCATGGTCCTTCCAATCTTGACGGAATAAACGTGGCTATCTGAATGGCATTTGCTCTCAATATGTAATGGGCCCCAAATCTTACTCTAATACATGTAAAGTGAACAAATGGCTCATTGGCTAGAAAAAACAAATTTCTTTTGAAATTCAAAAAATATGTGACTTTATCTGTACTAAGATTGTCTCTGTTTTCTCTTTTGGGGGCTTCAAATTTTGGACACAAAGGCATTGGTTTAATATCATTGTGTCACTCTTGATTTTATTATTAGATAGTTAAATTTGTAGTTAGAAAACAGTTCCTTGAGGGCTTGATTCTGGTATTCTGATGAGATCTATTCTATAGAGTCTATTTATCTTCTTTTCTCAGACCATCACTTCTCATTTTCTCTTGGAATTCAGAAAGACTGCTTTAATCTCAGGCATGCAGATGAATTCAATGAATTTCACAGCAATCTGAAGTATTTTAACCTTAGAGAAGCATATCTATATTTCCTAAAGCAGACTTCTCTTAAACGTCTCCTATTGCCATCTTAATTTTTACAGCTTTGTTTAATTACTTCTGCAATAAAAAAGCAGCTTCCTGACATTTGCCTCTCACTTATTTTTTTCTTTCTTTTTTTTTTTTTAACAGCCACCTGTCCCAACATTTATACATGTGCTGCATTAGATGTTTTAAAATAACACTGGATGCAGAAAAAGCACAAATTACACAGGAAAACTTCTTTAGATATAGAACGGCCTTTTGGTTTTGGATAACAAATAGGCCACAAATATTACTCCAATAGAGAAGATACATAAAAATCAGAAGCCAGAAAAAACTACGTAAATTTTTTTCTGATTATAAACATTTTCTTAAGATGGTTAACATAATGCTTTTATTTCACAACTGTCTTCCATGGCCATCTCTTCGTTGAAATTATTTTCCCAGTAGAAAAAAGCTTTATGCAGTTGTGAGAGTGAACTCATTTCTCTTAGAAATACATATACAAATTTTTATGGAAGTGTATGTAAGACTTCAAGGTCTCTCTATGGCTGAGCTGACCTGCCTGTAATGGGATTAACTGTTCTTTTCATGTACCAGTCTTTCTGGTATAGATATGGATAAAGATGTATAATAAATAGAATAATTTTTAAATAGGGTTGAATTACATTAGTAATAATTATCTTGGCTAAATATACTTCATACCTTTAATATTTTCAAAATAAAGACGTCCAAGCAAAATTCTGACACTTCATTAAGTTTTTTTTAACCATATACAATGTTAATACATTATTTTCTGGTGTAATATAAAGCCAAATTAAACTTTGCCTAAATTATATAATTATAAAATATCTATTCTTTCTGTTTCTTGCACACAAACTTATCATTCTGAATTCACTTTTATGAGCTATGAAACAAGCAGTTTCAAATAACACGTAGAATTTAGAATTCATGACTGAGGCAGAAAGAGTACAAGTAAACTTTAAAAAGTTAACAGCAGAAAGCAAAAATTAAAATTGTATTCAAAGATAAAATGATTTTTATCTGCGTTGCTCATGTAGCAATTTAATTATACAAAGTTTTGCTTTATGCATATATATTTAGTAAACTATGATTTTAAAAAATAACATCGAGGTGTTTCTCAGAAATTGAAGGAGCTTGGGAAAGAATCCTTTGTCTTTTGGTCTTCAGGATTAGTTTTGTAGAAGAGTTTTCTTACATCCTCTCTCATACGATGGGGATGAGTAAGCTAATAAAGAGATTTACTATGAAGGGGTGCAATAAAGGCAAATATTACACCTAGGTAAAGATTCTTGACCTGCACTTGTATGACTACTCCTCATCTGAGATATTTCATTCGTCGGTCTGATTCTTGATCCTGCAAATAACTGAAAGCCAATTATGGTTTCCAAAAAAGCAAACAAGGACATGTGGAAACATCAAGTGTCTCTTTAAAGCTCCTAATTAGAAAGACCTTAAAAAAATCTGACTATTTTGGAAATACATCCTGCTTTCTCTTTAACGAGGACTGAGTTTGTTCAAATGTAAAACTGTTCTAAGACTGGTTTTGATTCTAGTTAATCGGTGTAGACTACCACAGGCTAAAATGGGTCAGCTGTGACCCTGATATATGGTCTGCTGTGGTCAGGTCACTGATCAAGTAACAGTTAAAATGGAAAGTATCCTGAGAACATTGTAGCATCACGCTTATTAAGGTCCACTGGTCTGGACCTTGTTAAGGAGGGAAACAAGTAACCATAATGAAAGAAAATCAGAAGAGAAAATGACTGTGAGTGCTTCACTTGTAGCTTTACAAACAGAAAATCCGTAGACCCTGGGGTGGCATCATATAGCAGCAAGAACAAGGGGCATGGGTACTAACAACACATGATTAGGAATGGACACTGGACAGCAAACATTTATTTATTTTTAATTAAAAAGTTTAATTTAAGACGCTTATTTGGAACTTGACTTAAATTAACTAGTAGATTTGACTGACCTGGCTGGACAAGGATCCAAGTTGCACTCCTGAAGTTTGGGCTTGGGTTTGATGTTCTCTGGGTAATAGTGACAGTACTGATCAGCAACCACGCGGTTGCTCCGAAGGTCATAACACTCAGCTGATGTCAGCTGGTAACCTGCAGTATCAAACCATACAGGGAGTTTAACCAAACACGTCAATATCATATATTTCTTTATGCTTTTTGGCCATCTCATATTAAGGAAATTCTTCCCCACTGTGCTAGTCATTACCAGGACAGAAGACAGGTAAAAAGAAGGCTCATTAAGTTTTGCAGGCCTCGAATACTGTTTTACTACTCAAATTTTAATAATTAAATCCTAGGGCTTGAACTACATAACGGCATAACTAGATTATAAGACTCTGTTGGCAAGAACCATTCTTATTAGTTTTGTATAATCGAAAAGTCTAACACAGATTCTCAGTATCATTCAGTATTTATTTATCAACCATCCCATACCTGGATGCAAAATTGGCTCTCTTGTACCTGGGATACCAGGGAGAAAAACTTCCAGATAAGTAAGTAAGATAAACTCCAACACTGCTCCTTTGGTCAATGAGGGACAATGGAACATAGCACAGGATCAGGTCCTGCCAGGTGCCTGACATTATTTTTGCCTGAACTCAACCTGAAGGGGTTAAACTGAGTAAATACACGATCAAGTCCCTAACAGTAACTGTCATAAATTCCGTTTTTCTAAAAAACTAAAAAAGCCCTTCCTATTATGCAATTTTTGCTTCACCCAAAATTCTCTGTCATTTGTTCTTAAGTTTCTAACCAATATTTGTTTCCATGCACAAATTTCCACTGTTTAGAGAATCCTCTTTAAAAAAATAGTGTTGCTGAATAATACTTAATTCTGTTTATAATGTGTTCTGCCTTTTTTACCTGCCTCTTTGTTGTTCTGTGGATTTCTGGAGGGGTGCTGATGAGGACTTAGATTCTTGGGGAGAAAAATAAATGTACATAAGGAGTTTTTAAAAAATTAACCTTTTTGTATCATTTTAACCTTAACTAACTCCAAAATATATCCTCGCTGGCAGGTGGTTAAGTACTGTTGCTAAATATGTGTTAGAAAATCAGATTTAGAGTCCTTAAAAATCTTGCAAAAGATTTTAGGAAATCAGATGGAGGTTTATAAACCAGAGTTCCTGGCTTGAGGCTGTTTTCTCAGACCACCCACAAAAATTAATTGTTCATTAAAGCCCTAAAAAAAGACCTTTTTACAATTTTACGGTAAAGATGAAAAGCATGAAAGTTAATGGGTAAGAGCACATGTTCCATTTAATTTTTTTCTTTATAAGAAAATCAAAGAGCAAAGTGATATTTTCTGCAAGTAAATGTCTTTATTTTTCAATTACATTATACTCAAAAGCTAATAAGTTTATGGCAAGCTAATCATTTTATAATTTTCCATAAAATGATTTCACTTAAGGACAAAACTTACCATGTAGTAAAATGTAGGCACAATAAGTAAATTATAAATCTGAGATTATAATTTTAAAAATTATAATTTGTCAGTTTAAAATGTTGCTTTGAAGCTCTTCTAGAGTTTGTGAGATGGAAGTTTAGAACAAAAATTAAATAGATGACCAAAATGGTCGGATAATCATGTTTTCTAAAGCTTCACAAAGTATTTGGAATAGCAATTCTTTACACTTAGCAAAATGGTTGACTAGTTAAATCTGGAACCAGAAACATAAAAGAGAATTTAGAGATCATTTCTTCAGGAAATTTTAAACTATGGTCCATGAAGTAAGATGCTCACATCTTTGCTCTGAGCATTACGTATTCCTTTTATCTGGACTTCCGAGTAAGATTTCCACTTGACAGTTCTACTTCTTCACTTAGACGTAAAGAAAATAAGGCCCAAAGGGGTGAGATATATACAACTCTAACATTAATTGACTTATTATACAGCAAGCCATTGTCAAAGTTACTGAAATTATACTCCAATAGCAGCAATACATGAAACTGGCACAGTGGGCATGTTACTGAATTGCTACTTCTCACAAAAACATGGTCTTCATTTAAAAAGGAAAGAAAAAAAATTACTCCCCCTTATTTCTTTCTTTGAAACCATTTCCTGTGCTAGTCATTAATAGGTGAATCAAAATAACATATTTCCATGAAACATCAATGTAATTGGCAAGTTTATTTTTAAACAAAGTAATTTTATATTCAGGACAGATAGAGCAACTGGAAACACTATTTTATGGAAATGTTTAAAATGTTGAGCTAATACATAATGATAAAGTAAAAGCACTTGATGTAGTTTGGACTGCTTTTAAGCTAAGGTCTAACATTGCTCTATAGAGCCTCATTTTGAGTGGTTTGTTCACATTATGTAGACATTGATAATATAGCTGAAGATGAATTATATGATGTGCTCTTAATTGTTTTATAAAAATTAATGGATAATCATTTAACTTCATTTTGAGGTACCATCTTTCTCTTGCCAAAATAATCTAGCAATACCTATATGGATTAGGTACTTAAAACTAGCCAATTAACAGGCTTCTGTAAAGCCGGACCTAGTATTTACTTGATGTCCTCATTTTTAAAGTAATGTACATACAATTATGTACCCATTTTATTACCAAAACTTAAAAAAAAAAATAATAATCTACGAATACTGGCTCAGTTGGAAATGAAACTAAAATAGTCATAGACTGCTTATTACCCTTCTGGAAAGAATTTTGGTAATATATGCCAATAGCCACAAAAATTCTGAAACTCACTCTTGAGAATTTACTTCAAGGAAATAATTTCAAAGGAGAAAAATATTTAAGTATTAAGTTTTTCATTACATTACAATAGAGAAGTTTAAATGAACTAAATGATCTATAAAGATATGGCTAAATTATGAAATAATTCAAAGGAATTATTATGTAAACTTTATAATTATAAAGGCAGAAAATGAGGGGGGGAATCTTTTCTAGTAACACAAAATGCTGTCCATGTTACAGATATGACAGAGCAAGGACAGAAATTCAATTGACAACTTTGCAAGAGAGATGTGTTTTAATGCTAAATAAGGCAAGTGATATTCTTTTTACTTCACGAATGATGGGGAAGAGCTGAAAAAAACGACTCAGCCTAAGTCTACAGTGCAGTTATTTTTCTCCCTCTTGACAATAAACGACTTCTTTTAATTAAATTAATCTCTGATTCTTTTTGGACACATCATGGTATGCAGCTGGCCTGGCAAATATTCTTCACTTGATTTTTGAATAAATAAGTTCACTTCAACCAGATGAGTAGTTTATTCTCATAAGAACAGAATCACCTCAAGATTGCGCTGTTGACAAGCTCTGATAGTTCCTGTCTTGGCCTTCCATGGAATCAAGGAATGGAGTAAACACCGTTTCCTCTAATGGGATTCTATAGAGAGAATATATTTATGGAGCATTTAGACTGAGGTGTCTGCCTTACAAGAGGGCTTCAGGATTTGGACCCATTCAGAAGAAAGGATCTGATCCACCATGACACTAAATTTCTTCTGTGCTGCAGTGACTACTCTTGTAATAGCTAAGTCTTCTCTCATAGAAGCCAACAGTTCCTAGGCTAAATGAACACCATTACCTCCTCCACAGGTTGCTGAGCAAGGAAAGAAATCCGTCTCCCTCCATCGGTGGATGATAGGCTGATAGAAGATGAACTGGACTGTACTGTTGGCGGGCCCCGAGTTGCGGATCTGCAGGGAGACAACAGCAAAGGAGATGAACCAGTATGACAGGAAGGTGCTTTCTGGGTTCCTTGTAACTTTGGACAAGGATGTGTGATAGTACTGACAGTCTTTGGTGGTGTGAAGGACTGCTTTAAGAGAGAAGTGGCAATAGTCATAGCATCCATCTTAACCATTTAACCAGTGAATGGTCCTTGCATCACTAAGAAGAAAGAAGAAAGAACCTTCCCAGTTCTATTGCCAAAGAACAAGAAATAGCAATGCTTCGACTTGTGGTTCCAGTAGAATCTTATCCCAGGCTACTTAGTCCCTCACCCTCTTTTATTTCCAACCTCTCTCGTATAACAAGTAAAATTGTGTGGATTTTTAAATGTAGGATCAGAAATAGACAATTTGTTCTAAGAAAATTATAAATGCCACACACTGCAAAAAATGAAAGATATTGTCTTTGGTTAAGAAAAATAAAAGAGTTACAGAATTAAGTAGCTAGTCCCACTCAGAGACATACATGGAGATTCCTGACGACTTGGTGATTTATATATTTTAATGTGCATAGTTACTCACTGGAAGCTTGCTAAAATGCAAATTCCTGGGTTCAAGCCCAGAGATCCAGGCAATTCAAATGTAGATAGTCCAAGACCAAACTTTAAAAAACACCAATTTACAGTTTGAAAGCAAATACTTCAAATAAAATATGTACTTATGGAAATTACAACTCCTTTGTTTTTGAAAAGAGGAAATGTGAGGCAGTAATTCTTTAATGGTTCTTAAAAGTGCAAGGTTGAAATAACATACTCAAACTGAAAGAGAAGGATAAAAGTACCCAACAGGAACAATGCCTTGATTTCATGAAGAGAGAATGACATGTGATATAACGTTTAGACAGTTGGGCAAGGGCAAGGCTTGGGCTATTTATTACACTAAAAGAAGTTTCATGGACAACTGAGAGAATCACCTCTTACTCCAACTTTATTACAGGAATGAGAGAAGTGTCAATCAAAATCACATGGCCAAAGCCTTTATTAATGTTTTCAAGCCTTAGCACCATCTCAACTACTGTTTATCTAAGACAAATTGATAGATTCAGCCTTTAGATTTTTAAAAAGATAGCCTTATTTTTCTGTGCCACTGAATTTAACACCTAGGATGCAGAGGGTTACAGGTACACTGAAGAAACAGGGAGTAGGTCCTAATTCCTTGATTAGTGTTTGGAGTTTAGATGAGAATATGGAAATATTTCTCAGAAAATATGTAAGAGCTGGAAAGGAGAAAGAAGAAAGAGAGAAAAGCTACAGAATAGTTCATATTATGCTGGGATTCTGACCCATGGTGCATCCAGGTCTTTCCTAATTAGAATAAACAGTGATATTATACCCTACTTTAAAGCAGAAACAGCTGAAGCAATATAGTGTCTTTCACAAAAGGGAACATGGCTTATAGATTAATATTTTTCAGTCCTATATGTCAGATACAGGATATCTAATTGCTTGCTTAGGGATGTAGTATTAATCACATTCTTTGGAAAACTTTTTTTTTTTTTTTTTTTTTTTTTAAATTTTAGCTCACAAAAGCCTATAGCTCTTTTGGGATGTGTAGTTATCACGCTGGAAAGCTATTAGAAGGCTCTCATTTGAACATGAGCTCCATGAACAAACGAAAAGGTCAGAGGATTTGTTTAGATCCAGAGAGATGAATTGTTTTGCAAGGAAAGAAAACAAGCAGCTTAGAAAGAGTATTGTTCTTAATGAGATTAATGAAAGTGATGTATAATGACCATAAGCTCTGAGGCTGTATGTTTAGATTTGAAAAGAGATTGGAAATGAACAGAGACATAGTTATTTCGGGTAGATAAAACCAACAGCGATGTATGGATATCTCTGACCACATAATCTTGCTTAGTTCCTTCAAACTGATAACAACATTCCTGCTTCTTCCTTCTCTATCTTCTTCTTCCTTTAATAATAACAGCAACAACTACTTCAGCAATCAGCACTTATTACATTCCTACCTTGTGCAAGGTACACTTTATTTATAAATTATAATCTTAAAAGGACTCTGAATTATTTTCCACATTTACATTACAATGAGAAATGAGACTCAGAGAGGTTAAGTGACTTGCTCAAGGCTACACAGCTAGGGAGTAACGGCTAGGATTTCAGGTGTGCCTGGCTCGCAAGCTGCCATTCTTTTCTTGGTACCAAGAAGTCTTTGTTAGTGTTGTGGAGAGAGAGGCATTTATCTTCAGTGATATCCTTGTACCGCTCTTATCAGAATCTTCTTAATTTTTCATTTTGAAGTAGAAAAAAAATGTTTAAAATAAAAAGAAGAGGCTAACCTCTGTCTAACTTTGATGGACTAATTGTGGCTTACAGAGATGAGCCACTATGTTTGTTTATTCTGGCTTTATTAATTCTGGGCTGCTGGGACCATTGTTATCATTAGCTATGGAGCTTCATAAACCCTAAATCCTTAAACATCAGGACCTAGTTCTCAAGAGTATGTTGAAAGCTTCAGTTTGACACACTAGAATTTTGTTTCAAGGAGCTAAATACATCTGGCACAAGTAATTTTGACCTGCTTAAGTTAATAAGGGAAAAGAATTGTTCTGAACCAAGCTCTTCTTCCTGTAATTACAATAGTTCAGTGTTTCTAATTCAATATAATGACTTCCCACACTGAAAATAAAGGAAACAAAAACTGGTCACTTTCCATAGCAATTGATCGCACTGTCAGAACAGAGCTGCAGGGCGGTACAAATGTGTATGTGGGTAATGGTTGAGCTTTAAGTCTATGTAAAATCAAAGGAATTAAGGAGAAATTTTGAAAACACAAAAGACATCAAGTACACAAAGTTTCTTCCAGATGAAGCGCTAAGAAATGCCAAACCTTTTTCTTCTCAGTTGGGAAAGGGCAGGTAATTTGTAAGCCTTGAGATGTTCTCCAACCAGGTTCTTTTCTCTCCCTGATGTTGTAGAGACTTTTCCCTTCGAGAGAGGCCAGTAGGGGTCTGGCACTCAGGGGTCACCCCTCCCACCGTGGCGGCAGTTGAGACTCTACTCTGGCCTGAGGCAAAGAGGACAAAAAGAGGCTGTGGGCAGACCTGATCCTGTGAGCCTCTGAGCTGGGACCCACAGTGGTATTTGACTTGGTCACACTGCTATCAAAGCTGCTAGGGATATCATGACTTGGGAGTGCTTAAAAATGGTAGAAATAAATCAATATGCCTGCTAGGGAGGGGATAAAATGGAAAACAGATGAATCTATTTATTAAATGCCTCAGTTAGCTACATTCAATGTGGGGCTGTTCTGATGGTTGATGGTGATCGCAAATCCTCAAGAAACTGTAAAAATATTTCGAAATGCTTTCTTTGAGGGGCTTTCAAAACATGCTACAGGGTAAGATGTTTCTTACAGCACTTAAATATTTAAAAATACTTAATACTGATATAATTGTTATTTTATTGCCTTTATCCTTCATTATAAACTCTATGAAGGCAGGTACCATTTATCTTACTCACCACGCTTTCTTTGGCATTATCTTACAATGTTTGACATATAGGTGTCCAAACAATTGCTGAATAAATGAATGTATGAATGAACAAATTACAAATGAGCATAGTCCACTCAAATACTTTAGGAACTGTAAGCTATTATTTGTGACAAATTTTTAGACATCATCTTTTTATATGTATCTACCAGTTTTATTGAAGATGTTATCGATCATTTCTTGCTAATAAAACTGATAATTTTGATAAAATGTTGCTAAAATTCATGAAAAGAAGCATTACAGTTACCACACTACCCTTACCCAATAGTACTTCCTATCCTCCTTTGAAAGTACAGTGATATAGTAGAGTGGAAGGGGCTTGTAAAAATGCTAGTTATTATTGGAATGAAACATAAATTCAATCATTCCACTGTTTGAAATGCCTGACGATTTTAACAGTTGGAAATACTAAGATTAGGGATTATTCAGGAAAAATAATGATGAAAAATTGTTACCACCCAACTTTACTTTTACACTTTTTAAAAATAGTTTTCTAGGCCTCCTAAAATTCCAGACGTCAATATTGGGAGATACAGCAGTTTCAGCCCATAGGCCCCTGGCTCAGGGTTGCATGAGAGATGCTGGTTATAGATTTAGTACCCAGAGCCCTTGAGTAGGGCAGGAGATCAGAGATGCCTCTCTGGGAACAATGGGTGTGATGATGGCCCATAAACAAAGAACTGGAAGAAATATATCAAGAAAGAGATGCTGAGAGGCTGAGCAGACCTGAACCTACTGAAAGGACAGCCTCAGTGTCAGATGGAGAAGGAGGGCAGAAAACAAATGACCAGAGTGGAACCAAGGGTCTAGGATTGGAAAAGTGCTTCCCACTCTCCACGATGGTTCTTGGATTCTGAATGTTATACCTAGCTGTGCAATTGCTGAAACACTGTGGCTACAGGAGTGCAGAAGGAGTCACCGTAAAATATTTCTCTGTAGTATTCAGATTATTCTGAGCTAAAGACAACTGAGACCCTGCAGGCTCAAGAGAAACTCCTGTGCTACCCACACAACTACCTAGAATTTAAATTAGGGGCCATGTCCATGATAAGAAATTATCAGCGATTACCTTTTTGACCTATTTAAGTGGCAGGGCAAACTACTAGTTACTGAGGATCCGCTCTTCTTATCATTCCATAATGACCCTCCTCTCCTCCGAAGTCCCAGGGTGCCTTATCTCATCCTAGATCAGAATTCCATATATACCTTACATTCCTGTCTCTGAACCTTTCATGTATGTGGGGTCTCTGACTATTTCATGTATGTGGAATTCCCATATGTACGTATGTATACAACTAAATTTGAGTAATTTTCTCTTGTTAATCTAATCTGCCTCATGTAGATGTAATTATTGGTCCAGCCGAAATAACCTACAAGGGTAGAAAAAGTTTCTTTCTCCCCAACATGAGAAATTCATTAAGAAATTCAGTGTATTGTAATAAGCTCAGTTCTAAATTCTTGAAATCTATCAGCATAAAGGGGCATATTATTGCGAGAATTACTACCTGTAAATTTGGGTAGAAAAAAGAATCACTATGTATTACATGCTTCTTTTATTTCCTACAGTTTATTTAAATTTTTATTCTCAAGAATATTTGGCTTGTGGCAATGATTTTCCCTTTGTACGAATGCAGGTTGACTGGTATGGGGTGGTCATCTAGAAACAGTCTGGGCGGCAGGGTAAAACCAAGCTGGGCTTAAACGTTTGCCAAAGCTCAGCCTCCAGTGGAGAAAAGAATTGATTATTTCAAGCCCACCCAATATTCACAGGCTGTCCAAGTCTCACAAAGGCTTTCTTAATCACATCAACCTATAACAAGTATCTATAGCTTTTACCATCTGTCCACTTTATTTTAGTACTTAATTATATGCATCACTATTTCCAAATTTCCTATCCAGTGTTTTATCTCTCAAATGGCATCATAGGCTAGGAGAGGGCAGATAACATATTTGGGTGACGAATTATGTACAGGGTTATGCTCAAGGCTGTCAAAAAGAAATACAAAGGCATCATCTCTGCTCAATACTCAAAGTGATACAAATGGAGACTACGACGTTTCTATCTCCAGCAGTAGTCAGACAAGCTACTTAGGCAATAATTGGAATGATGCCAATCTTCCTAACCAAGTTCCCCGACTCTAAAAATGTAATGCATTTAGTAAATTAGCCTCTGTAGAAAATAACTGTTCTCTAGTTAACCAGTGCACAAATTCTGAGTCAGTGTTCTTAGTTCTAAGTCTCCTTATTCTGCTGTGCATTTCTGCTACTTTGGTGGCTTAGGTACTCATCAGTCACTTTTCTATCTAATACGACTGTCTTCTTTTTAAAAATGGGCACAAACTAAACATGTTGCTTGCACAACTAGAGCTAAGTTGGAAGTACTAATAAAGAATGGACTATTACTGAAAAAGACCCTTTTTTATTTGGGAAAGTCATTATCTTTCATTGGGTCTGCAGCTTCAGAAAAGATGCACATGGCATGGTAGGAGGAAGGGAATACTAAAATTAGCCAGACAACAAGCCAATAGCCAATTGTCCGTAACAATTAATGTGATGACAGATGTCACAGCCAGTCTGTTCTCCCGTTCATTTGTCTTAACAGCTACACCTGCCAAATTGTTCCTGCATATACCACTTGTAAATTGATCAGCTTCGGACCACCTTCAGAGAAACAGCTTTCTGCCATTGTGTAGAAGAGTACTGTGATAAGTTGGACCAGAAATTAAAGCATTTCAAAGACACAGAAAGGAAGTAATTTGGCTCTATCTGCTTTTATACACACTATCTCTTTCCATTCCTCACCAAGACTCTATGGGGAGGTATTTTATTACCATTTTTTTCAAATGATTAAACAGGCTCAAAAAGGTAAAACAATGTACTGAAGGTCACATACCCAGGAAGCAGGAGAGTATACTAAACTTTAGAGAGTTTATCCTTTCTACCTTTCTAGCATTTCCAAAAATATTTGTATGAAGTTTAAACTTTTGGAAGACACGATCCCCTAGGAAGCAAGATAAGAATTTAGTCTGGTTTTAATCTTTAAAAGAGATTCTAAAATATAATTTTGGAACCAATGGCAATATATAATAATTCTCACTGTGAGAAAATTTTCCTTTCTTGCAAAAAATACCTTTTCCTTTTAAGTAAACAAAAATTGTATTTTGGCAATAAAATTCCATGAAGATGTTGACAAATAACCATTTCTATTTTGATTCCTACGTATCTCATTCAAAAAGGAAGTCATTGCTTAAATTAATATATAGGACAAAAGAGATTACACTCATAATGACATTGAAAACAAATTTCAAACTATGTGTACATTTACAAAGCATCTTATTCATAAAAGATGATTTAAGAAAAATCGAATGGTAATCTTTCATTTTCAGCTATTTCAGGGAAAACTAGGGAAGAAAAAGTTGCCTTGTTATGAATCACTGGAAAAAGGTAATTTTCTTCATTTTTTCTGTATCTTCTTAAATCATCTGACTCATTTTCAACTTTGAATAAATTGATTTTTAAAATCATATATTTTATTAGAATAACTTTACATCTCTTTGATCCTGCTATTTTCTAATAGACCCCTAATTTCCTTTCATTTGCAACTGAAGTCATTTGTATTGTCAGGATACGCAATGCAAAAACCACTAAAATGGTAAGTTAGCCTGTTTCTGATCGAAAATATTCACTAATGGTACGCATCTAGAAAAGTATCAAAAACTTCTTTAAATCCATTTTTTTCCTCAAATATGTGTATTTACATGTAGAAGAAAAAAATATTCTCAGAAGTAACACATAATACTGAAAAGCGTTCTTGGCCAGAAGTAGAGATGTGGTTTTTGGTTCAGGTTTGTCACTGAGGTGAGCTTGGGCACATCACTCAACTTCTCTAAGACTCAGTTTCCTTGCAAGCAAAATGAAGATGTCAGCATCTGTCCCACTTCAGCAACTGCCATGTGGCTAAAAGCCCTTTATTCATCTCCCACTTGGCAGTGTTTATTGGGTTTTTCTTATGGAGATATGAAGACAAATATGATTGCATCCCTGCCCACAAGGAACGCACAGTATGGAGATGAAATTCAAACACGAATTTTAGGTTGAGTCACAGAATGCTTCTAGAAGGAGAAAATCTTGAGGGACAATTATAAGTTAGTGAAGTGAATGGCAGAAGATAAGATAGGAACATTCCAGACAGAAGGCACAGCATTATGCAAAAGTAATCAATTATGAGAGTAAAAGATGCTGGGGGACCTGCAAGCCATTCAGCTGATTGAAACAGGAGGGGAAAAGTCAAAGGTAAGGTTGGAAGGGTAGACAGAATTCAGATTACTGAGAGTAACACATATTATGCTATGGATGTGCATTTTAACCTCAAAGCAATGAGTGAAGGTGAGGTGCAATGTAGGATGAAGAGGGTGAGTTATGGTTTCAGAAAACTTACTCTGCGGGCAACATAGGCAATGGATCAAAGGCTGGGAAACTAATTCAGAGTCCATGATATTAGTTCAGGTGAGAAATACAAAGACCTAAAACTAAGATAGTGGCAGCAAAGATGGAAAAGAAAGAATAGTCTTAAATGATACAGAGGTAGAATTGACAAAGTTTAATGTCTAACTCGGGGAGTATAGGAGAAGGGGAAATTGGTACGAATCAAAGTTTTCTGACTTGGCTGGATAAACAGTGTATTATCCCACATGATAAGAAATAAAGAAGATAAAGTAGGTGTCTAGGGATAGACAAGTCCAGTTTTGGACATGTTGAGCTCATTGTGTCTGTGGGACATCCAAGTGGTGATGTGTAGAAGGCAGCTGTATACATGAAATGCATTCAACAATGCTGTGAACTATTCAAATGTGAATAATATTATTTGAATCCAATTCTATGTTTTCAGTGTGTATATTAACTCTTGCAAGTCCACTAGGGAAATTAGTATAAATAGTTTATTCAACGATATTCTAAGGGCTACAAAATATAAAGAGATCTCTCAATTTTTTACTGTATAGCTATATCTTGTTTTATTGTGTTTTGCTTTATTATGCTTCATGGATGTTGCAGGCTATTTTGTTTTGTTTTGTTTTACAAATTGAAGACAAGACCCTCCACTAGCAAAAGGATTATGACTCACTTTATTGCGATAATCATTTTATTGTGATATGCATTTTACTGCGGTGGTCCAGAACCAACACCGCAATATTTCCAAGGTATGCCTGTATTTGCTTAACTGAAATTACTTAACTACTTACAGCATCATTTCTATTGTGAGCTATTTCTGATAGTTTATAGCTTCTTGCTCATGTTCATGTGGCCAGTAGGTGGACTGGATTAAGAAGACCTACCATGCAGACGGAGACAAAGAACAGTACCTTGGAACCCTTCTTCCATCCAACCTCACTGCCTATCACATTTTCCTATATGTATTCTTACTTCCAGCTGCCATGGGGTCATCAAGCTTTAGCTTAAATCAAATGTCCTCTGGCTCCAGGTCCCATGATGAAAAATTTATGGAGTCCTGGACATGTTACAAGTTTTACAGCTTTACAGCTGAAATCCTTCAGGTCTTTCTGACCTACTGAAGGGAAAAATATGTTTTATTTTATTGTGATTCCCAAATGTTCTTCTAGTGTGTACATTTTTCCTACAGAATGTGTATGTTGCTTCCAGCAATGTGTTTTATATTACCTTGAAGAGCAGGAAAGCTCTGATAGAAGGAAACAACTTAGTCTTGTTGCCAGTCCAAGAGAAAACAGAACTAGCAATTGAAAGAAAGCATGGCCAAGTCTATGGATCATCAGTTTGTCTTTCCCTTTGACTGAGGACACCTCCTACCAGTCAATGACTATTCTAACTTGTTTAAAAACCGTTCATATTCCCTCAACTAATGATATGTTGGCTTTGTGAGTGGGTCTTTTTATTAAATTAAATATACATATACACACGCACGATTAGGATTTTCCTAGGATCTTAAAAATATCATATGTTCTTGTAAAGTCCAAGATGTAGTTCAGCACCCTCAAATTAAATATCTCCTGGATAACAGGCTTTCTGAATCTATGTCAAAACCAAAAATCTCTCTCTCTTCGGGAGATTATAAATACCATCAATCTGGAGGTGGCTTGAAAACGAGGTACCTAAATAGGCTTACCTTGACGATGAAATCTGCTGTGAGTGGTCCAGCCATTCTCAGTATCTCTTTGTCCGGAAATTTCTGGAAGTTCACACTAGAATTGTCCACAAGAAAGGTGCCCGTGGAGTTGAGACTATTTTCACCTTTGGCCCCCTGGAGGGTTTTGGTTTCCAGATCTACATAATCAAATACATGAAGAGGAGAGAAAGATGTTCCCAGGGTTACAACAGGCCACATGCAAGTACATTCCATGCAACAGCGTCTAGAACTATGTAAGGGAGAAGTACCATCCTTTATATGGCTGACACAATTAAAATTATAATGGAAACAAAACATATAGGCACTTTGGATCACATAGGAATTTATGCTGCAAATGAAATTATTTTAATACTCATTATCCAAACACTTAAGGCTCCCTGTCAAAAAATTTTTTGACTCCCTGGGTGAGTTCATCTGAGAACCCCACTTCACCAAAATCTTATTTCTTTGACTAAACCATCTCTCATACCTGTCTTGCTGATTTCAGTCTTTATGGCCCTCAGTCTAGAATATCCTACACTTTTCTTTTTGCTCTGTGAGATCCAAGGTGCATCTCTGAGTTCCCTCAGCACCTGTGACTTTATATTCACATATTACCTTGTATTTATTTATACTTTCTGGTTACTTTTAGCATGTGTGCTATTGCTCAAAACAAAGAAAGTGTAGTGACTTAAGGGCAGGGAACTAACTAACAGCCTTTTTTAGTTCTCTTTCTTTTAAAAACCCTTTCGGTACTTCGTTCAGCACATATATATATTTCATAAAAGCTTAAGACAGAAAGAAGAATTTCTTAATTCCTGGAAATTCCAATCTGAATTTAGCCAATGACAAAGACTATGAAGCATCTTTTGTTATAGGAAATCAAAACATGCTGGTGATAACGGTAATTATGATGAGTATTTCGGAGCAGGTTAAATTCTCATGTGATTGAGAGGTGATTTATGATTGTCTGCTGCATGAAGGAAGGTAGATAGGCTATTACAAAAGTTTCCAAAACTTGCACAAGAACTCTTGGTTTTGGCAGGAGTTCTTTAGAAGAAAGATGGGGTACCTGGGTGAAGCTCTTGATCTCCTACCCTACATTCAATCAGAATGACTCCCTTCTTATAATTTTACAGATTGGAGTTCTGGGGCTAATAACATTTTAAAGATCTCTGGAGGTACTAAAGTGCCCAAACTATCTGAACTAAATTATTCTAGATGTCTAAATCAAGCTCTCTACTACAAGAAATACCAACAGGCAGAAATGTTGGAGTCCAATCAAATGCCCATGATCCTCAGATAAAGTCTGTAGCCCTTTTACAGGAGTAGGTCAGGCTTCCCTCCCCTGACCTAGAGAGGACCGCACAAAAAAAACAAGGCACATCAAGGAAACTTGAGTGGGGGAACCACAGCTGTCATTAGAGAACAGCAACAACACTGTATCTCCTTCCTCCACCTTTCATTCTTCTAGCTGCCTTACATGTATTTGTGGAAGTGTCTCCAGCACATAAGTTAACTTAGTTTTGGAAAAATCTTGGAGGTGTAAGCCTGACCTGAGCATCTGAATTTATCGCCTGGCTTCCCACCTGTCCTTCTCAAGGTACTTCTGATTAGAGATGAGCTGGGGCTGGGCCAGACTGCCTAGTCTCTTGTTCTAGTTTGGCCCTTAATATCTGAGGTTGGTCCCACGTTGGACCAGCTGCTGGGAGTGAAGGGCAAAGGGTTGCAAGAGAAACAGGGCATCACTTATGCATACATTCATTTTGAATTATATTCCAAATATCAAAACAAAACAAAAGCTTCTTTAGTTGTACATATGTTATCAACAGTATGTCTGTTGGGGAAAAAGAGCAGGTTCTATTTTGCTTTTCATCATCTATGTATGTCATTGGCAGCTTTATCTATCAAATCCTTGGGATGATTAAACCAAACAAGGCTGTTTGGTCAGCTTCTTAGTGATCACATAATTAAGAAATCTGTGAGGCTAATATATTCATAAAAATGAATTTTCTTCTTCTATCTCTATTCCTTTGGGTTCTTTCCTCTGCAGTGAGGAGTCACTCCCCAGCTTGGCAATGGTTTTGGTTTGGATGTTTCAGTGCCTGTCATGGCTCAGAAAAATACTTTTTTGAGTGGGGTTATTATTACCAACAGTTACCTCTGTCCAGTTCTCAAGGGAAAAAACAAATTATTTGAATGGCAAAAGTGGATACACATATATCATCCTTTGACATGTGAACACTATATTTGGGGGGCAGTTATTCAGAGCTAGAAAAGAACTTGGACCATATAAAGTATCTCATCAGCATCTTTGGCTTTGCTTGAACTGCATCTTACTTATTCCTTTATTGAAATGTACTTATTTTTATTTTTAGAAAGACTACAGTAGGCTATCTGAACTTTCACAGGCTCTAATTTGTTTTCTCTTATTTGCCTTTCTGGAATGATTTCAGTCATAATCCAATTGCCAAAAGATAGTACTTGCGACCTAAACTGGTTTCTTAGGCATGTGTGTGGGAGGGGAGAAAGAGTAGAAGATGATAGATGGCTTTACAAGAACCCAGGAACAATCACTGTGGAGGGGATCTGAAATGCTCAAGGGATCGACTAAAGTGAAAGTTTTCAGGGAAGCTGAATTTTGCAGGAAACACAAACATATCCTCTCCTACCCCCTTCCTGGTTCATAGCCCATAATTTTCTGCTTGTAATTCACAGGTCTACATCTAAGCAGCACTGAATAGTATTTAAAATAAAAAAGATGTGGCTATGTACTACTGGCTTGGCATGGCTGAAGATCAGTTTTTGTACAGACTCTAGTGGGGCCATGCTACTACTTGATCCTTGGGTTATGATCACTCCCCAGTAATCTTGATTCCCAATAGCTATCTTCAAGACAGTAGGACCTTATACAAGACAGTAGGTCTTTTATACATGGGATGCTTAATTATGCCTCAATGGTTTTCTTTAAATGCCACAGGGTTACGGCTGTTTGTTTGGTATTTCTATGTTCCTCTGCACTGATGAAGTAATAAAACATGAGAGTAGAAGGAATAAAAGAAAGAAGGAAGGAGAGAGAAGGACTATTAAAAGGAAGAAGAAGAAGAAAACGAGAGACTAGGCAAGAAAAATATTGAGATTGATTGGAAAGGAAGGAGAGAATGAGGAATAATATCACAAAAGCATAAACATGTACTTAAATCATGAACAACCTATGGGGAGCATCAATTTTGTATTTTTCAGGATGGCTGTGGTTAGAGATAATTACCACAGAGGTTTCTACCATCTCATCAGGCAACCAAAAGATAAACAGAAGCACTCAAAATATCATATTATTATAGAATGGAAAGATTTGTACTTCTGTATTTTAATCTCTTCTGGGAACAAAAAAATAAATAATAATGACTAAAATTCCCAATATCCAAAGGAAAACAGCTAAGTTTACTTACACAAGTG
The DNA here is from genome assembly GCF_000151845.1 of Pteropus vampyrus. NCBI lineage: Eukaryota > Metazoa > Chordata > Mammalia > Chiroptera > Pteropodidae > Pteropus > Pteropus vampyrus. Next base: position 4,589,508 of record NW_011888890.1, on the reverse strand, counting down.
ATCAGGTCCTTTTAAGACAAGGCGAATATGTCTACTTCCATAGGGAATAGCAACCACAGTGTCATCCACTAAAGAGAAACAAAGCAAAGTCTTAAAAGCACATAATTTTATACAAAATTACTAATGGTCTTTTATGAAGGCACTGACTTACATACTCCCACCCCAAATGACATTCTTTTTTAAGTCTTTGAAATGTGAACATCAATCTTTGAGAAACAAGATTTCTACTTTCATCAGAATACGCCAAAAAAGCTGGTTACTAGCTAACTCATGGGGGGATCTGGCCTTTAAATATATATATGATATATGGAAAAATGAATTTGCAAGTTTTCATTTCTGATTTTAAATCCTGCTCTTACATTGCCAAATTTCTCTAGCTTAGGGTAATTGTGTTAAATTACAAAAAGAAAATAAATTCTAATGTTTAAAGGATGACTTCATTTTATAAAATCTGGATTTCTCTCTAGCAAAGTAACTGTCTTGGATGAGTAAGACAGATAAGAATAGGGGAAGTATATATATTTATGTTTTTTAAGCCTGTTAGGGCAGAAATCATGCCTTCCAGTTCTTCAATGCCCTTTACACTATCTGCATTTAATACTATGTATAATGAGTGTCCCATAAATGGTTATTCACATTTCTCCCCAATACCCTCTCTGTTTTGCAAAAAAAAAAAAAAAATAGCTGAATCATAGATCATTAAAAGAATGGATTACTTTTTTACTGTACTTAAAAACTGGGCCTACCAATGTCACCATAATAAAAATAAATTTTAAAAAAGCATAACCACACTGCAATTATCATAACAACAAAAAAAATTGAGACTAAACTCATTGGAAGCAGTCCCAAAACCTACATTAAAAAAAATTGAAGGTATATTACATGCACCTGAAACACATCCTTATTTAGGACTCCATTTGTGACAACAATATCTTATATTTATATGGCACTCAAAAGATTCACTTATTTATTCCTTCACCCTAAACTTGTAATATAAGCAAGGAGGATGCCACCATCTACCATTTTATGATGAAGAAATGAAGCCTCTGAGAAGTATAATGAGTGGCTCAAAGTTCAAAGAACAGGAGGGCCTTCCAGAAGGCAAGGGAAAGCAGGTATTTTAAACTCACCAGCATATTCAGAAGCTCTTCGGGATTCACTGTTTCACATATATCTTTCCAAAATTATATATTATCGTCCTATCACCGGAAGAATTTAGTTTAAATTTTAAAAAATCTCAAAAGGTAGCCAAATTCTCTGAACTTCAACATTATATATCATCTTGTCTTTGGGAGATTTTAATTTCAATAAATGAATTTCAGAAGTTCCTTAACTTCTCTGATCCTTATATTTTTTTGTAAAGTAGGGAAAACAACACTTACCTCATAATATTGTCATGAAGAGATATAGGTATGGATATACCTAGATATATAGATCTATAGCCTGTAACACAGTATTTTGTAAATATTATTTTCCTCCCTCTATTCCAAATCTCTTTAAAAACAGGAACTGAAAGACTATTTTTATGATGTTTTTTAACACTTACTTCAAGGCCCTTAGCACATAGCCAGCTGAATGAGAAAGAAGAATCATATGCTCTCAATTCCTTTTCTAAAGAGGTTACATTTATCAAGTTCTCTGCAATACCGATTATTCTCCTTACAATATCACCTTCTAATTGTTTTTAATGCTATACATTGTAAAAGAAAAGAAAGGCTGAATTTCAGATAGCTAAGAGTTTGTGGCATATAAGAACAAAACACATAAGGGGAATATAGAGAAGGAACAAAGAATGTTCAGACTGGACCCACAGAGCTTTAAACGTCTTGCATAAAGACATGGATGTTAAAGTTTATAAAAGAAACTCAAAAAAGTTAAAACAATGGGATTTCTAGAAATAGAAAGTCTTTGTTTATCTACAGGTCAAGTAAAGTGCAAGTAAAAGGGAAGCCTTCTGTTTGGCCCCGCAATGCTCAGCGGCAGTCCTGTGACCCACACACTGCTCAGGCGGACTCCCTCTTGTTCTGCTGAGAAGTGACTCACGTTCCACACACAGGGGCACTGACCTAGCTTTTGGCTGATGCAGTAACCTTTGTATGCTCCCCAAGGAAAGTGGGGAGGAACCTCCAAGGTTGTTGGGGGAAGCGGGCAGGATGGAGGCAGTAGACCAGGCAAGAATGAAATGTCTCCTGATGCCCCTCTGCACTTGCCTGGGCAAAGAAAAACACGGAGCAACTTGGGCTGATGCAAACTTAAACCATCAGCTGCACATAGAACCAGAGGTAGGAGAGTCATAGCCTATTCTTCTATGGCTCTGTAAGAGGCTAACAGACAACTGGCAGCTCATTAGGCACTTGGCAAATTCATTACTTTATTCCACAAATATTTTTGAGTGTGTCAGGTTCCATACTAGGTACCAGAGATTCAGTGATGAACAAGATGAACAAAGCACCAGCTCCATAAGATGGTCCCTGAAAAACGGACCTAAGATAAAATGTGTGGGGAAATATCACATACTATACCTTGTTCATGGAAATTCTCGAAGCATATTAATTAGTTTCTTAGGAGCCCCGAACCAAAGAAACCTATTCCACTTCTATTTAACCCAGTGAGTCCCCAGTGTGTTCACTTGGGGAAACTTTTTCTTACATATCACCTGTTAACATCAGCTGATACATCTCAGAACATACCTTAGTATATGGTCCTTTTAATTTGACAAAAAAGCAAGATAGAAAAAAAATTAATTTTATTTTCTGCATGTTGATAAAAAGCCAGTCTTTATGTATGTATTAATATTTTTTTTCATTTGATGATAAATTCTCAGTGATTAGGGATGGGTTAGGGGACTCTTCTATATTGCACCTACTCTAGTCTTGTGCACAGAGAGGTGTTTAAGACATCTGAGAACGTGTGATCAGTCTGGTTTCATTACCTGTCCCTCAGGGATTAATTCGATGGGTTCAGCTGGAGAGGCAGGTGGCTGCATCCTCTCCCACTGTGCTGCACATTCCTCTGGGAGCCCTCTCCTACGAAGGCCCGCTGCTCTACGATCAAGTGCATTGCCCCTAATATATTCTGGCTTTGCTGACGGAACTGTGAAGCCAATTTTCAGGACATAATTCCAGGTTATTAATCAATTCTAAAAGACCTGTTTCAGAGATTAGGTAACTTCTTTCTCCATTTAAAGGACAAAGTTTCCATGGGAATCATAAATTCTGTCATTTAACATATATGGGTTGCAAATCCCCTTTTCAAGAAAATTATCCTCAGGGATTGTACCTAAAAGAGTTCCTCAAAAAAAAAATTAAAGAAATCTACAGCTATATATATATATATTTCACATCTTTCTATAGAACATTTTAGATTCCTTTTTTAATCTTGCATATGTGGAAGAATTTTTTCTGTGTGATTCATGCTTTATCAGAGAAAGGTGATAATATTGATAAGTTTTGAAAAGACAGGATTTCCTATACTTCTATGTGAGTTTATCTTATTTTGAGACCTGCTGATAAGTTTATGTTTTTAAAGACTCTTTGCTCTAAGCCTTTGGGGCTGATACTTAATCTTATCATTATTATTTTTTTTTAATGAAAGAGCCATTGTTAATATAGCTAGCTACATATAAAAATATTCTGCCAACCTTGAGGAGGTTTCTATGTTATATTTTTAATCTTCATGCCAACTTCATTACTCTTAAAATATATCCAATAAAATAAAGTGAAACTCAGCATTTGAGCTCTTCAAATCTGCCTCCTCCACCCCACATACCAGTTTATAAGTAATTGCACAATGGAGGATATATACTGGACAGGCTAAACAAGATGCTGCCCCTTCTCCCATTTAGTGAATTTCATCTGTACAGTTACCTGGAACAAAAACTGTGAAGCAATCATTGACTTTATCCTTATGTCTAATCAGTTAGAAGTCCTATTGTCACTAGAGTAAAAAGTCATATTTATTGATTCTACCTTATTTCACATTTTAACATATACGAAATCAGAATGCATCTCAAAATCACTGGTTCCTTATGGTCCCTCTTATCAAGGCAGTAATCCTGCCTTAGTCATCTTTGCCTGCACAGGTGCTAACATCAAAACAACCATTATCAAATTTGCAAAATGGGTGTTAGCAGCTTGAAAGAAAATTCCAAAGTAATAGTGGAGCACACTCATTTAATTTCTGGGACTCAAATGGTTGTTAGGGTCGTAGGGAGATGAGGAATCAGAAGTGGGTGTTGAAAGCTGGCTAGTTCTACATAATAGGAAAACTGAATTAAGGGCCCAGCACCAAGACTTCTGCTTTCTGCCAAGATGGAGTAATAGGGCCAAGGCTTAATCTCTTGCCTGAAACAATCAAAAGTTCAGAAAAAAAAAATGTGAAAGCATGGCTTTGAAGACAAAGGCTATCAGGCCAAGAAGGGCAGCGATTTTTGAGAGTCAGGAAATAAAGTAGGTAAGCTTTAATGATGCCCCAGCTAACTGTATTGAAAGACCTCCCAGGCCTCCACTCAGGAAGTGGGAGCTCAGAGCCCATTGGATTCCCTGAGATGAGGAGACAAAACTAAGAGTCCAAGGAGATCAAGGTGGCTAGAGTTTGAAGGACAGATTACTAGAGAGAAAGCTCTCTCTAGAGATCACTCTGGAGATTTAAGAGTGTTTTTTTTTTTTTTT
>NW_011888890.1:4570143-4584160 GCF_000151845.1 Pteropus vampyrus | reverse complement strand
TACAAAAGTCTAAGAAAAACCACACGATCATATCAATTGAGGCAGAAATATTATTGGACAAAATCAACATCCATTTATGATAATAACTCTCAGCAAATTAAGAATGGATGAGAACTTCCTCAAGGTGATAAAGAGCACCAACAAAAGCCTACAACTAATATCAGAAATTGAATGTTTTACTCCTTAAGAATGGAAATAAAGTAAGGATATCTACTCTCACCACTCTGTTCAACATTATATTCGACGTCCTTACCATTGCAGTAAGGCCATAAAAATAAATGGATTATAAATTGAAAAGGAAGAAGTAAAACGTTGATTTGTAAACAACACAATTGTTTACACAGAAAATCCAAAAACTGAAGGAACTAATAGATGAATTTGGCAAATTCACATAATACGTGGCCAAGAATAAACTAGCAATATACAAAAACTGAAATATGATGCCATTTGAAAGAGGTATAAATCTAACTAAAACATATAGGGTATGCATGCTTAAATCTAATAAAGACTGATGAAAGAGATCAAAGACCTAAATAAATGGAGAGACATGAAGTGTTCATAGGTTGAACAACTTAAAATACTAAAGATATCAATTCCCTCTAAATCCATCTGTAGAATTAATATAATTTTAATCAAAATCTCAGTAAGATTTTTTTTGTATATGTGGAAAAACAGATTGTAAAATTTATGTGAGAAGGCAAAGGGATTAGAAAGAATAACCAAAATACATTCAAAAAGAAAGATAAAGTTGAAGAAATCAAACTATCTGATTTTAAGATTTGCCTTAAAGCTACAGTAACCAAGAGAATGTGGTACAGCAAAGTGATCAGAATAGAGTCCAGAAACAGACCCACACAGAATTAGCCAATGAATTTTTGACATTTTTAAAAGTAATTCAAGGGTGGAAAGGTTATCTTTTCAAGAAATGAGGCTGGAACAATTGGACATCCTTATAAAACGATCAACCTAGATATAAACCTTATCCCTAATACAAAAATAACTGAAAATATGTCATAGATCTAAAGGTAAAATGTAAAACTTTTAGAAGAAAACACAGGAGAAAACTTGGTGACCCGGGGTTAGGCAAGGAGTTCTCTGACACAACATTAAATGTACAATCCATGAAAGAAGAAAGCGATAAACTTTTCATCAAAATTAAAAGCTTTTGCTCTGTGAAAGATGGCATTAAGCAATTTAAATTTTTTTCTAAAAGCTACATACTGAGATAAAATATTTTCAAATTACACATCTGACAAAGGACTTGTACCCAGAATATATAAAGAACTCTCGAAACTCATCAGTAGGAAACCAGACAACCCATTTTAAAAATGGGCAAAAGACTTGAACTAATGCTACGCCAAAGAAGAAATAAGCACATGTTTTGATGGGCAGAACAATTCTTCCCCACTTTTCCTCCCAAAGGTGTCCCCAGAACCTATGAATATGTTGTGTTATATGGAAAGGGAGAATTAAGGTTGCTGATGAAATTAAGATTGCTAACCAGCTAACTTTAAAATAAAGATGTTATCCTAGATTATTTGGGCCAACCCAGTGTAATTACAACCATTCTTTAAAGAGCAGTATATCCAAAATTGGATCACTTCTCATCACTTTCGCTTCGCTGCTATTACTATGGTCTAAGCCATCTTCATCCCTGGCCTGGCTTACTGTAATAGCCTCCTGATTGTTTTTCTTATTTTCACAGTTGGATCCCTTATAATCTATTCTCAGCATAGTAGATAGAGTGCTTCTTTTAAAAAGTAAATCAAATCAAGTCCTATTCCCTGCACAAAATCCTCATGTGACTTCTCATCTCATTAAAAGCTAAAGTCCTTATAAAATTCTGTAATATCTGTGCCATTCTTCACCCTACATTAGCTTCTTTGCTCTTCAAGAAATGTGTTAAGAATGCACCTACCTCAGGGCCTTTGCACTCTCTGTTATCTATGTCTGGAACTCTCTTCCCCCTGACTTTTGCATGGTGTACCGCCTGTACCTCCCTTGGATTCTTGCTCAAATGCTATTTCAGTAAATCTTTCCTTAGAAACCCATTTAACATTGCAACTCTCCTCCAACACTCTGTTTAGTAGCCCATTTCTACCCCCAGCTCTTCTCCTTCCCTGCCTTACTTTTTTTTATGACTCCTAATACCATATGACACGTATGGTTTGACACAGGCCTTTACAGGTGGAGAGCCACTCACCTGGCCAGTACACTGGGCCCTGCAGATCAGCCTAATCTTCCCTGCCTGTGGGTCACCCCAGAGCCTGTGGGTTACCCACACGGACACATTTTATTTAGTTGTTTGTTCTGTACCTTTATCTCTCTGTCCCATGTAAAAAATGTAAAGAGAAAAAAGAATTTTTGTCTGTTTTTCTCATTCCTATGTTGTGTTTACAGAACCTAAAAGAGTTCTTCAGCACATGGCAGGTACCCAAGAAATATTTGTTGTTGAATGAATGAGTGAATTATTACTGAATGAATGAATAAATGAATGAATAAATGTGAGTTTAACCTGAAGTTAAGTGCAAGGTAGAAATATTTTTAAAGTTTTGTGCTTTCTTTAAAACATTCATATACATTATTCACTTTATAATATATAGACCTGTGTTTTATTATAAACATCCTTTACTTCAAAATCTTTGAGCCAGAATGACAGTCCAGGAATATGTTTACCTATAGTTATTATAAATCAGCATAAGCCACAGTCTGAAAAGCAAATCCAGGCATTAGGAGCTTCATTTTATCTTGATACGAATTAGTTTATCCAGCTCTCGACACTCAAGAGAGGTGGAGAGTGAGTTTTAGGATATCCAAATGATTTCAAAACACGCAGAAGCATATAAAAGGTTTGCAAAGCTGTAGACAACAAACTGATAGCAAACAGGCCGGCTCTAGGTCTAAGTATATTGTGAGTATAGCTGGAAAATACATAATATGGTACAAACCAATACAATTTGGGAGAAAATGAGTCTTTAATTTCAAGAATCAAAAGTAAGTTAATATTAACCAAATCTGATTGTTTTTTGTTGGACTGGGAAAGTAGAAACAAAGTGACCAGGAAATAAACGTAAACGCTGAATGCTATCAGTGGACAGCTTTTTCTTTTAAAAAGAAGGAAAGAGTGCCTTCACCTAGCTTTATTTTTGTTGTCTGTATCTGCATTAGGCAAATATAATGTCTTTTAATATAAAGAGGGTTTCTTTTTTATTTGCCGGCAAATGGCAACCATTTGATAAGTTCCCCCTACTTCTCCTTTTCTTCTGGCACTTTCCACCATAGTCTTTCCCTATTCTCCTTTTTTTTTTTCTTTGTTCCCTCAAGGCTTGATAACATAAGAAAAAAAAAAACTTGGATATAAGTTCAGAAGAAAATGAGTTCAATGTGGGGAATCCAAGTGCTAGGAGTTCGAAAGAGCATGTGTCTGGCTTGCAGTCCTTTTGGCAGAGCACAAGGAGAAACCTGGCAGAATTCCTCCAGGCCTTCGTGGGTGGAGAGCCACTCACCTGGCCAGTACACTGGGCCCTGCAGAGCAGCCTAATCTTCCCTGCCTGTGGGTCACCCCACAGCCTGTAAATTTGGGTGGAAGGTTTTTCTGGGGTGGAGAAAATATAAGCGAGGCAGTTTATTCAGCATCTGCTATAGATTGTGGTGAGGTGCACACATATGCCGAGCTTTATTGATATAAATCATTTTGTCATGAGGCGTCATCAGTGCTAAGGTAAATGAATCTATTGCATTTTGTCATTATGGAAAATCATCAGGTTGTGTATTATATAATTTACCCATTGTCGGTCTTGAATAGAGCGCTTTGCACTGAAGTATCTATTTGCAGTCCTGGAGATGACTTATGGCTCTCAATTTGCTTCAGTTTGTTCCTTCCGAGCTTCTCCCCCTTTGCTTCAGTGACTCAGGCCCCAAAGGTCCCTGATCACCCTCTACAGGAGGGTAAGAGGAATATGGATCTGAGCAGCAATTTTGGGCTCCTCTATGAGGATGGGAAGGTGGCGGAATAATGGAATAAATATAGGTAATAAAGGAAGGATTCCCACCAGGAAAAGCATGCCCTCAGAAGGTGCTGCACTGCAGGTATTGCACACATGCCTGCCATCTATTTTTGTGTCTAACAGAAATTTCTAGATTCCTAGATAATGAGCACTGATTCAATTATGTGACATGAATAAGTAAAAAGATTTTAACTGTTCTAGTATTCCTTAAGAGGGTTTTTTTTTCAAATATCCCATCATAATTTTTTAAGATTTACAAAAGAATTATGCTTTTATCTTTCTCTGGTTTCTATCGTCTAAATTCTTTCATTTTTCATCTTATAGAAAATGCTACCAACGCATGACCAAAGGAAAAAAAAAACTTGCCTGAATGTACTATATCAATGTCTAACTTACCTCATCGTCCATTCTCTCTGCCAGTTTTTTTTTTTTCCAGAATCACATTTTTCACTGCCTGCAGGGGTGTTAGAATGTGGAGAGTTCCCTAAGCTGGCACCTCCAATGTTTCATGCATTTAAAAGTCCCTAGCCTTTTCCCCTGCCATTTCTTCTTCCCTAGAGCCTAGTCCTTTTGGCAAGCTGCCTTTTCCTGACTTCCTGGAATAGTTCTCCAGTGCACACTGTCTTTCTTCTTGATCTACAAGTCCATTTAAAGCCACAAACCCCTCATATGTCAACTGTTTTCCTCCAGCTAGTCAACAAGTAAAGAGAACAAAAACACATTCAGTTAAGACATTCATTCCCATTTCCCAAGGCAGGGAGACATGTACAAGGAGATACTCAATCAAGAATCTATTAAAGGATTCTGGAGAATGGCAAAATCTGGAGACAATATGCCAAACAAGGTCAAATTATTCTAAAAATGCATATGTCCTTGAGTACAGAGCTGTTTTATTTCTATATGTGCTGCAGCACCTAGAACAGCAATTGCCACAGAGAACAGTGTATTGTAAAATGAACTAGATTGATGTGTCACTCCATGGTTGGGTGAGGTATGATGAGACCATCTGCTCTAGCAGGATGTACCTTGGCAGATATCTGAGGTACCTTGCCTTGATCCAGCTGACCATGGAAACAGTCAGCAGGGCTGTGAGATAGTCTAGAAGAACAAATAAGTGCTTAGGCTCTGGGATCAGATTCTGGCTTTAAATCTTGGTTTTGCTTCTTTATAGCTGTGTGACTCTGAGCAAGTCACATAACATGTTTAAGCCTCAGATACCTCATTTGTAACATGGGGATAAACAGTACCTTCCTATAAGGTTGCTATAAGGATTAAATGAGATGATTATGTAAAGTTTCCAGCACATACATGCAATGTAAGAATACATGTATTGTGTTGGTATAGAGATATTAGGACACAAAAGTCAATGAATGGCTTTACATAATTACTACCCAATGTTAATTTTGAAAAAAGATCACGTGACTTCACTGTAGAAGGAGTGAATTTGTTCTGATCCACCTATTTTCCCTGCTATATTCCACCAGGCACATCTGACTACGTATCAGGTAGGGACTGTGATGCAATCTGTCCTCATGTTGGGCAACAAGCTCAAGCTTGCACATAGAGTGTACCTAGATCCACATCTGGCTTACTCTTAATGTGCCTCAAATGGAAAGGTTTCCTCCTTGGGGTTGCAATAGGTGACCTGATTTGTCTCACTTGAACTAATCCACAGAGAAGAGACATGAAACTTTCCACAGTATTTTCAGATTTGTCTCTACTTTTGTGGAGGTGATATTCCTTAGTTGCTGAGGGGATCTAAGCCGGCGGGCGGATAACAAGTCAAAAAGCCCAAAGATTGCCCCATATCTATAGTGTCTTACGTTTGGTTGCAGAGAGCTGGGATTTATATTGCCCTCGGACCAGCCTGCAGGTGGACCCATCTCCGTTGCAGACTCCACAGTTATCTTCCTTGACAGTGCTTCCCAACTGGTGATCACAGCCAACGATCTAACAAGAAAGAGAGATGTGTAATTCAATCAGGTACCTAATGATGGAAGGATGCATTCTGAGGCCTATCACCACCAAAAAACCCTTCTATCATCCTTGAGGAGGTGCAAAACATGCGTCACATAAAGGAGGCTGAATTTAGCTGGAATGTGAATCAAACTAAGGAAGAAAAAAACAGCATGAGTAAAAATTTTTTATAGTTCAAATACACACACAAAAAGAAAGGTAGGGGAGAGGAGGGTGGAAAAGATGGGAGAGAAAGAAAGACAAGGAGGGATTCAGCCAGAGGGAAAAGATGAGGGAGAGAGAAAAACCCTGCACTATTGATATTATAGAACCTTAATTAAAAAATAATTCCCACTGTCAATAATTATGATTCACCCAAATCACACACAAAAAAAATGCAACCATGAAATAAGTGTAACAAGAAAAAGTTTATGAATAATCTCCATGTTCCATATGCTCCTTAGAATATAAGATGCATAAGGGTAGGGGTTTTGTAACTTGGGTTCGTTGATGTAGTACAAGCAACTAGAAGTGCTTGGCAAATATAGTGAAAATACTTCTTTTTCTATCTAGCAGGTCAACTAAGAGAAGAAAAACAGAATCACAGAATGAGCCAACAGAAACAAGGTTAGCGTTATGTGCATGTGGTGGGAGGGGAGGGTGGACATGGAGGGCAGCAGAGATAACCAGCACTGAGAGCCTACTATTTGCTAGGCCCTGTCCTGTACCAGGCACAATACACATATCTCGTTAATTCTCAAAACTATCATGTGCGATAGCCCCATTTTATAGCTAAGGTCAAGAATCTTGCCAAGGCCACTTGGTTAATAAGTAGCTGAGTTCTAAAATCATCTAACAAAATATTTATGCTCAGTCCAAGTCAGGCTTAACAAAATCACAAGCATTTATCAAGTATATGGGCAAATTCATTTGTATTTTTACTCTTCTTTTTCCAATGTTCAAGTTAAAAAAGATTCAAATCCAAACTATACTATTATACCACTATAGTTCTAGTTAGAACTAATATCAAAAGATTTTTCCCAATTCCAAATTATTTCAACTACTGTCTTTGACAAAATAAAAAGAGAACTGTAATCTCAGGTGTGAGGGACTGGGCAAGACGGCATAGATGACAGACGCTTTGTACATCTCCTCTTGTGACCACACCAGAGTTGTGACAGAATCACGGAGCAAAGGGCAAGCAGAGTCTCCTGGGGTCTGGATGAACAGAAGCCTTACAACTAGGGAGAGAAATAAGAAATCACCCTGCAATGGTAGAAGAGGCAAAGATGTGAGGCTGCTGGGACCCATGAGGCTGAGTGAGACAGCAGCTATGGCAGTTCCTGCCAGCAGGTGTAGACATTCCTCTTAAAAGGGAATCAGACTTTCTCAGTGACAGACTCGCTAGCTCTGAGCACCAGCACCAGGTCGGCTGCTTGGGGGCCACCAAGGACATACAGGAGGACACTAGGTTGTCAGGCACTGGAGCGAGGGGGCCAGAGGTGAGGCTTTTTCCCGGTAGAAATGCTGGTGGCATCCATTGTTCCTCCCCACTCACAGCATGCAGATGCAGTCACTGCCATACCTGAGATGTCATCAAACTATATGACAGAGGTCACTCAGCCCAGAGGATTTCCTGAAATCCCGCCCCTCCCAACTTACAGCCCTACCGAAGCCACATCTAGTGATGTCCTTGGTGTGCTCTGTGCCCCTTGCTGAGCAGCTCTAAGCCCCACGCTGGTGACACTTGGCCTCAGATACTGGCGTGGCCTCTTGAGGCAACTATAAGCACAGCATTTGTGAATTGTTTGCTGAATCTTACCAAGTGGTCCTGGAGGGGTACAGGCTGGGGCTAAACTTGGCCTGCAGTTGGACCCCTCTCAGGGCTGTGCCACTGGATACCTACTACACAAAGCCACGCTAATAAGACTGGGAGACTTCAGAGCTTTGCCTAATACATAGAAACAGAGAAAGGTAGCCAAAATAGAGAGAAAAAGAAGCATATCCCATATAAAAGAACAGAAAAGAGCTCCAGGAAATATGGAGTCAAGCAATCCACCAGATGCAGAGTTTAAAACACTGGTTATAAGGATGCTCAATGAACTTAGGGGGAGTAGATGAACTCAGTGAGAACTTTAACAAAGAGATAAAAAGATAAAAATGGAGATGGAACCAGTAAAAAATGAGGAATACAATATTTGAGATGAAGAGTATATTAGAGGGAATCAACAGAGTAGAAAAAGTAGAGGATTGAGTCACCGATATAGAGGATGGGGTAAAAGAGGAGACCCAATCAGAACAGCAACAAGAAAAAAGAATCCAAAATCATGAAGATAAGGAGCCTATACGATAACATCAGATATTCGTATTTTATGGATGCCTGGAGGAAGAGAGGAGGAAGAAGTTGAAAACTTATTTGAAAGAATAATGATGGAAACTTCCCTAAGCTGGTGAAGGAAATAAACATATAACCTCAGGAAGCTCAGAGTCCCCAAAAAGATGAACCCAAAGAGCCCCACACCAAGACACATCATAATTAAAATGCCAAAGGTTAAATAAATATAAAGAGAGAATCTTAAAAGCATCAAGAGAAAAGCAGTTAGTTACTTACAAGGGAGCTCCTATAAGACTGGCAGCTGACTTCTCAAAAGAAACTTTGCAGGACAGAAAGGCTTGGCATAAAATATTCAAAGTGATGAAAACTCATGATCACCACCAAGCCAGTATTACAGGAAATGTTGGAGGGACTTCATGTATCAAAAACATGAATAAAGAATGGTAATAACTACATATCAACAAGTACCTCAAATGAAAAAAAAATTAAGTGCTCCAGTCAAAAGATAGAGTGGCTCAATTGAAAAGAAAACAAGACCCTTACATAATGCTGCCTACAAGAGACTCACTTCAGATTAAAAGACACACACAGACTAAAAGTAAAGCGATGGAAAAAGATATCGCGATGATGGACCTAGAGAGTACTGCACTGAAAGAAATAAGTCAGATAGAGAAAGACAAATAATACAGGATTTCACATATATGTGGAATCTAAAGAACAAAATAAACAACAAAAATGGAAACAAACTCAGATAATGGAGAAAATTTTGAGGGCTACTAGATGGGAGAGGGATTGGGGGGTTAGTGAAAAAGGGCAAAAGGATTAAAAAGTACAAATGGATAGTTACAAAATAGTCATGGAGATATAAAGTATAACATAAGGAATATAGTCAATAATATTATAATAAATATGTAAGCGGCAGAGGGGAACTAGATTTAGTGGGGGTGATCACTTTGTGAGTTATACAGATCTCTAATCACTATGCTGTACAACTGCAACTACTATATTGTTGTATGGCAACTGTAATTGAAAAAAACTCACTGAATTTTACACTGTAAATATAAGCAACTAATTGTCTATTATATTGCAATAGAGCTGTAAAAAATACAAAAAAAAATAGAGAACTGTAGTAATATTTGAAAGGGCTCTACAAAGTCTGCACAATTTATCCCATCTTTCAAAAATCTGGTTGTTAAAGTGACCTTTCTTTGAGGCTTGATTTTCCTTTCTGTACCCTTATTTAATAATTGCAAACACATGTTTAGACAAAGGTTTAAAAACACAATTATTTAGCATTGTGTTATAAGTATACTATAATTTTAAATGTGTTAACGTGTATTTTTTTAATTAAAAGTGTGCAGGCATCTTTAAAATAGATGGCAAAGCACCAACTCCTTTAACAGTTTTATAGTTTTTGAAGTGCAAAGATATCAAGAAAACAGAATGGTCAGCTCCTAAGTGGGGAGCAAAGGTTGGCTGGCTCCGTCCTGAGGGGTTCACTGTGGTGAAGCAGCAACGCACTTTGATATGTTCAGAGGCTGCAGTGAGGTTGCACCAGAATTCAGCCAACCTTTGTCCTTGCAGAGCCAAGCACATGTTGCCTTCAGACTTCTTTGATGTGCTTCTACATGACTGCAGTAAAATCATTTTCAAAATGAACCCACGCATGAGCTGAGCAACTTCATATTCACTCTGCGAGGAGCAAAATCCAATTGTGAATTTAAGCACATAGAGGCCGACCCTCATGGGACGCAGAGTACAGTGGTGGAGGCGCATATTACTCAAATCATCATATATATGTAAATTGATAATCATTATACAAGCTATAAAACATAGATACATGGTACTCTGAAAACATAAAATATGGAGAATCTGATCTGGTTAAAGAGGCCAGAGAAGACATTCCTAAGAAAAGTCTTTTGAGCCGAGATATAAATAGTAAGTCAGAGTTATTTAGACAAAAGAGAGGTGTTGCTGTGAGGTTTAGTGCATATTTTAGTCATGCCTAGATACTAGCTAATTAGAAAGTAAGTAAAAACCAAAGTTGGCCCAAAAAAAAAAAAAAAAAGATATCGGAAGATTAAATAATCCAATTGTCTTTGTAGAGATGAATCCTTTGAGAAAACATGGCAATCTTAATTTAGGCAGTATTCAAAGAATCATGGACTCTACTGTCATTTTTGGGGTTGGAAAGAGATGACTTTTATCTTACAAGATACTCAGCTCTGTGGAAGGACAAGGTGGGCAGTGGACATGGGAATTTACACTCTCAGATGTCTCAAAACTAAATATGTTTATTTCCTGAATTAAAGAATTTTCAGGTTTCTCAAAAATCTTCTCTGGGAAACTTTTAATGGGCTCTGATGTCTCTAAAGGAGACAAAAAAAAAAAAAAAGATAATTGTGAAAATCTCTCTAATCCTAAGGATTTCTTATGGTTCTAAAGCCTTTTTAAGAAAAGAACAATCTAGCTTCACAGGTCCAAAGTAAGAATCATGATAGGAACAGCTTAATAGAAGGTGACATACTTTAAGGCTAATTTGGCCAGACCACAGTGAACTCTCAATGTGGGTTTATGGACCTCAGAATAGGAACCAAATCAGTTCTAACTGGGCTTTGTTTAACTTCAGCATTGAAAAGACAAACATTGCCCTGACACAACTGTTCCTGCACCCTCACCTCTGTATCAATTTCTTTTAAAAATGCCAAAATATTTTAACTCGATTATTTTTAAAATGTGGAATACTTTATCATCAGATACAATGTACTTATTTTGATCCAAGTGAAAAATTATTTGCTGTTATATCAGGAAAATAATTGTTGACATACTTCAATCTGTTGATCTTTTATAACTGTTAGATTAATTAAATACTAGTTAAATTGTTATTTTAAGAGCTATCATTAATAACAGAGAAAAAATAAATAGGAATACGGAAATGGGCTTAATTGGCAGGTATAATGTCAGATGCCCTGTGCCTTTGCACACGCTACTATTTCTGCCTGTAGTGCTCATTCCCAACCCTTTATTTGGCAAACTCCTATTCATCCTTCAAATCCTAAATTGTCTCCTCCTCAAAAAAGCCTTTTCCGGATTTCAAAGTCAACTTCTTTATTGCTTCATGTTTCCTCGGCCTTCTGTTCATAACTACATGTGGCAGAGATTACTGGTTGCCACCCAACATCCACCTTCCTTATTTTTCTCAGTAATGGAACTCCAATTTTATTTGGGGGTGGCAAATAATAACATTTCTCATTAACTATGTGACCAAGTTGTAATTTGTGAAATAAAAGCAGACGTGTGTGGGACTCTATATGCACGTCTAAGGCTACTTATGCAAGCTGACTTAGTTGAGGAAGGCCCCTTCTGCCTCCCGCCTGCCTTCCTGTTGGCTATCGTTGATATCTCGAAGAATTAGATAATCCTGAGAATGGAAGCCTTGCAGTAAGGATGACAGAGCAGAAAGAGAAGAGTCTGGTTCTGAATCACTACTTGGACTGATTGCATCTTGACCTCTTTTCTGTGAGGGACTAAATCTTTTATGAGCTTAAGCTACTATTATTCTGGGGTTTCTTTTATATATACTCAATTCAAATGGTTCTATAACTTATATTTAGTTTAACCTATTAACATGTCTGTTTCCTCACCACATCATGGGATATTTGAGAGGGCTTTTTAAATTAATCTTTGTATTTCTGCTGCTAACAGTGTTTAACATTTGAGATGCATAATGAATGTTGGCGAATTAGTGGAACGCATAACACCAAACAATAATTTGCTAATAACTTCAATGTAGTCTATATGTACACAACCTTAGATTGCAATAATTGATGACACACATGTTTACAAAAATGTGCATATGTGTGTGTGATTATGTATGTTTGCTTATATCTGTATACACAGAGAAACAGACACACCATTAATGACAACTAGAGGCCAAGCCTAAACCTCTGTCCTGATGCACGAACAAGAATTATTGTGAAGGGCTATACTTTTTAAGAGACTGTTTCCCAAGTCTACCTATGCCATTATTAGTGAAATGTCATGGAAGGCAATGTCAGGTCACTGAGTTCCTAGACCTGTCCCATTCTGGACAAAAAATTAAAGTGAGATAATGACCACTCATATTTTTAGCAAATGCATGGATTTTTTTGGTAAAGGATAGAAAACTAACTGATTATTTTAGCCTAATGCAGCTTGTTAGTATTCTGCTACTAGGTGTCAGCTTGATACAGTGATCTAACCATCTCGCCTCCACCCCACAACCCAATCCAAAATGATTGTACAGTATTGCATTTTTTTTTTTAAATTTGTCTCAGGTGACAAAGTGAGAAGCTCCTAGATGTTTTAGCAGTTTAAGCACCACTAGAGAGTCATCAACTTTTGCTTGTCTGTATTAAATGATTGCTTTTAGCATACATATACATATACGTGTGCAGACATGCAGTCCTTCAGCTTTTGAGAACACACCTACTTAAAACTGATTTCTTTTCATTCTCCTTTACAATTTACTAAATGAAGGGGGAAGAAACTCCCTAAATAAAAAAGTAGGGCTTTAACATTCAATCCAAGTTGGCTCACAGACTTTTAGCATGTTGTGTAGATTTTAGGCATCGGGCCTATAGTATGTGCTGATAGAGGTTTCTTCCTTCACTTTACAGAGCTGATAGCAAGTGAACAGGCAGAACACAAGACTGAAACTCTCTAGACACCAAAATATGTATAATAAAATGTCTTCACTAAGAGCCACAAGAGAAAGAAAGATCACCACGTGAATAACTTGGAGAATATAAATAAACACAATTCACAAGCAGATATCATGCCCCAGACTGACATGCTTAGATGGGTTCACACTGGCTACATTTCAAATGGTTTCCCATAAGAACCTCAACTTCTGGCATTAAATACTGAGCCAATGATGTCAAGCTTTTCTTGATCCAACACCATGAGGTAAGAAACTTTTAAATCCCTTTATTTTCAGCACTGGGAAAGACAAATATGAAAAACTAAACTGCAAATCTGATCACAGCTGCTCTTATTTATAATTATTTAATTCAGATAGGATTTAAAGAGTGTGCTTTTGCATCGATTATCAGTCATTTACTATTTATGTTAACAAGAAAGACAGTATATTCTCAAATTTATCTTCAAAAGATTTAGATATCGATTGATTTGTTTATGATTCACTTTATTAAAAAGACATAGCAAATACATATGATACAACAAATAAAATTCTTGAAAAAGAGCAAAAATGGGGCAAAGAGAATAATGAGGGTGAGAAAGAAGAGTAAAGCCAGAAATGAAAGAACTACACAGAATGTACACTGTGAAATCCTGTACATTTGCTAGATTGGGGTCAGATAGCTGGATGTGAGCTTCCTAGAAAAGAGAAAAACATGAAGAGGTACAAGGGTCACAGCACCTATTGGCTCTTTCAGAAAATGTATAGGGTAATGCATTCCTTGTAGTAGATGCTCAATAAATATTTATGTAATAAATGGATAACGAACCAGCTCAGGAGAATCACAATTACTCAAAGTACTGAAATCCTAGACATACATCCGTTGTGCGTTTTCTGAAAGACAGTGCCATGCAACGATGTCCTAATAACATCTGAACAAATAAATACAAGGAGTTTCAAAGAGCTGGTTCTTCAATAACCTTTCATGAACACTAATGGTCAAGGAACATTTGGTAAAAGAAAATTAAAGAAGTTGAAACA
>NW_011888890.1:4561012-4570093 GCF_000151845.1 Pteropus vampyrus | reverse complement strand
TTTCATTCTCCTTTACAATTTACTAAATGAAGGGGGAAGAAACTCCCTAAATAAAAAAGTAGGGCTTTAACATTCAATCCAAGTTGGCTCACAGACTTTTAGCATGTTGTGTAGATTTTAGGCATCGGGCCTATAGTATGTGCTGATAGAGGTTTCTTCCTTCACTTTACAGAGCTGATAGCAAGTGAACAGGCAGAACACAAGACTGAAACTCTCTAGACACCAAAATATGTATAATAAAATGTCTTCACTAAGAGCCACAAGAGAAAGAAAGATCACCACGTGAATAACTTGGAGAATATAAATAAACACAATTCACAAGCAGATATCATGCCCCAGACTGACATGCTTAGATGGGTTCACACTGGCTACATTTCAAATGGTTTCCCATAAGAACCTCAACTTCTGGCATTAAATACTGAGCCAATGATGTCAAGCTTTTCTTGATCCAACACCATGAGGTAAGAAACTTTTAAATCCCTTTATTTTCAGCACTGGGAAAGACAAATATGAAAAACTAAACTGCAAATCTGATCACAGCTGCTCTTATTTATAATTATTTAATTCAGATAGGATTTAAAGAGTGTGCTTTTGCATCGATTATCAGTCATTTACTATTTATGTTAACAAGAAAGACAGTATATTCTCAAATTTATCTTCAAAAGATTTAGATATCGATTGATTTGTTTATGATTCACTTTATTAAAAAGACATAGCAAATACATATGATACAACAAATAAAATTCTTGAAAAAGAGCAAAAATGGGGCAAAGAGAATAATGAGGGTGAGAAAGAAGAGTAAAGCCAGAAATGAAAGAACTACACAGAATGTACACTGTGAAATCCTGTACATTTGCTAGATTGGGGTCAGATAGCTGGATGTGAGCTTCCTAGAAAAGAGAAAAACATGAAGAGGTACAAGGGTCACAGCACCTATAGGCTCTTTCAGAAAATGTATAGGGTAATGCATTCCTTGTAGTAGATGCTCAATAAATATTTATGTAATAAATGAATAACGAACCAGCTCAGGAGAATCACAATTACTCAAAGTACTGAAATCCTAGACATACATCCGTTGTGCGTTTTCTGAAAGACAGTGCCATGCAACGATGTCCTAATAACATCTGAACAAATAAATACAAGGAGTTTCAAAGAGCTGGTTCTTCAATAACCTTTCATGAACACTAATGGTCAAGGAACATTTGGTAAAAGAAAATTAAAGAAGTTGAAACAGATAATCCAGGCACATAACATTGTGATGGTCTGACTTAATCTAAAGATAGACGTTACAACCTTTAGAGCTGGACTGGCAAAAATATGGCACATGTGCAGTTGTTTTCCCTGCCAGGATCCTCAACAGATATCGCTAATCAAGAGCAGCATTCTTTGCCACTGAGATTTTATGTGGTACCAGATCCTCTACGACATTGTACTCTGAAAGCCAAATCCAACGGAGTATGGCTGTCATGTGAGGAAACTAAACCAAATTACCATTCCAGAGTCAGAGAAATGAATTGGCTGACTATCTTTTAGGCAATTCTCCACAAATATTTGTCTTAAGATTAACATTCTCTTTAGATTTGAACGATTTCAAGTACAGATTCTAACACAAGTTTAGAAAAGAAAAATAACTTCCTCAAGGTCACATAGCTGGTAAATAACAAAACCAAATTACAACTTGGGATTACTGCTAAATTATATTAGGCTGCCTATGAACCATGAAAACACACACTACAGAGTATTTATTATGGCAATGCTGAACAGTGATTACAAGGTTGAATATTTGTATCAAGATCACCACCACTAGAGGCAGACTTATGCCCAGGGACAAATAGGTGGCTTCATCTGTACTACGTGACTAGGAAGCACATATAGGAAGTAAACAGGCAGGTACCACTCCCCATCTATACCTTTGCTGCACACGTCCTTGACTACCCGCCCCCTCCCGCCCACCCTGCTCTCACATACACATGCACATACATACTCTACACTTCTTATGGTTTGCTATGGGGGAACAAATTTCCTCCTTTACATACTTGTTTCTTTTCAACTACGGTTTTCCATGTGAGAAAACAAGATCCCTGGTCATTCACAAAGGTGCCAATAGTGGTCCATGAGCTATGTTTAGTATTTCTGAGCACCTAATGGAAATATATTTACCTGCAATAAAACCACAGAAGGTCACCAAAACACCAACCATCTCATTATACAAATAAGCTGAATCCTGATCTTTATTACATTTATTCTTAATTGTACTCAGGTCTCTAAGTCATAAAATGGGAAAACAAATTATTACTTAATACATTCAGTGCTTTGAGTAAATGGAAACTTCCAAAACACAAGGCCCATAGGAAAAAAATAATAAAGGACCCCTTTGTGTTAAAAAGTTGGGAACCACTGGTGTAGTCCTTTGTTTGTTGTTCAAATACCTTTGGGAGGACTAACACATAAAGTTGTTGATTATACTTAAATTAAACCAAATCAACTGAGCATAAGGCATTGTGCTGGCTATTATGGTGCTGTGGGGAATACACATAAGTAGTAGGCATGGTCCCAATCTAGAGTAAATGGCTTTAATCAGATCATTTCCTCAAAATAGGTGAGAACAGAAAGGGAGTGAAATCACTGAGACTAAAGGTTAAAGTGGCACAGAGGAGGAGAAAGCAGAGGAGAAAGCCTTCTGGAGAAGGGAAGAGTATGATATGCTTGTTTTCCCAACATATGCTATGTTTAGGCATAATATATACATGTCTTTTCACTTAATTCTCATAACATCCTTGAAAACTAGCTAAAATTATGTCTATTTTACAAAATAAAACTGATACTCAGAAAGGTTCAACGGCTTGCCAAAGATCACATTACTAGGAATTGGTGTTGCTGGAGCTGTAATCCAAGGTATGTCACAGATGAGTGATCCCACGATAGTATGATATATGAAGTTCCTCTTGGGGGTCAGAGGGCAATGAAGAGCCAAGAAGGAGGAGGATGAACATGCTTCTGTCAGCCAAACCTTGCTACCAAAAGCAACACCAGCCTACAGCTCTGCAAATCCTAAGATTGAGCACCAGGAAAAAAGTTGGATCTTTGCATTCGGGAGCTTTGCAAATATATCCTCATTGGCAGGCTTTTTCTTTTTTAAAGAAATGAACACATGAAAAAAGATGAGTTACTTTTGTTCAATAGCTCCATACACATGTCACAGGGAAATTCTGGTAAATACTCACAGGTTATTAGGTTAAGTGATGAGGTGTAGCTCTCTTACTCTCTAATACAGGGGTCCTCAACCCCCAGGCAGTAGACTGGTCCAGGTCCGTGGCCTGTTAGGAACCGGGCCGCACAGCAGAAGGTGAGCGGCAGGCAAGCGAGTGAGGCTTCATCTGTGTTTGCGGCCACTCCCTAGCACTAGCATCACCACCTCAGCTCCACCTCAGATCATCAGGCATTAGGTTCTCATAGGAGCACCTGTCCCTGGTGCCAAAAAGTTTGGGAACGACTGCTCTAATACACACATATGTAAAAAGAATTTATGTAAAAGCATTAACTCCTTTGCCTCCAGGCAAATATTTTCCAAAGGGGCCCTCCCCATATACGGCATTCTCTCCTCTAAGTTTAGCCATCACTGGTAGGACTGCTCGGTTTTCTTCTGGATTCACCAGAGACCATGCAATGGTCTACACGGTGCTACATCACCTAACTGAATTACCTCTCCGAATTTATCTCCCTCTGGCTCATGCTCCTTGCTGTCTTTAAACACACCAAGCAGTTTCTCATCTTAAAGCAGCACAGTTGTTCCTTCTGATTGGAACATTCCTCCCTAGATGCCTCTATAGCAGCTGTCTCCTTTAAGTCTTCTGGAAACTTGCACCTTCTCAGTGAGACCTTTGACCAAATGATTTAAAGCTGATTCCCTTCCTCGACCCAAGTTCTCTTAATCTGTCTCTATTTTTCTCTTCTATTCCATGACGATTATTTTATAATACAACATAATCTACATATTTATTAAGTTAATTGTTTATTTTCTATCTCCTACTAGAACATAACACCACAAAGTATCTAATAATATAACAAGTAACCAATAAAAATTTGTTGAACGAACGAATGAATGAAATACACAGTAGATCCCACTAATCCAGTTTCACTTATCCGCGGTCAACCATGTCTGAAAATATTAAATGGAAAATTCCAGAAATAAACAATACTTAAGTTTTAAATTGCCTGACATTCTGAGTAGCGTGATGAAATCTCATGCCATCCCTCTTGAGAGATGTGAATCATCCCTGTGTCCTGCGTCTCCACGCTGTAGATGCTCCCCACCCATTAGTCACTTACTAGTCATCTCGGTTATCGGATTGACTGTCTCAGTACAGCAGTACTTGTGTTCAAGTAGCCCTTGTTTTACTTTATAATAGCCCCAAAATGCAAGGCTGGAAATTTGAATATGCCAAAGAAAGCCACAAAATACTTCCTTTGAGTGAAAAGATGAAAATTCTCAACTTAATAAGGAAAGAAAAAAAAACATAAGATGAGTTTGCTAAGATCTACGGTAAGAACGAATCTTTTACTCATGAAATTGTGAAGAAGAAAAAAGAAATTTGTGCTAGTTTTGCTGTTGCACCTCAAATTGTGAAAGTTGTGGCCACAGTGCGTGATAAGTGCTCAGTTAAGATGGAAAAGGCATTGAATTTGTGGGTGGAAGACATGAACAGAAAATGTGTTCTGATTAACAGCAACATGTTGTGCCAGAAAACATTGAGCCTGTATGAACACTTCAGCAAGGGACCCCTGGAAAGGAGTGACCATATTCACATATCTTTTATTACAATGTATTATAATTGCTCTATTTTATTATTGTTGTTGTTCATCTCTCACTGTGCCTAATTTATAAACTAAACTTTATCGTAGGTATGTATGTGTAGGAAAAAAACCATAGTATATACAGAGTTCGGTACTATTCACAATTTCAGGCATCCAGTGGGGGTCTCAGAACGTATCTCTTGTGGATAAGGAGGTCTACTGTATAGGCAAGGCTCCAGGGGTCAGGGATATATTATGGTTTCAAAGAATTTTCCTTCTTGTCCCAACCTAAAACATAACAACTTAAACTCTTTGTCGCTAGTTCCAAAGGCCAAAAAATTGTCCTCTGTCAAAAAAGAAAAAGATCTCTATGCATGCCAGTTTTTAGTACTGTAATCTAAGAGTTTAATTTCTCCTTGTCACTTTGCCTGCTATGTCTCTAATGCTTTATCCATTACTCCAGAATCGCCATGGGGTATAAATGCTTATTATTTCCAAGCAATACACCCCTGGACCTCTTTTCCATTAGGCACAACACTCTGGGCATCACGCCTATCTCTGAATCAACTCTGGACCTGGAAACTCACTTTGTACTTGATCTCCTTAGTACCTGATTCTTGGCTCTTCCTAATGGACTTTAGCTTGGACAGCCCACTGGCCTGATACTTCTCATTACTCTGTGTGAGCTCCACCCCTTTGGCTGGTCATCTAGCTGGACCAGAGCCACAGTCCTTCCCCATCATCAGCCTACCCATCCTCACCCCCATCAGAGGTTAGGGACTTTAACCATCTCAGTGGTTAGTCTAGAGGAGGACCTGGTTTCAGAGGAATGAGATTTGGCCAGGTGCTTATTTTAAAGGTCCCATTCTATCCTCTTTATTGTTTGAGCTAAAGATATTTTCCTGTGTTCCTCATTAGCTTGCTCACACTGCACTTCTAGAGATGTTGGGGGAATTGTCACTGTTTCTGTGGCGCTTATCTTTTTATATTATAAAGTAATTGGAAGAAAAGGGAGATATCAATGTTAGGGGTATAATACAGCTGATAGAGAGGTGAATTTATTCGATTGTAAACATTTTAAGAGTTTTTCCTGTGCTGCCTTTCTTGAAATCGAGATCAGATCTATCTAATGACTAGATAAACACCCTGAAAAGGAAAAAAGACCATGGCTAAGTTTTATTTCCAACGTTTATTAAATTTCCCAGGTGCTACCAGTCTGATTTATTTTGTTCCTTTCTTATTTATTTCTGGGTCTGTTTCTAGTTAAATGTGTTTGTCTGGTAGTCTTCAGCAGAAATCCTAAGAATTAACCTAGTATAGACATGTGTGCATACAGACACCAGAATTCATTCTCAGCACATGGTCAGGGGACTTTTCTTTAACAGGCTGTCTTCTCCTTTCCCTGCTTCCAAAATTAGGGTGTCTGGAGAATGCGAAACAAAATTATACAAAGGCCTGACCTCTGGCCTTGCTTCTGTCTCTCAGACTGTGAAGTACCCAAGAGGGAAAGTGTTGAATTTGGCCTCACTTCACATGGCATTAACTGTAATTCTTTGTGAATTGGGGTGACATCACGGTATACTTTGACATCACTGCTCAGACTCCCTTCTGCTGCTGGGCATACAGTACAGTGTTTTTGTTCAAACACAAGAGTCCTTTGTTGAGAAGAAAGGACAGCAGCTGGTCTTCTGCCCTGGTACAAACGTGGATCATACTGGAATGTGTTTGTTCAGTAAGTTACCACAAAGTAGCCATTCTGCTATGATGGCTAGAACTCATTCAAGCACATAGCTCTGGAAAATTTTGTGCAAATTTACATCTAAAGAGTTCAAAATCCAGATATGGGCCATAAGTCATCAAATTTCTGCATACACTAAAAGCCTCATTTACATGTCTGGTTGTGTTATCTGAAGTGACTATTCCAAAAGCAGTAGTATGCTTTATGTATGTGTGTGTGTCAAGGCTACAGGTGAAGAAAAAGGAAAGGTAAAGAGGGACATATTTGTGCCCCAAAAGAGTTCTCCTTCCATTATAATCGTTCGAGTGTCTCAGATCCTCAAGTCAGGAGGACTTCTGCCATTCTTTGGCTCTCAAGTCAATTCCTGGTTACTTCTCAAAACATATTACTCCATATGTCTGATTGGTGTTATTAGTATTCTAATTCAAAGTCAGTAAAAGATGTCCTCAGTTGATGTATTTCTTTTCTTTTCCCGGGTTCTCTACTGCCATATCTGTCTCAGAGTAAAGCCTGAGAAAGGTGATCAAAATAGAGTTTATGCAAAAATATCGTCTGTAAAAAAAACTCCAAACTTTTATTCCATATGGCTCTAATGCCTGTAGAAGACAGGAAATTTTCAGATCAGCTGTAGAAACTAAAGGTTTAATCTAACATTATTCCTAGAGAAATAAGTCATATCCTAGAATATTTTGATGAGATAGTAAACTTATCTTATTGAAAAAAATGATTTTTGTACTCTGTCACAGAACAGATAGAGATATGATATGATCCTCAGTTCTACCATGAGCCTATAATTGTTAAAAGTATTTTTTCTCCCTCTGGAAATGTTACACTTAGGACCAACCAGACCATAGTGTCCCATCTCAGCCTTTTGGCCGCACATTCACTTCTCTGGCCACTTCTTCACCTGGAACGTCATTACTTTCACCAAGAATCTACCTGTTGTACAGCCCCACGCCATGAAAGAGGCAGCATGACATCATGGGCGGAACAAATGACTCAATCTGAATGTGATGATTTATTACCACTTGCTTGGATACATCATACTCTCTCAGTTCTCTCATGAGTTATAATCAGATCTACATTATATACCCGTTGAAAGGATCTGACGTGAAGATTTTCAAGTTTTCTACTTCACAGTCCCTCTAATTATCAGACCATATGTGCTCATTACTTTGGGGGGGGTGGAGAGGAGGGGAGGATAAGTAGTCATTGCGTAAACAGGAGGTATTTGCTTCTCTATGTGAAAATGCATCTGAAACTGTAAAAAATGACTCAGTGATCTGAATACCTGTGGACTCTTCTCACAGCTCTAGGTATAGGGTCAAGTTTGTAAAAGCTCAGATCCACTGCACCTCCTCTGGATTTCACAACAGCAAATATGAAGTAAGATCATAACCTCAGTCTAGTAGAAGAAACAGACTCTCTTTTAGAGGGCAGAGCAGATGGAACTTCATTGGAGAAGGTTTTTAACTTCCCTTTACCCTGCTAAAGTAGCCAATGAAATAGAAACATGCCTGGTCTGCTCTTTGGGAAATGGTAGCTGGGAATTTTTAAGGATTCTGCTAGAAATAAAATAACCTCTCTGAAATTGCTGTGGAGCAGCAAATCCTCTCCTCTGCAGCCAACTTAAATGGAAGAGGAGTGCTTAGAATTCTTAAAATATCAGTCCTTAGCTCTCCACTTCTGGACCACTAGTCCAAAGTTAATTCAGGGCCACTGTCAACGAGGTATAAGCGAGTAACAATGACCAAATGTATCTGTCAACATAAGATGAAGATTTCTCAAAGTCATTCTAACACCTGAAGTCTGGGGAAAAATATATTTTTCAGGAGCTGGAGCAAGAGCTTGGGGTCCTGTTTTCTCCATGGAAGCCTATACCGATATGAATGTGTTGGAATGACAGCTAAATTTAATAAAAGTGAGTGATCAGCAAATCCACCTTGGTTAGAGAGAATATTCAAAACCAATATATTTTTTTAAAGGGGTAAGAAACCTTGAATCTGAATGTGTAAGCCAAAAATGAATCACATAAAAAAATTTTTTTTTAAAGGGGAAAAATAGCCTTCCTGTAACTGGGAATTTAAATTCCTTATTAATCAGAATTAGCAATAAACCAATCAAACGTAGTCACAACGTCCTAGGAGAAAAGTGCATTGGATGATTTTTAATGGGCCAAAAATTTCCTAAGCCAGATGAAAGGTCAGCTGCTAGATGTGGTGACTGCACTGGGCTGGAAGAAGGCTGATGGTTCAATTTGGCCATGCTTTCAATCTCTAGGCTTGTATATTCAAGATAATCAGCTGCATTTTGATGAGTCACTGCAATACTGATAGTAGCAAAATGAACTGCTGCTTCTTTCATTTTAGACGATAATAAATTCACTCAAAGGCCCTGAAATAACTGAATACATTTTTCCCATTCAGAGATTAAGAAAATTCCACTAGCTACCCACTCACATACATAAGAGTGAATTCTTATTCTTTCCTATTGTAGTCCTGGTTTAAAAACCAGCTGAAATGATAAATTTCAAATCTGACAGAATTCAC
>NW_011888890.1:4553015-4558777 GCF_000151845.1 Pteropus vampyrus | reverse complement strand
AAAGCAAAAGCATTCTACCCCATTTCTGTTTAAATTTCCTAAAGTGAGGGCATATGCCACCGCTGAACATAATCACGCATTGCTTTACAATGTGCATTATTGTCAAGGTTATAATTCTGCACCAAGTGCTTATCTGATATTTCCACAAGTGATAACTTCTTTTGCAATGGATTGGAACTTTGTTTTAGACATAACTGCTTTCTCAACTACAATGCTAGCCATTAGTTCCTAGATAGTAAGAAAAAAAAAAGGCTCTATTTTCTAAGTCGTCATTTAAATTGCAGATGTGGATTCAGCCTGAAAAACATGTACTTGCCATCATAAATCAACACCCGAATACATAGCAGGCTGCCACTCTCTGAAACACTTCATTGGTATGCAAAGAGGCACAGCTGTACTCTTATTTCTTTCCTACAGACAGCATCTCACTATTTTCATGGTTATTTTCTGAGCTTGGGAGCAGCAGAGGGAGAAAAAGTAGTGAAGAATACAGGCTAGAGGAATTCACGCCCAAAACATTTGTAAATTGCCTAGAGAAGCTGAAGAAGTTTCAGCATCACAATCTCCATCACAATAAGCAAGTCCTTTACTCAACACCCTTTGTGAATTGCATTGTACTAGCTGCTAAAGGGCAAAAGACTGAAAAAGTCACAGCTATGCTTTGGAGGGCTTTATAACCAAAGAGTATGGGTGTAAGAGTAGGAGGCAGGGCTGGTGGGAATGAAAAAAGGCTGCAGCTTCTGTGGAAAGCTGTGTGAAGATTCCTCAAAAAATTAAATGAAGAATAACCACATGATCCAGCAATTCCAGTTCTGGCTATATACTTAAAAGAATAGAACACAAGGACCTGAGCAGACACTTGTAGGCCCATGTTCACAGCAGCATTATTCATAATAGGTAGCCCTAGTGTCCATTAACAGATGAATAGATGAACAAAATGTGGAATATACTGTCGAATTAAACAAGGAGGCCATCAGTCTGAGGTGGCTCTAATGCCATAGCTCCCTATGTAAGCAAACCAAAATCTAAGACTGCAAATGTCTCAAGGTTACAAAATCAAAAACACTAAGGGAAACTAATTACAAACAGCCAAGTAGGCTTTAAGTTATTGCCAAT
Organism: Pteropus vampyrus; assembly: GCF_000151845.1. Lineage (NCBI taxonomy): Eukaryota > Metazoa > Chordata > Mammalia > Chiroptera > Pteropodidae > Pteropus > Pteropus vampyrus. The sequence continues at coordinate 4,557,661 of NW_011888890.1, read as the reverse complement.
CAAATAATTTCTTCCTTTCTTTGCTTCTCTGCTTTCTTTAAATAAGTCTTTCCCCTGGCTCCTATTGGTGGAGCCCTCCTAACAGCTTCTGGTGTGGTGCTGCCTGAATCTAATTGATAAGTGTTCAAATAAACTCTTAAAATTTATAATTTACCTCAGTTTATCTTTTAACAGTTCATGCGATGGAATATTATTCAAGCTATAAAAAAGGAATCAAATGCTGCCCTATGATACAATAGGCTCGGACCTTAAAGACATTATGTTAAGTGAAACAAACAAGCCACAAAAGGACAACTACTGCATAATTCCAATAATATAAGGTACCTACAACAGTCAAATTCATAAAGACAGAAAGTAGAAAGAGAGCTACCAGGGGCTGACAGAAGGGGAGAATGGGAGTTATTGTACACTGGGTATGGAGTTCCCATTTGGGAAGATGAAAAAGTTCTAGAGATGGATGACAGTGATGCTTATACATCAATGTATATGTACTTATTGTCAGTGAACTGTACATGTAAAAATGGTTAAAATGCTATATTATGTATATTTTACAATAAGAAAAAGAATAAGAAGTAGAAAAGCAACAGGCACGAATACTTAACACATAGGTGGAACTGGGTAAAGAAGTACATACTATAAGTAAACACATGCTCAGATGTTTGTTGTTGTGGAGCTTTGTAGTGATGTCATTACTCTAACATCAGCTGGTCCTACGGCCTCCTTCTATATGGACAAGGACAAAGCCCCTGTGTTTGTACTTCCTGTTCTTCTACTGAGCAAGACTTACATGGACCCAACCATACTACATCATGTAGTGCAGTGTAGTACAATATGGTATAGTATAACAGCCTTGGAACTACATGGGTCTGAATTTTATTGCGAGCTCTGTTACTTATTACCTGCATAACTTTGTCCATGTTACCACATCTCTCGATGCCTAGGTTTCTTCTCCTGTAAAACAGTATCAATCGTACCTTTAAAAGTTGTGAGAATGTAAAGTTCTTAGCACTTACCAATGGGAGCAGCTACTATTACTATAATTATAACAACAAATACAACCGTGGAAGTTGAAGAAATGAAGGAAAGAACGTGGATGCTAATGTATGTTTTTAAAAACTGTTCTATGCTTTTCTTCAAAACTCAAAAATGGAACACTTACTTTACATAAAAAAATTAGTTTCTTTATTCAAATGACTAAACTGTCTTCTAAGAAGGTGTCCACTAATCTAAGATGAGAGAGAAAAATGGATCGTTCAGAGAGAAGGTATCAAAAATTCATAGAGAATTCATCATCACAAACACATTGGTTGTGCCCTTAGTCGGCCTTCCAGTCCTGCCACTTCTCAATGTCTGAACTATTTATCTCCATGTATCATACACCTCTATATGAGGAAGAAAAGTCTTGACAAACTAGATATAATAACAGATTATCTACGGGAACATATTCCTTTATCAGTATGAACAATTGAGAATTGTCTATCTCTATTTGCTTGAATGGGAGAATGACAGGGTCTTATGTACTAGATTTGGGGTACAGATGGGGCTGATTTTTCATCAGCCTCGAGAAGGTTGATGGAGGAGGTGAGATGTGAGCTGTGAATTAAAGAATGGCAGCAATTCTTTGGAACAATAAAGGCAGGTTGCCAAGTCTCTTCCCTGCAAATCGGAAGCAGACTAGAAAACTGGCCTGGGGCTTGAATCCAGGTGGGTCCTGTGCTAGACACAGTCCTCCAACCTGCAAACCAGAAACTTCTCTCTTTCAGCCCCCCAAAAATCTTGCTGGAATTCATTAAGACTTTGTTTGAACCCTAGTGAACTTTTGGCTGAAGAAGAGAGGAGGCTCATGTTTGCAGCAGAAGGTTCATCTTGTCCTAGTACAAAAAAATTTTTGTATGAACCAAGACAGAAGTTTTCCATGGCTTGTCTACCAGTATTAACTTCTGAGCATTTCCAGGCCATCAGATTCACCCACTAGAGGATGAAAGATACAACTCACTGTCCAGGGAACAGAAGAAGGACTCAAGATGTAACTACTCTCTTACAGGCAACAGGCAGCAGCGAGATCACATCCATTTATTAACCAGTAAGACACATCTTACACATGAGCCCACACTACAATGCCCTGTTACAAATATTAATAATCACAATGATGGTAGAACTTTAATGCAACTTGCAAACCACTGCCATAATAAATTTTTTCCTATTACAGGAAAAAAAAAAGATCTAGAATACTTCTCAGATTGAATCCTGAATCTATAATCAACTAAAATTCTGGACTTTAAAAAGTTTTAAAGCCTTCTGTCAAATCATTTTACTATATTTCACTGAATAAAATCTACTTTTATGTAGACTGAAGGCCTGACTTGGAAATAAATATACAAGAAAATAAAAAATTACAAACTTGACACCACATCCATAGTCATGTGTAGCATCCCCAGTAAGTGTCCAGTGGCTACGACTGTGTTAGTTGCTCCATTCCCTGGCCATGGCTAATTAGTTCAATGGTAAAGACACCTAGACTAAGCTAGGTTGTCTTCCCTGGGATTTGAAAACTGACTGGAGACAGAGGAATACAGAATACGGTTGGAGCGAAGTTATCTTTTGGAGATCTAGGCACATCTGTAGCTGAGCACTTCAAAGCTGCCCTAGTTTCTATGCTCCTTGAAGCCTGACCCTTCAGCTTGTTCTTTGACTGTAGTCACTAAATAAGTGTTTTCTAAACAATAGTTGAGGTTCCTATCATTGGTCTCTATCCTTTCAATAATTCCTCCTTTTGAACTTAGGTTAAACAAATACATTTCTATTGCTTGTAACCAAAATAATCTTAACATAGAGCATTCGTATTTTGCCAGGAGAAGCATTAACTTTCCTACCTTGAAATTAAACATTAAGATCTGTATTCCCAGAATATTTAAAAAGAGATGGCAAAAACCAAAGTAGTGTAAGATTTTGAGAAAACCAAAAGAAAAGAAACAGAAGTAAAAGAGATAATGCCCAAGTAAACCAATTGTAAATCTATAATACTCTGGATTTGAAAAGCAGTAGGCTTTTAAGATAGTACAAGGCTAGGATCCATGGAGAGAAAGATAACATAAATAAAATACGTAATTTCAAGAATAAGAAATTTCATTACTTTCCCTTTTGAAATAACCATCTGCACAGGTAAGGATTTTTATATTTTCATATCTTAAGATTTAAAAATATGTGAGTAGTTACTCCTTTCCTGATATTCATTCAAATGTTCTTATAGAAGCATTTAACATGGCATCCAACTGACTTAGAACAAATTTTCGCCAAAGTTCTTTTTACCAAGGAAAATGGCTATATGCATCAGTATCTAGAGCGGATCCTTAGCTGGAGGATAAGGTCAGAGTAGAAGAAGCCTCACCAATGATTAACAAGCTTCTTCCTTCTCCTCTTTCTGATAGAAACTGGAAAACCAGTGTCCAACAGTGTCCCTGATTCTTGGCATCCAGTTGTAGATTTTTATAGGCCTGAAATTCAGGGATGGTTATTTGGGAAGGAGGTATGATTCTGGGAGGAGTATGATAAAATGAAAAGCATAGGCTTTAGAGTCAGACAGATGTGAGTTCAATTTCTAACGCAGCCACTCATAAGCTATAGGACCTTAGGCAAGCAAATTAACTTTTTGGGTTGTCGATGGGACTCTTGTGAAGTTTAAAAGGTATGTCGTGCTTGGCGCAATATCTGGCATGGTTAGTTTTTCAATATGTAAAGTGGACACTTTAGTATTCTTATCATGACCACAATGATAACTTTAACTTTCTCCTTTTCCTGTGAAACATCTAGCCTTTGGAGAAGGGTTAGAAATGCAAACAGCTAAAGAGACCAGGCTCTGTAGGTGATGATGTAGGCTTGAGAGTGTTCACACTATCTCAAGGCCACAGCAACTATTCAGCTCTATCAAATGGTGGCTGTGTTGGAGCGCAGACCAAATGTTGCAGGTCCGATTTTTTAAATAATATGTTGTGAATCTGGATTTTTACTGCAAATATTATTTTTAAATTCTGGCAACTGATTCAAATTTTTATAAAACCACACTATGTGTAGCGAACAAAAGTTGTCAGTGGGATGTATTTGGCTGGAGGGTTGTTAGTTTGCAACTCCTGCTTTACGGTCACGAAAATAGTCTGGAGAGAAAACTAAAACAAATGAACAAACAAATAAAACTCTATCCTTTGAATTATAAGAGAAACGTAGAGAATACTTGGGAAAATAGGAGGCTAGATCTACATAAGAGCCCTGATGAAACCATTGTACATACGTATCGCCTAAGAGAGCATGTTTTAAATGAGCATAAAAATATTTCTCTAAATTAGAAAAATCCCTGCTCCTCTGATCTACCCCTTTCAAGCACTCACCCCTTTGGCATGTGCCACAGTGTGTGAGGAAGGAAAAGGCAGAAGAGCTGTGCTTGCTTCACCACCGAATGTGTCTTTGCCTTAATTAGCCAAATTATACCCTTTACTGAAGTAAATTAATCCTTGCTACTCCTATTCAAGAAAAACTAAAAAACCAAAAAACCTTTCATCCCTACCTAGATCACATAATACATAGAAATCAAGACTGGAAATGTTGTTCAGTAAAAGACTGTTTTACTTCTCCTGGCAAAGGATGGATGAATC
>NW_011888890.1:4544781-4552030 GCF_000151845.1 Pteropus vampyrus | reverse complement strand
TATTGCCTTTTTCTCTAGATTTCTCAGATTCTTAAGTGTCTTCTTGGATCACAAGTAGTCAGCCCACAGCAACAACATTTTGTTCCTTCTTGATTTGCACTCCTCAGGGCAGTCTAACCAAAAGGCAATAGAAAGGACAGGTGGGGTTTATTATACTAATTTTAGGTGCTTGGGTAAATTTTCCTGATGCTGGCGAGCAGCCTTTCCTAAGATTGTTCCAGGAGAGTCTTTGGCAACCAAGAGTGTGCTAAAACTTGGGTAAAATTATGTTCGTGGCTCAAAATCTGGACAGTTCCTGATGCTTTGAATTGCTTTTATTAGGGATTTTGGTAATTAAAGTAGCTACAACACTTAAAAAAGTTATCCCTTTCCTGATATTTCCTTAGAAATATGCCAATCAGCCAATGTATAATTACTTACTAATTGATTTTCATATTTGGATTTGATTTTTAACGTTTTAAAAATTATATAAAGTGTCTTAAGACAACCAGTTTCAAAAAGGCTTCCTCAATTCTACTTTACTGTTTTAACTTTTTTTTTTTTTTTAATCTAAGGCAAAGTTTCAAATCTTTCAAATTTCTGATACATTTAAACTTTGCATTTCAAGTTTCTGGGAAGACTAGCATTTTGGGGGGCCCAAACTTGATAACTACATTGATTATGAAGCAAGATGAACTAATTAAAAATATGTCTGAAGATCAGCTAATTTAACCATGGAGAATCTTGAGTGAGCAAACAATCTCCAGATCCATTTTTTAACATATAGTTGGGAAAGAACTACATCACCCTGGAATCCTGATTGATATTTATGGCCTTTAGAAACCCTGCATTTTGTGAGTTTAATTTCAGGAAGGATCTAATGCCTTCAGCCATGCAAGTTCATCTAGCGAACTTGGTTGATATAGGAGCAAACCAACAGTTACCTTGATGGACAAGGTGCTGGGTAGAACTTGGCCATCTCCTAAGCCATGGTGAGTAAAGAGTGGACAGCAGGAGATCCCAACTTCTAAATTATTTCTAGCCTAGTATCATAAAACAACAACAACAACAACAACAAAATTAAACTCACATAAATGGACTTTGTTTCACAGCCTGGAGAAAATGAGAACAAGGCCCAAATAAGTTAAAAGGTAAAAAAGACATTTAGGATGACTAATTTATGTGATTTGGAAATGGCTCAGTCATCAAGAGATAAAAGTAGTCAACAGAGAGATTTATTGATTGGTTGATTCATCCACTCAATGCTTTTATATGTAGCTCAATATAAAGAAACTAAAGATGAGTAAGATGTGGTTTGTGCCAGTAAGGAGGACTCAGTCTAATGGGTTAGGGGGTCATGAAAATTAATACAAAGCAAAGGAAACAAGAGAAAAACAGATGCAAGAGATGGGAGTTAATATCAGTTCCTCAGGAGAGTTTCACCGAAGGACTGCGTATTTTGGGGAAGAGTGTGACCTGAGAGGTAGGTAGAAAAGGCTTCCAACCCCTCCAGAACTGAATGACAGTGATCTTCCTATGCGCCCTCACTGTATCCTGTACTTACAGTTCCAGTCCTAGTATTTGGCGTAATGCCTAGCATTAGTAGTTGTTCAATAAATATTTGTCAAACAAATCTGTAGTACTTAATCTCTCTAAGCCTCACTTTCTTCCTCTATAAAAATGGTAACAATATAATCCCACATGGATTCATGTGAGGATTAAAAAAGTTAATGTAAAATGCTTACATAGCATAAGTGCTCAATAAAGCTCAGTTCTTATTAATATTAGGCATTGTTACCTCTAATTTTACAGATGAGAAAAATGAGGCTTACGAACGTAACAAACTAGTCCCTGAATCACACAGATAATAAATTCAGAAGTCAGACTTCAAACTTGTATAGAACTGAGTCAAAAACTCAAGCTCTTCCATCTCATGCTGCTGCTGATTATAGTTATTCGTGTTTGAGCCTCATTGCCCTGAGATTGTAAGCTTCTTGAAGATAGGGATCATGACATTTATTTTCATATCCCCACAGAACATAATTCAGGACCAAATGGCAGCCCTTTCTTAAAAACTGGTTGAAACCATCTGGGCCTCAAATATCTCAAATGTAAAACGGAACGATTCAACTGCAAGATTTCAAATTCCCATTTCAGTTTCAAAACTGTTTTCTGTGAAATCACTCAGTGAAAGAAGCACAGGGTTAATAAATAACATAGCTAAATGAATAATGCTTTGTTGAGAATTTACTATATCAGGGAAAAGACTTCTCAAATTCAAACTTATTTCTTTTAAAAAAACAGAGAGAGGTGTTCAACTTCTAGCCTGATACCACTGTCCATTCATTCAGTACATATTCATTAAAAATCTGTTATATGCTGGTTTCTAAATCAGTTTAATACATAAAAACACTTAGAGCCAGAAATGACTTCTTAGAATAATGAAGGGGACACTCACTGGACTAATAGGTTAGTCATATTAACTCTGTAAAAGAGTGAGATTGGGTCATTCGCAGAGCTAATGCAATGTTTAGATTTAGTCCATAGACTTTGCACTTCATTTTAAAATCATCTTTCCTGAGATATAATTCATATACCATAAAATTTACCCAATTAAAGTATACAATTCAATGGCTTTAGTATATTCATAGAGTTGTGAAAGCACCATCAGAATGTTTAGAACATTTTCATTACCCCTAAAAGAAACCTTGTGCTCATTAGCAGTCACTGACCATTCCACTCCAACCCTCAGCCGTAGCTAGGTGACTACTACCTTTTTTTTTTTTTTTTTGTAGAATTGTCTACTATGGACATTTTCTATAAATGAAATAATAGAATATGTTGCCTTTTGTGACTGGCTTCTCTCCCTTAGCATATTGTTTTGAAGGTTCATTCATGTCGTAGCATATATCAGTACTTCATTCCTTTTTATTGTGGACTAATATTCCACAGTATGGATAGACCACATTTTATTTATCCATTCATCAGTTGACAGACATTTGGGTTGCTTTTGCTTTTTGGCTATTATAATTACTGCTGCTATAAACATCTGAATACAAGTTTTTTTGTTTTTTTGTTTTTTTTTTTTTGACATATGCTTTCATTTCTCGTGGGAGTATACCCAGGAGTGGAATTTCTGTTTCATATGGTGACTCTATGCTGAACAAACTGCCAGGCTGTTTTCCAAAGTAGCCACATCATTATGCATGCTTCAAGAGACAGACAGACAGACAGACAGACAGACAGACAGACACACACACACACACACACACACACACACACACACACAATTAATCATTATTTGGTGAGAATTTTGCAGCCATTCTCAAGAAATACTTTTATAGGTAATAAGGTAATTCTCGTTAGAAAGGGTAAATGAGGGAAAAATAGGGCATATTTTTTCTTTAGTTATGATTGCTGCAGAAAGCTGAGGCTATGGGCTCCTTGAGGGGATGATCTGAGTTATGATCACTGCTGTATACCCCAGGGGGTATCTAAATGACCAATAGTGAGCGTTCAATATTTGCTGAGTGAATGAAGAACCCTCAAAGTCACTGTAGTAAAGGGTAAACTTTGTCCAAAGAGAGGTCTGTCCTTTGCCCTTGGCTCCTGGGAGGTAATCTCTAAACCCTTATAATTTCCTGACTGATAAGAGTGTCTTTGTCTGGGGGCCTTGGGCCATGCCAGATCGTCTACTAACAATATGATTTATGGTAAAGGCTGTGGACCACATGATATCAACTCAGTCTCTAGAGAGGATGGAGACTAAGACCAGGTGGTGAACCATGTCTTTGTGATGAGCCTCAATAAAAACTCTAGGTGCTAAGATGTGGGTGAGTTTCCCTGGTTGGCAATACTCCATGCATACTGCCATACTTCATTACTGGGAGAAGTGTGGTCCACACAACTCTACTGGAAGAGGACAACTGGGAGATCTGCATGTGAACTCTCCTGGACCCTACTCTATAAATCTTTTGGCTGATTTTAAACAATGTCCTTTTGCTATAATAAACTGTAACCATGAGTATAATCGTGAGTTCTATGAGTCCTTATAGTGAATTATTAAACCTGAGGGTAACTTGAATATCCTGAACTTGAAGTCAGTATCAGAAGTGAGGGTAGTTTTGGGGGATCTCAAATTTTGTAGTTACTAAAAATGCTGAAACAGTCTTAAAGATGACTAGGTAAAATTTAGCCCCTTCAATATTTCTATAAACGAATGGCTGAAAGAATCATTCTTCACACAAAGCACAATAAAATAAATTGAGAAACTTGTCAGATCTTGGTAGAGCTTTCATTTAATGAAATGCATAATTCCTAGGCCATAGAGTTCCCTTCATGAGCTGTACATAGTCATACTCCTATTAATGAAGAAGTATGCTTACTGATACTATGCTTCATTGTTAACATATCTTTCTCAGAGGAAAGAATGACATAGAAGTAATATGATTTAATTGTAGCTGTGCCCTTTTCTAGTTGTAGGACCTTCTATGAGCTTCCATCTCCTCATTTATAAAGTGGAAATAATAAAGTTAACCCAAAATATTGGCACGAGAAGCACATAATTATATGCATAGTCCACTCTACAAACTATACAGGATTGAAAAAGTTTTCTACATTAGTTCCACTCTGCCTTTATGTAGTTTACTGAATTTCTTTGGAAAAACAAAATCAATGATTTTCTCTTTCCTAGCTCAAGCTTAATTTCAAAGAAAAATTAAATAAATATAACCTTTAAAAAGTTTTTCTATGAAAGCTATAGAAAGAAAGGTCTCCCACCTCAAAATTGAATATTAAGGTAGAAGAAAACTCCAGCATAGCAGAAAAACCTTTTCCATGAGTAGAGGTGATACATGAATAAACAAAGGGCCTAACTGGGGTGGCAGGAAAAAAATACTATAAAATGAATAGACCCGTACAGAATGTCACCTTCTAGATCTCTTAGCTATTCAAAGAGAGAGGACAAGGAACTTCAAAATACTATATATTAATTTGACTTTAGCTTTTCCTAAAACAAACATTTAAGTTGATCTGTAATCTAATAGGTACATGGTCACAGTAAAGGCACTGCATGGAAATCAGTGGCAGGCAGACCTCTGCTACCTGTAAGAGATGCAATATTGCATCTGGGGATTGTAGGGCTCTGTGGGACCGCCCCACATGGCAGGTGGTCTCATTGTGATCTGTGACTACAGCAGGAATGCCCAGGCTCAGAAGTTGAAGCAAAACTGAAGATGTATTGGCCTAACAGCCCTTGTCTCTCTGAGATCCCCCTTCACCCAAGCTATAAAGTGCCTGCAGCCCATTAACAGGCCTGTGCCCGTGCCCTGCTTGGCTCTGGGGTTGTGCAGTCTGTGCAGGCAACAGACCTTGTCTAGTGCAGTGAGCACATCTCGGGGAAAACAGTTGTGGGCAGAACACTGCTGCTTGTACGAGCTGCGATATCTCTTGAGGGGATTGCAGAGGTCTGAAGGAGTCAAGCACCATCCGATACACAAAGTTCCTGCCGCACATTGATAGGCAGCTTCCCATACCCTGGGATGTCGCATTCAGGCCCAAGGTGGGCAGCAGCTGACCTTGCTATGATTAGAAACTTGTACAACGGACCACAGAGACAGCGCTGGCATGTAAACTGACACTGCAGTGGCAGGAGAATCCTAGGGTCCCTGCGCCACCTAACATGCATATCACCCAGAGGCTTATCCAATTTCAGAGACATACAGGCAACTGACAGGCAGTGTGAGGCCTTGAGGAGCATTGGTCCCTCTGCTTAACTGCCATAAGTCAAGGACGGGGGATAACCAGACCACTACCTACAGCATTGTCTCTTCTGCCTACCTAGAGATCCAGCATAGGCAACAACCATCTGCGGATTGCTTTGTGGTTGCTACTGGGTAGCCCTGAGCAATCAAAAGCAGTGGCTGACCTTGGCCTATTGGGGAGCCCCACCCATGGGACCACAAAACCATTGCATCCAGAGGCTGGTACCAGACTAGCCCCATTAGCAGCACACACAAAGAGTGTTTAAAACAATTTCACAAACCTGCTAGGGCAAATCTCACTCAGTGGGGTCAGCCCCACACATCATCTCTTACCCTGTGGGTGCAGCCAATTCCCACAATTAGTCAGCCTGAGCGTTAATCCCATCCAATGATATACTAATAACTAAAAAGGCTTGGCGACAACAGAAGATCATATACAACCCACACGAAGATCATGTCCAGAGCCCCCAGCATAGGGGATCAGGGAAAGTACACCCCTGGACCATACAGGACACCTTTCACATTAGGCCATCTGGCTAAGGTTGAGAGATGAAACAAATATTCCTGACACATAGAAACTAACATAGGCTAATAAAATGAGAAAACAAAGAAACATACCACAAATAAAACAACAGGAGAAAACTCCAGAAAATAAGCTGAATGAAATGGAGGCAAGCCACCTATGACAGATAGAGTTCAAAATAATGGTTTTAAGGATGTTCAATGAACTTAGGGGGATAATGGATGAGCACAATGAAAACCTCAACAGAGAGATAGTCAGCATAAAAAAGGATGTAGAAACCATAAAAAAGAACCAGACAGAAATGAAGAATACAATAACTAAAATGAGGAATACACTAGAAGGATTCAACAGTAGGTTGAATGAAGCAGAAGATCGAATCTGTGAACTGGAAGACAAGGTAGTAGAATACAGCCAATCAGAACAACGAAAAGAAAACAGAATTAAAAAAAAAGGATAGTTTAAGAGACCTCTGGGACAACGTGAAGTGTAACAATATTGGGATCATAGGAGTACCTGAAGGAAAAGAGAGAAAGCAAGGAATTGAGAATTTATTTGAAGAAAAAATGACAGAAAACTTCCCTAACTTGGCAAAAGAATTAGACATACAAGTTCGGGAAGCACAAAGAGTCCCAAACAAGAGGAATTCAAACAGACCTACGCCAAGACACATCATAATTAAAATGCCAAATATCAAAGACAAAGAGAGAATCTTAAAAGCGCAAAAGAAAGGCAGCTAATTATTTACAAGGGTACCTCCATAAGAATGTCTGCTGATTTTTCAATGGAAACTTTGCAGGCCAGAAGGGATTGGCAAGAAATATTCAAAGTTATGAAAAACATGAATCTACAACCACAAATACTCTTCACGGCAAGACTTTAGATTAAAATGGAATGTGAGATAAAGAGCTTTCCAGACAGGAAAAAGCTTAAGGAATTCATCACCAACAAGACAGTATTATAAGAAATGTTAAAGGGACTTCTGTAA
>NW_011888890.1:4541652-4544731 GCF_000151845.1 Pteropus vampyrus | reverse complement strand
AATGTGAGATAAAGAGCTTTCCAGACAGGAAAAAGCTTAAGGAATTCATCACCAACAAGACAGTATTATAAGAAATGTTAAAGGGACTTCTGTAATAAGGGAAGGGTTAAAAAAGAAAATAGAAATAACAATATGAATAATTAAGTTGCAGTAACTATGTACCTATCAGTAATCAGTTTAAATGTAAATGAATTAAATGCTCCAATTAAAAGATATAAGGTAGCCAAATGGATAAGAAAACAAGACCCATGCATATGCTGTCTATAAGAGACCCACTTCAGATCAAATGGCACTCACAGACTGAAAGTAAAGGGATGGAAAAAGATATTTCATGCAAATGGAAATGGGGGGAAAAAAAAAAAAAGCCGGGATAGTGATACTTATATCAGATAAAATGGACTTTAAAACAAAGGCTATAATAAGAGACATAAAAGGGCATTACATAATGATAAAGGAATTGATAAATCAAAAGGACATAACCCTAGTAAATATGTATGCACCAAACATAGGAGCATCTACATACATAAAAGGAGAGATCAATAGTAATACACTAATAGTAGGAGAATTTAATACCCTATTGACGCCAATGAATAGATCTTCCAGGCAAAGAATCAACAAAGAAACAATAGGCCTAAAAGACACACTAGACCAGATTGACTTAATAGCTATTTTCAGAGCATTTTACCCCAAAGTAGCAAAACAGACATTCTTCTCAAGTGCACATGGAACATTTTCAAGGATAGACCACATATTAGGACACAAATCAAGTCTCCATAAATTTAAGAAGACTGAAATCATATCAACCGTCTTTTCTGATCACAATGGTATGAAACTAGATATCGGCTACAAGAAAAAAACTGGAAAATACACAAACACCTGGAGGCTAAATAACAGGCTACTAAACAATGAATGAGTTATCAATGAGATGAAGGAAGAAATCAAAAGATACCTAGAGACAAATGAAAAAGAAAACACAACAACTCAAAATCTATGGGACACAGTGAAAGCAGTCCTAAGAGGGAAATTCATAGCAATGCAGGCCTACCTCAAGAAACAAGAAGAAGCTCAAATAAACAATCTACCCTTACACTTAAAATAACTAAAAAAACAAAAACAAAACAAAAAAACAGCAAACAAAGCCCAAAGTGAATAGAAGGAAGGAAATAATAAAGATCAGAGCAGAAATAAATGAAATAGAGTTTAGAAAAACAATACAAAAGATTAATGAAACCAAGACCTGGTTCTTTGAAAGGATAAACAAAATTGACATGCCTATACCCAGACTCATCAAGGAAGAAAGTGAGAGGTCTCAAATAAATAAAATCAGAAATGAAAGAGGAGAAATAATTATGGACTCCACAGAAATACAAAAGATCATAAGAAAATACCATAAGCAATTATATGCCAACAAATTGGACAATCTGGAAGAAATGGACACATTCCTAGAAACATACAATCTCCCAAGACTGAGTCAAGAAGAAACAAAAAATCTGAACTGACCAATTACCACCAATGAAATAGAATCAGTAATCAAAAACCTCCCAAAAAACAAAACTTTTGGACCAGATGGCTTTTAGGCAAATTTTATCAAGCATTCAAAGAAGAATTAATACCTGTTCTTCGCAAACTATTCCAAAAAATTCAAGAAGAGGGAAGGTTCCCTAATTCCTTTTATGAGGCCTCTCTATTACTGTGATTCCAAAACCAGACAAAGACATTACAAAAAAAAGAAAACTATAGGCCAATATCTCTTATGAATATTGATGCCAAAATCCTCAACAAAATATTAGCAAACCGAATTCAGCAATACATTAAAAATATCATACGCCATGATATTGGATTTATTCCTGGGATATAAGGTCTGTACGATATTCGAAAATCAATTAATGTGATACACCACATTAACAAATTGAAAGATAAAAACTATATGATCATTTCAATAGATGCAGAAAAAGTGTTTGACAAAATCCAGCAGCCGTTTATGATAAAACCTCTCAGCAAAGTGGGAATAGAGGAAACATATCTCAACATAATAAAGGCCGTATATGACAAACTTACAGTTAACATCATACTCAATTGGGAAAGGCTAAAAGCGTTTCCTTAAGATCAAGAACAAGACAAGGATGCCCACTTTCACCACTCCTCTTCAACACTGTATTGGAAGTCTGATAGCCACAGCAATCAGACAAGGAAGACAAATAGAAAGTATCCAAATTGGAAAGGAAGAAATAAAACTCTCGCTATTTGCTGATGACACAATATTATAGAGAGAGAACCCTAAAGATTCCACCAAAAAACTGTTAGAACTGATCAATGAATTCAGTAAAGTAGCAGGATACAAAATTAATATTCAGAAGTCAATGGCATTTTTATATACCAATGATGAACTTTCGGAAAGAGAAATTAAGAAAACAATCTCATTTACAATTGCATGGAAAACAATAAAATACCTGGGAATCAAATTAACCAAGGAGGTAAAAGACCTGTTCTCAGAAAATTATAAGTCACTGAAAAAATAAATGGAAAAAGATACCAATAAATGGAAGCATATACCGTGCTCATGGGTAGGAAGAATCAACATCATTAGAATGCCCATACTACTCAAAGAAATCTACAGATTCAATGCAAACCCTATCGAAATATCAATGGCATTTTTCAGAGAGCTAGAACAAATAAGCTTAAAATTAATATGGAACCATTAAAAACCCTGAATAGCTACGGCCATCGTGAGAAAGAAGAACAAAGTTGGAGGTATCACACTACCTGATATCGAAGTATATGACAAGGCTATAGTAATCAGAACAGCATGGTACTGGCATAAAAACAGATACTTTGATCAATGGAACAGAACAGAGAGCCCAGAAATAAATCTACGCTGATATGCTCACTGAATATATGACAAAGAAGGCAAGAATATACAATGGGATAAAGACAGTCTCTTCAATAAATGGTGCTGGGAAAATTGGACAGAGACATGCAAAAAAAAAAAAGAAAAGAAAAGAAAAAAGAAACTGGACCACCTTCTTATACCGTATACAAGAATAGACGCAAAATGGATTAAAGACTTAAATGTAAGGCC
>NW_011888890.1:4539276-4541602 GCF_000151845.1 Pteropus vampyrus | reverse complement strand
GAAAACTATAGGCCAATATCTCTTATGAATATTGATGCCAAAATCCTCAACAAAATATTAGCAAACCGAATTCAGCAATACATTAAAAATATCATACGCCATGATATTGGATTTATTCCTGGGATATAAGGTCTGTATGATATTCGAAAATCAATTAATGTGATACACCACATTAACAAATTGAAAGATAAAAACTATATGATCATTTCAATAGATGCAGAAAAAGTGTTTGACAAAATCCAGCAGCCGTTTATGATAAAACCTCTCAGCAAAGTGGGAATAGAGGAAACATATCTCAACATAATAAAGGCCGTATATGACAAACTTACAGTTAACATCATACTCAATTGGGAAAGGCTAAAAGCGTTTCCTTAAGATCAAGAACAAGACAAGGATGCCCACTTTCACCACTCCTCTTCAACACTGTATTGGAAGTCTGATAGCCACAGCAATCAGACAAGGAAGACAAATAGAAAGTATCCAAATTGGAAAGGAAGAAATAAAACTCTCGCTATTTGCTGATGACACAATATTATAGAGAGAGAACCCTAAAGATTCCACCAAAAAACTGTTAGAACTGATCAATGAATTCAGTAAAGTAGCAGGATACAAAATTAATATTCAGAAGTCAATGGCATTTTTATATACCAATGATGAACTTTCGGAAAGAGAAATTAAGAAAACAATCTCATTTACAATTGCATGGAAAACAATAAAATACCTGGGAATCAAATTAACCAAGGAGGTAAAAGACCTGTTCTCAGAAAATTATAAGTCACTGAAAAAATAAATGGAAAAAGATACCAATAAATGGAAGCATATACCGTGCTCATGGGTAGGAAGAATCAACATCATTAGAATGCCCATACTACTCAAAGAAATCTACAGATTCAATGCAAACCCTATCGAAATATCAATGGCATTTTTCAGAGAGCTAGAACAAATAATCTTAAAATTTATATGGAACCATAAAAAACCCCAAATAGCTACGGCCATCGTGAGAAAGAAGAACAAAGTTGGAGGTATCACACTACCTGATATCGAAGTATATGACAAGGCTATAGTAATCAGAACAGCATGGTACTGGCATAAAAACAGATACTTTGATCAATGGAACAGAACAGAGAGCCCAGAAATAAATCTACGCTGATATGCTCACTGAATATATGACAAAGAAGGCAAGAATATACAATGGGATAAAGACAGTCTCTTCAATAAATGGTGCTGGGAAAATTGGACAGAGACATGCAAAAAAAAAAAAGAAAAGAAAAGAAAAAAGAAACTGGACCACCTTCTTATACCGTATACAAGAATAGACGCAAAATGGATTAAAGACTTAAATGTAAGGCCCGGGACCATAAAACTTCTAGAAGAAAACTTAGGCAGTAAACTCTCCGATATTGCTAACAGTAATTTCTTTTCAGCTATATCTCCCTGGGCAAGGGAAACAAAAGAAAAAATAAAGAAATGAGACTACATCAAACTAAAAAGTTTTTGTACAGCAAAGGAAACCATCAACAAAACAAAAAGACAACTGACTGATTGGGAGAAGATATTCGCTAACAATACATCTAATAAGAGGTTAATATACAAAATATATAAAGAACTCATTCAAGTCAACAACAAATAAACAAACAATCCAATTAAAAAATGGGCAGAAGACCTGAACAGATACTTCTCTAAGGAGGAAATACAGATGGCCAACAGACATATGAAAAGATGCTCGAGGTCACTAATCATCAGAGAAATGCAAATTAAAACCACAATGCAATATCACCTGACATCTGTCAGAATGGTTATCATCAATAAATCAAGGAACAACAAGTGTTGGTGAGGATGTGGAGAAAAGGGAACTTTCATACATTGTTGGTGAGATTGCAAATTGGTACAGCCACTATGGAAACAGTCTGGAAGTTTCTCAAAAAGTTAAAAATGGATATACCTTTTGACCTAGCAATCGCACTTCTGGGTATTTATCCAAAGAAAACCAAAACAATAATTCATAAAGATCTATGCATCCCTATGTTCATGTCAGCACAATTTACAATAGCCAAGACATGGAAGCAATCTAAATGCCATCAACAGATGATTGGATAAAGAAATTATGGTTCATATATTCAATGGAATATTACTCAGCCATTAAAAAAATGAAATCCTACCTTTTGCAATGACTTGGATGGTCCTAGAGGTTATTATGCTGAGTGAAATAGGTCAGACAGAAAAAGCTAAATACCATATGATTCTACTTATATGAGGAATCTAAGGAACAAAAAGAACAAACTAATCAAAAACTGACTCACAATATAGAGGACAATTTGGTGATAGA
>NW_011888890.1:4536256-4539226 GCF_000151845.1 Pteropus vampyrus | reverse complement strand
ACCATATGATTCTACTTATATGAGGAATCTAAGGAACAAAAAGAACAAACTAATCAAAAACTGACTCACAATATAGAGGACAATTTGGTGATAGAAAGAGGGGATGGCGGTTGGGAGGCTGGGAGAATGGGGACAAGGATTAAAGAAGTATAAATTAGTAGTTGATATATGGTCATGGGGAGCATGGCATAGGGAATGCAGTTAGCATTAATATATTGGCAAGGTGAGAAACCAGAGGAGAGAAGGAGTAATTAGGGGGATTGTTTTATAAACTATAAAGTGTCTAACCAATGTACTGTATACTTGAAACTAATACAAAAAATTGACCCCCCCAAAAAGGCAGAGATAAAAAGCAAGAATAAAAAATAAAAATTGACTGAGTAAATACAATAGTGCACTGTACATACATTATCTTCTCATCCCTCACCACTGCCCCAAATCAATGCCTGACCCTTCTCCTATGTTCTATATCCCAATGAATGGCAGCACCATACTTTGCTTAACTAAAAACCTGGGCATCATCTTCACCTCTCAATTTTTCTCTCCGACTATATTTAACCAATCACCAAGTTCACAGATATTTATCTCCTGATTTATTTTCAAACCTGTCCTTTTCATCCCACTACCAATTTTTGCCCCTTTCCAATCCATTGCCCTCACTGCGGATGGAGTACTCTTTCTAAAACAGGAATCTTAATCTTTCATCTGTTTGAATTATTTCAAAGGCACTCTTTTGCTCTCAATTACAAGTCCCCAACCTTCTTAATATAACATATATCTTCTCATGACACAGTTCCTGACAACCTCTTTAGCCCTCTATCTCTTCGCTCTCTTTCTCAAGTTCTAGTCACTAATTATGTTTTTCCAGTGATCTCTTCCTCTGAACATTCTTTGATCCCATGTCTCAGTTAAACATCCCTAGTATTTACCATGGTCTAAATGTTGCCCACTAACTCCTACAAACTATTAAATATGTGTATACATATACATATGCATACACATATATATACATAAACATATACATATATACACACACATACACACACACATATATTACAATGGAGAAGCACATGAGGATGATGAACATCATACTAGGGGTGGTGTTCAGTGTCAGATCTCTTAATGGGGCCAGAGAATAATACTCACTGCTGGCATTTTATATGCAGTAGTGAATTTTATATGCAGTAGGACTATAATATTGTCCTTCACTACTTTCTATTGTTTTTGTTTTAATATTCAATTATAGTAGTGTTTTAAAAGTTAAATGAAGAATAAACTTAAATATCAAAGCTCAAAAAAACCCCCCATATAAACAGGGATGTATGCTTTTGTGAGTTGAATCACATCTCCTCCAAAATATGTTGAAGTTCTAACCCACAGTACCCATGAATGTGCTCTTATTTGGACATAGGGTCTTTGAAGATTTAATCAAGTTAAAGTGCAGTCATACTTAATTAGAATGGGTTCTCCAATATCACTGGTATTCTTATGAGAAAAGAGAGACACTGGGGAGAAAATGTTATGTAAAGACATAGAAACAGACAGAGTGAAATTGGCCACATGAAGTTGGAGGCAGAGAGTGCTGGCCACTAACTAGAAGCTAAAAAGAAACAAAGAAAGATTTTACCCAGACCCACAGAGGAAGTATAGCTCTGATGACACATTGATTTTGGACATCTAGCTTCCACAACAGAATAAGTTTCTGTTGTGTTAAGCCATTCAATAAAGAAACCCAGCATGTAAAAAAAATTGGGCAATTGAAATGATTCAAGTGGATAAGAAAGAGCACCCTGTTTACAGTGAGGAGAATAGAGTACAGTGACCAGAGTATATTTTCTTGTATAGAGTGAGGAAATGTAGAATAGTGAAGATAGTATTCTTTCCTGTATACTTGTCAAGCTCCCTTCAGAGTGTGAATTCTGGGAAGGAAGGGACTATGTTTTGTATATCCCTTCATGTATTTCCAGTATCCAGTACACTGCTAATTCCTAAGTAAATATTTGTTAAGTGAATAAATGAATGAATGCATTTTAAACAATAATCTTAACACAGGTATCATCCCTGAGGGAAGAGATTTTATTTAACTTTGCATCCTCAGTACCCAGCATATAGCAGATTGTACAGAAGAACAAATAAACAACATTCAGAAACTAAGTAATTTGCCAAAATTCAACTGTAAAGTAGTTCATTTTATCTTTACTGTATCATGCAAAGGGGAGAAAAAGACTGCACATTAAATCTTTAAGCAACACCAAGCTTCCGTGTGGAATTAGATTACAAAACACAGAAGGAAAAATGGCCAACTCCTTATTTCTGATATAACCACCTTTAGAATGACTGGTAGACAGTTGATACCAGTGACTTAGGTCATAGACAGAGATGGAGAAATAATCGTTCCATTTAATTCATTTCAAACTCCTCACCACAGGAATTATTAAAAATGGAAAGACCTTTTTTGTTGGAGTACGGTTCATTTTAATGTTGCCATAGTATTGAATCAAAACTCCATGACCCAATTTATTGCTTATTTCTTTTTTTTAATATTATTCAGTTAAAACCAATATTATATAAGGCATTACTTGAAAGGAATTAACCTTTTTCTTTTTGGAATGCCTTATTTTCTAAAATAGTAATAAGCAATATTATAAACATGTAGATTCATTACAAAAGAGCTGGTTTATAATTGTACTTGGTCTTTTTCATTAATATATATTATCAACTAGTGAATTTAATTAATTATAAAAATAAAACACACTTTCTGTATGTGACTTCAAAGTAACCTCGAAATTACTTTTAACAGCAGCATATGTTCTACCTGTAAATTTATGCTACTCTTTTATACATATATTTAAAACAGAAACCAGGTTTGTGCTTTATAACAAATATAAATGGGGTCATTTGGATAATGAAAATAAATGAATAACAGCAGTACTAATAGAGCTGATCCTATTTGTGGTGGCCCATTAACTC
>NW_011888890.1:4524425-4536206 GCF_000151845.1 Pteropus vampyrus | reverse complement strand
GTAAAGTAGTTCATTTTATCTTTACTGTATCATGCAAAGGGGAGAAAAAGACTGCACATTAAATCTTTAAGCAACACCAAGCTTCCGTGTGGAATTAGATTACAAAACACAGAAGGAAAAATGGCCAACTCCTTATTTCTGATATAACCACCTTTAGAATGACTGGTAGACATTTGATACCAGTGACTTAGGTCATAGACAGAGATGGAGAAATAATCGTTCCATTTAATTCATTTCAAACTCCTCACCGCAGGAATTATTAAAAATGGAAAGACCTTTTTTGTTGGAGTACGGTTCATTTTAATGTTGCCACAGTATTGAATCAAAACTCCATGACCCAATTTATTGCTTATTTCTTTTTTTTTAATATTATTCAGTTAAAACCAATATTATATAAGGCATTACTTGAAAGGAATTAACCTTTTTCTTTTTGGAATGCCTTATTTTCTAAAATAGTAATAAGCAATATTATAAACATGTAGATTCATTACAAAAGAGCTGGCTTATAATTGTACTTGGTCTTTTTCATTAATATATATTATCAACTGGTGAATTTAATTAATTATAAAAATAAAACACACTTTCTGTATGTGACTTCAAAGTAACCTCGAAATTACTTTTAACAGCAGCATATGTTCTACCTGTAAATTTATGCTACTCTTTTATACATATATTTAAAACAGAAACCAGGTTTGTGCTTTATAACAAATATAAATGGGGTCATTTGGATAATGAAAATAAATGAATAACAGCAGTACTAATAGAGCTGATCCTATTTGTGGTGGCCCATTAACTCTGTACGGGATGCAATTCACTGCTCTGGATCAGGCAGGGGTTGATAATGGTACAACATGGAGTTATTAGCAAAAGAAGGTTGCAGTAGAAAACTACCAGAAGGTCTGTTCATTCATTGGGAAATCAGTATTCCCCTTTATATGTATAACCACATTTAAACACATACTCAAAAAGGCCATAAAGAGAAGCAGTCAAATACAAGAAGTAATTTGGGCACTACTACTAGTATTGCTATAAGCTAGTATTTATTAAGCTCATAGTAAGCACTTCAATGCATTTGATTACTTAATCTTCACAGCGATCCTATCAGGTAGGTACAAATATTAATCTTATTTTAGATGGAGGAAACTGAAGCTTAGAAACTTGCTCAAAGTCACGTACCAATGAGTGGTGGAGCTAAGATGCCAGTCAAGTGCTATGACTCCAAAGCCTTTGTTTCCAACTATTCACATTATGACAAATTGTCTCCCTAACTGATCTCCAACTTCAACTAGTCTGTAATAATAACCAATAAAAATCCCAGTGTTTCCATCTGAGATGGAAGGTGGGGAGAAATACCAATGAGAGAAGGAAAGAAGAGCATGTGGTTTGAAAAGGTATATTCACTAAACCTGTTGTTTTCATATATAACAGAGGTAAAGCTAGACAACATTTTGGCTCATAGGAGATGCTGAAGAAATGATGCAGGGGGTATAGTTAAAAAGTGTTGATAAATAATGACGTTCTTTGATGTCTAGTCTGCCATTTACTAGCTGTAAGATCCTGGGAATACGCCACAAGCTAGTGCAGCAATATTTCCTAGGCCTGGACTGGATGATCTCAAAGGTAGTTTTTTCTAAACTCTGGTCTGTGAAGCACAATTAGTCACAATTTCTGGGCTCTGGGGGGAAAAAAGAAGAATAAGTACTAGGTAGCAACTTTCTCATAAAGCAAACTATATCCAATTTAAAGGATTATCCTTTATTTTGAAATTGGGTTCTTGCTAATTTCTGATTATTCACACTTCAATTATGAACTGATGATGGTAAAAGTACATGGTGGAAGGCCTCTTCTTTTTCAAAGTCCTTACTTAGCAGAAGAAGTTGGTTACTTTGTTTAATTCTATAAACTTTTTTGGAACTGTTACAGGGTTATGAAATCTCACACAGGGGACTACTACGTTAATGTGTTTTGGAACTCAAAATGTTTACATTTCCATAGCACTTTAGAGTTTGTTAAGCATTTTCATATAATTATCTCTTTTGGTGCTCTGTAATCTGTGAGACGATCTTATTTCCATGGATTGAAAAACAGAATTTAGGAAGGTTAAGTGACTTGCTCAAGATTACACAGATCATTAAAGAGCAAACAGATTCCAATCTGTCATTTGACTTCTAATCCTGTCTGCTTTTTAACCTATAAGTGGTTCACAAATCTTGCCAAACAAAAGTATAATAAGGAGAGTGTTCTAAAAACATGAAACTAATAAATCTGATTTCTGCTAAGAGTTTTGTCTTTTGAGAGCTGCCCATGTGATTCTGGTATGCAGCCAAGTTTGGTGACCATGATGCAGCACTGAACAGTACCTGCCTTTGTGCATCCAGCCTCACTCGAAGGAATAGGAGCTCTGGAGTCAGAACTGGGTGTCTCTGGACAAGCCCTATTATAATCTACCCGAGCCTCAGTTCTTCATCTTTGCAATGAGGATAATGCTGACCAGTAGAGTTGTAAATATTAGAAAAACCATAAGTAATGGGCCTAGATATGGCAGTCACTCAAAAATGGAAGCCTTTTTTTGTCCCAACAAACAAAAGTTCAGGACCAGACGGCTTCACTAGTGAGTTCTACCAACATTTAAAGAAGAATTAATACCAATCCTTGCATAACTTGTCCAAAAAATAGACAAGAAGGGAATACTTACAAACATTTTACAAGGCAAGCACTGCCATGATACCAAAACCAAACAAGAATGCTACAAGAAAAGAAAATCACAAGTCAATATTCTTGATGAAAATAGATACAAAAATCTTCAACAAAATAACAAACAGAATTCAACAATATATTAAAAGGATCATACACCATGATCAAGTGGGATTTATTTCAGAGATGCAGAGATGGTTCAACATTCACAAATCAATCAATGCGATAGATCATATTAACGAAAGGAAGAATAAAAATCATATGATCATCTCAACAGATGCAGAAAAAATCAACATGCATTTTTGATAAAAGTGCTCAATCAAGTAGGTATAGAGGGAACATACCTCAACATAATAAAGGCCATATATGACAAGCCCACAGCTAAGATCATACTCAGTGGTGAAAAGCTGAAAGCATTTCCTCTAAAATCAGAAACAAGACACGGAGGCCCACTTTTGCCACTTTTATTCAACAAAGTATTGGAAGTCCTAGCCAGAGCAATTAGGCAAGAAAAAAAATAAAAGTTATCCAAAGCAAAAAGGAAGAAGTCAAACTGTGACTATTTGCAGATGACATACTATATGTAGAAAACTCTAAAGAAACCACCAAAAAACTGTTAGAACTAATAAATGAATTCAGTAAAGCTGTAGGATACAAAATCAATATTAAAAAAACCTGTTGCATTTCTGTATAAACTATCAGAAAGAGAAATTAAGAAAACAATCCCATTTACAATTGAATCAAAAAGAATAAAATACCTAGAAATAAATTTACACAAGGAGGTGAAAGACCTGTACACTGAAAATAATAAGACCTTGATAAAGGTATTTGAAGAAGACACAAATAGAAAGATATTCTGTGCTCATGGATTGGAAGAATTAATATTATTAAAATGTCCATAATATCTAAAGTGATCTACAGATTCAATGCAGTCCTCATAAAAATTCGTATGGCATATTTCACAGAAATAGAAGAAGCAATCGCAAAATTTGTATGGAACCAGAAAAGACCCTGAATAGTCAAAGCAATCTTGCAAGAGAACAAAGCTGGAGGCATCACATCCCTGATTTTAACTATATTACAAAGCTATAGTAATCAACAAAGTGTGGTACTGGCATAAAAAGCAGATACAATGGAACGGAACAGAACAGAGACCCCAAAATAACCCCACCCAAATATGGTCAATTAATCTACAATGAAGGGGCCAAATATATACAATGGAGAGAGGACAGTCTCTTTAATAAGTGAGGTAGGAAAAATTGGATGGCCATATGCAAAAAGAATGAAGTTGCCTGTATCTTATGCTATACACAAAAAATCAACTCAAAAATGGATTAAAGACTTAAATGTTTAAGACCTAAAACTATAAAATTCCTAGGAGAAAACATAGGGAAAAACTCCTTGACTTTACTCTTGGTGATGATTTGCTTACATTTGACACCAAAAACAAAATGTTTCTGTACTAAATGTTTCTGTATAGTAAAAAAAATCATGCACAAAATGAAAACGCAACCTATAGAAGAGGAGAAAATATTTGTAAATCATAAGCTGATAAGGGTTAATGTACAAAATATATCAAAAACTCATACGACTCAGTAGTATAAAACCCAAACAATCTGATTTAAAAATGGGCAGAAGATCTGCATAGACATTTTTCCAAAGAAGACATACAGATGGCCATGAACATAAAAGATACTCACGAATCATAAGGGAAATGCAAACCAAAACTGCAGTGAGAAATCACCTTATACTGTTAGAACAGCTATCATTGAAAAGACAAGAAATAACAAGTGTTGTCCAGGATGTAGAGTAAAGGGAACTTTTGTGTACTGTTTGTGGAATAAATTGATGCAGCCACTATGAATAATAGCATGGAGTTTCCTCAAAAATTTTTTGAAAAACTAACATATGATTGGATAAATTCTGGGTATTTATCCAAAGGAAATGAAAACATTAACTCAAAAAGATATATGCACCCCTGTGTTCACTGCAGCATTACTTATAATAGTCAAGACGTGTAAACAATCTAAGTGTTTATCAATAAATGAATGGATTTAAAAACTGTGATATATATAGATTTATATGTTTATATATTAGAATATTATTAAGCCAAAAAAAAAAAAAAGAGAGCGAGAGAGAGAAGAAAATCTGCCATTTGTAACAATATGAGTAGACCTCAAGAGCATTATCCTAAGTAAAATATGTCAGACAGAAAAAAAATCTCACTTATATGTTGAATCAAAAAAACCCAAAACTAAAAAACCAGAGGACAAACAAAAAACCAGTCAAACTCATAGGCACAGAGAACAGACTGGTGGTTGTCAGAGGTGGATGGTGGGTGATATACAAAATGAGTGAATGTGGTCAAAAGGTGGTCAAACTTCTTTTTATAAAATTAAGTCCTGGGGATGTAATAAATAGCGTGGTGACTGTAGTTAACAATATAGTACTGTATACTTAAATGTTTCTAAGGGAGTAGATCTTAAAAGTTCTCTTCACAAGAAAAAAATTTTGTGATCATGTGTGGTGATGAATGCTAACTAGATTTATTGTGGTGATCATTTTGCAATATATACATATAACAAATCATTATGTTGTACACCTAAAACTAATATAAAGTTATGTCAATTATATCTCAATAAAAAAGAAAACAAAATAGAAGTTATTTTACTGCCTAGTATGATTCTCTAATATTGCTGAATAAGCGTAAGGTATCCATTATAAATAGTGATGATTCTAGAATATTCCTGAAGCACATTCATAACAAATACAGATAATATACTCATTGATAATCTTAGGATAGTCTGCAGGTCTCGATTTCCTCCTCTGTGAAACAGCAGTGTCTATTAATTGCTAAAGGCTCTAAAAGTCTCTAAAAGTCTAGGATTCCATAGTTTCTGTTAAGAGTTCAAGGCCTGGTTTTGAGAAAGTGATTCTTAGTTGAGTACTAAACAGGTATTACAGGTATATTGAAAATAATCAGTGCTTATAAATGACAAATCTCTATAGCTATGCTGTCAAGGTCAGACTATGTTCAAAGTTAAATATTTGCTTCCTTACAGTTTATAATTTATATCTTACAAAAATTATAATAAAGCTAAAACAAAGCCAGAGAAAAAGCTAAGAATCCCCAACAAGGCAGGGGAGATGATTTTTTTCTAGGAAACCAGGGGAAGCTGTTTATAAAAACTGCACATTTAAGTTAGTGTAAAGATTTTTGACAGTCTTAAAAATTATAAAAAGATGTCTTTTTCTTAATGTTTCTTTATAAAAACTTAAAATGCCAATTACCAATATACAGATACAACTTAAATAAAGAAACTTTTTCTAAGTAGAATGAGATTTATGCATTTAAACTCTTTTGAGGTAGTAGTGAGTGCTTTTCTTTTGGCGACTAATTTCATTTTGTCCTTAAAAAGTATGTATTGCATTTGTATTCCATCTTTATTCCACTATCATTTTGCCATTTTCTGCTACTTCCCTCATTTTATAAAATTAAAGTAGGTTTTAATAATGAAAACACAAGGCTATTACGGTAATGGGAGCAAGGATTAAAAATTATATCCTTTTCAAATTCACATTAAGTTGTAGTTTTTGATCACCTAAGCATAGTTAATTTTATTGCTTTCTACTCTGTACCCTAGTTATAATCAAAATGGAAACTTCTTCCTGGTTTTGACCTTAGTTTCCTTTCTGTTCCTGCTGTCACTGTCCTGGCCTAGCCTCAGGCTTGGCTTCATCTTGGCTGTTCCATGAGCCTCCTTTTCAGCTGGCCTCTGCCTCTGGGGCCTTCCACTTCAAGCATTCTATAAATGCAGCTACAATAATTTTTCTAAAGGAGAATTATGATTATGTCTTTTCTCTACTAAAACTCTTTCTTGGCCACTCACTGTTTACCTTAGTCCTATCTGCCATTCCAGCCATCCTTGATTTTCTCCCAAACTACTCTCACTCTTAACTGTGTACCTAGAGGGAGCAGCGGGAGGGTACCTGGCTCTCCAAACTACTTGTTAGCATCTAAATGCAATCTGAGTTTTTTCATCTCCTTTACCATGCTATTGACTCTAACAGGACAAATAAATGAAGAAAATAATCATAACCAATTATAATTTCTATGTTTGTCACAAATCTTTTCAGAATTCTATAGTGTGCATATGCCACTAAACCTAACAAGTCACATTCATAACAATCTAACTGAAAGAGGCATACTTATACTTGTAACTGAAAGTTCAGCACTATCATTCCATATTTACTATATATAAAATTTATTCTTTCACCGCTGGGATGGGATTCCTTTTAGTTGCCAAGGTACATGAGGCCAGCGGATGGGATCAGTCCAGGAAAAAGCATGCCGTGTTGAACTCCCATGCAACAGAAACAGATTAAACCTAATTTGCTGACCTGTCTTGTTTTTGTTCAGTTCATTTATCAGTGTAATACAGTAAAAACAACTTTAAAGTGGATGTCAAGAGACCTGTAATCTAGTTCCATTTCTGCCATGATCAACTATATAACTTTCAGGAAATCATACAACTATTCTGGTCCTCATTTTTTTTTTTTTTTTCATTTACAAAATGGAAATCTGTCCTAGAGAAGGAAGCAGACCCCAAATATCACAAACAATGTTCAAATATATTGCTTTTAGGATGGTGATTAGATCATTTCTTAGGCCTTTCCTAGCTTTAAATAGTAAAGTTCTGTATTCAAATTTATATCTGAAATTCACATATCTCTTATAATAAAAGAAAACTGCAGATATATAAACATCATCCTAATAAGATGTGCTTGGACATGACAAAATTTCCCTGTCTCACGATTCTAGACCTCACAAAAATTTAGTATTTCTGTCTCCCTCTAATGGACATAAAACCTTGCGGGACGTCGCACGTCTCTTGTATTAATTCATGCTACAGTTATTCCTTTTACATCTGAATACAGGTTTAGGTTTTAAATAAATGTGTGAATTTGAAACAAATCATTGAAACATATTTTAACGTTAATTCTTATATTGCTAGTTGTGATACGAGAGATTCCTAGGAGGAATTCTTACCAATTCTTACCAATGCATTCTTGGGAGGGAGAAGCAAAGATTCTCAAAATGTCTACTCTGTGAAATATAAATACATATGGACAACACACAGGAAAATAAAGGAACTGTTTGCTCCCAAAACTAGGCTGCTCATCCTAATCCAAAGAATAGAATTTAAAATTGAGATGGCAAACATACTTATTCCCCTTCGGCTTACTAACTTTCCTCTCACAGTAGACATTGATAAATTGATACTAGACATGAAACCTCTTTGCTATACCTGTTCTAAAGATTTACCTACCTGAAGTCCAACCTAGCTGATACTGCCATCCCTTTCCCTACAGTTTGCCTGAATTTTTAACAAAATTACAGTTGTGATAAAGAAACAAATTCTCCTACAGTTTACTCAGAGATTTTAGAGCCACCTTCATCTCAGTGATTCTGAAGCTCTAAGTAAATGAAAACTGATGCTTACACATACGCACACACATTTCAGGGACAACCAAAGTAGAGGTAATTTCAGAGTCTAGTCCAAAAGTAATACACAATATTCAAGAATTTTTATTCTTCCATATTCAAGTGAGACTCAAGGAAAGAAATAAAAATTCTAGTCCATTTTTCCTTAACTCAGAATACAACACATAATTTTAACCGATATTAAACCTCAGTTTTCAAATTTATCATTATAAACTCTAGAAAAAGTAACATTGAGTGATTCAGATAGCTTGACTATACAAAAACTATTTCTACAAATACAATAAAACCTTCTGGAAAAACAGAATGACAAGAAGCCAGCACTTACTTGGCATAAACCACTGATGCACATATCCAAAGATTCAGTGTAGCAACGAGTCCCATCTAAGACCTTAGGTGATAGCTCAACAACCAGGGCTGTTCCTTTGGCCTGGCACTTCAGTGAACACGGGTTGTCGGGGTCATTAGACACAGGAAGCCATTCATAAAACTGGCCATGGTGCTTGACATCATTATGAGCTGAGCATTGCTGAGCACGGAAATCACCTGCTTCTGGTGGGCAGTCCTGGAGAAGAGAGGGGGAGGGGCAAACAGAGGTTAAGGGGCAGCCCCAAACAGTAAACTAAAGCAGGTATATGGTCTGTCAAGGTTTTAGAAAACAAAGCAAATATTTAGGTCATTATAGATGGACTCTCCCATATCATAAGAGGTCATAAAATTATTTGACCCTTAAAGTATAGAGGTTTCAGAAAATAATCATCTTGAAATATACTTTCTGATTGAATTTAAAAGGGAAATAAGTCAACATGAAATCTAGTTAATATTAGTCAGGAAAGTAACCACCTTGAAATACATTTTCTGAAAGACGTTGATTAGTTGGTCCAGGGATTCTTCCACATTGTAGTATCATTTTGATTTCCTTATAACTTAAGTAGAACTTATTAAAGTCAGAGGGTTAGTTGAAAGCATCTCTGTTGATATTAAGAGCTATGAAATATTTTAGCAAATAGCAGCAAAAAGTTATGACAATTTCATTCGACAAATTTTTGTGGGGTTGTTGGTGATTTTTTTTCCTGAAACTTAGGCTGCATAGTATGTAGAATTAAACATGGGGAACAGAAAAAGGAAAAGAGCACTTATATGTAAATTTCTTTAGCTTAAGGCAGCATAGCAGAGTGGAAAGATATGAACTTCTTCTGCAGATGGGAGTGTGGCTGCAATATGGCGGGACTCTCTGAGCCTAGGTTTCCTTATGTTTAGAACAGAGGCAATAATAATACTCAACTCTTGAGGTCATGCATTGTGAGAATTTCATGAGCTTACATCAGCCAAATACGGACACAACTACGATGGTACATAGTAGCTATTACTGTGATCATTTAATGAAGTCATGGAGAGAAAGAGTTGGAGACTTAGGAGAGTCTCTGAATTTGAATTTTAAATATGGTTGGCAGAGACCAGAGGAAAACAAAAATGTTTTAAATGTGTATTTTATAAAGGGCATTTTTAAATGTAAAACTGTAACTAACAATGGCTATTATCTAATGAATGATAAACTTTAGTGAAAGCAAATAAGATTTAACTTTAAAAAGGCAAATATTGCCTATCCTTCATATAGAATTTTTAATAGGTCTATTTTAGTCTACATGTATTCAGATTAGAATGTACTACATAGAATAGCCATCTGTGGAACAGCTTTTATTATAGCTTTTACCTCAAATAAGGAATTTGCATGTGGTCTTTAGAGTCTTAGTTACTACGTTATCATTTTTTAGAGTTCTCTTATACAAGTTTTCTTTCTGTGAAAATCTTTTTACATTTAAATAAGAATTCTGAGAATAGCATTACTTTCTTTCATAAAATGGAATTCCTGACTCTCCTTCTCAAATTTTAGTCGTATTATTAAGTAGCATATAAGGTTGTCATATTTGAGGAAACATAAATTTTCCCAGCAGATGGGGTATAAAAAAATTAAATACTTATTTAGGATGAACATTAATAGCTCAAAATATAAACTCTCAAAGGAATTTTACTGTTAGTATTATATACATTCTCAGAGTTAATAAAATGTAGTACTGAAGAAAAAGAATAATTTATATAACATAGGTATAAATACATAGATACCCAACAAGGCTTAAGTGATTTTGAATATCATCTGAAAGGTACAGTTAAAATTCATTACTTATTAATTTCTTAAATGATAAACTAAAGTTTAAATTTTCTAAAAAGATAAATGTGTATTATACTTTGTTGTGATATTTACTTGTTTGTTGTGAGAAATAAAACAAAAACCGCGACCTGCAAAACTATGCTATGAATCACAAAACAGGAAAATTGTATGACAGGCAACACAAACTGCCTGAACTTAAATGTTTTTAATAACGACTCCTTTCAGGCCATGTGTTCCAAGACAAGAGCAGAAACAAACCGATTAACTCTTCATTCCAAAGACAAGACTGCAAGTTTCTTAGATGACAACTCTTACCAGTCTCTACCCAGACCTCAATTACTAGCTTTTGACCTAAAATAACCCTACAACTTACCCAGACTCTACCCACCATCTTCTGTAAATTCCCCCATCTAACACATTACAGAGACTGTTAAGATGCTGCTCCCTCTTGTTTAGCAAGTTTCATAAAACCAGGTTTATACGATCAAGTCTCCTTGGTGGCCATTGCCTGGGAGCTTCCAGTTGAACTGGGAGTTTCATAATGTTTAAATAAAGTGTTTTCAGTTGCCTATTACCTGTTATCCCAAGAGTCACTTGATTACTCAGTAGTACAGAAGAAATACTGAAGTGGACTCAATAAAGCAGAACATTGAGGAAATAGTTTAGAACAATCCCAAACCCCTCTCATAAATATTTTACCTTCTCTATCTATAAGAAAAAGTGAATCAGCTACAGGGGATTTCAGGGTCAGGCTGAGTCACCCTGGCATTAAAGTAATAAGGGTAATATATAATTAAAGGACAGCTTAGTATGAACCAGAGATAATTTTCTGCATTTATCCAATTCCAAAAAAAGAGTGTCATTACATTTTAAACTTGATGTTACATGATCTTAGTACAGACATAAAACTCCTACAGAGTTTCTTATGAGTCCCTTCTGTTAAACAAAATGTGTTAAGTCTTCCCATTTTTACTAAAATAAATAAGACTCAAAGGGAAAACTAGTAAAAAGTGAAGTTAAAATATTAGGTCTTTTAGGTTTTTTCTGTGAAAAAATCAATAAACTTAATTAGATACCTCACAAAGAATCAACGAGCGGACAGATGTTCCTGTTCAAAATTCACCTGTCTCTAATAGCTGGTAGAACACCTGTTACAGGTTTTATAAACTTTCACAACCGGAGAATTATCTTTGAGAATAATTTTTGTGAATACCTTTACCTGTTTTTATCACTACTGTCTTTCTTTTTACTCATATTTGTGTAGGGGTGGGAAACTATAATTTGCTCAATTGAGAATACACTTAAAACCTGAAGTTCAGAGTTGGAAATTGAACTTGAATCTTTAATGTTTGAGTTTATTTGTACTTGGCAAAATATAACTTCCTGTTTTAAGAAAAAAGACTTAAGAGGACCT
>NW_011888890.1:4486116-4524375 GCF_000151845.1 Pteropus vampyrus | reverse complement strand
GTTTAGAACAATCCCAAACCCCTCTCATAAATATTTTACCTTCTCTATCTATAAGAAAAAGTGAATCAGCTACAGGGGATTTCAGGGTCAGGCTGAGTCACCTTGGCATTAAAGTAATAAGGGTAATATATAATTAAAGGACAGCTTAGTATGAACCAGAGATAATTTTCTGCATTTATCCAATTCCAAAAAAAGAGTGTCATTACATTTTAAACTTGATGTTACATGATCTTAGTACAGACATAAAACTCCTACAGAGTTTCTTATGAGTCCCTTCTGTTAAACAAAATGTGTTAAGTCTTGCCATTTTTACTAAAATAAATAAGACTCAAAGGGAAAACTAGTAAAAAGTGAAGTTAAAATATTAGGTCTTTTAGGTTTTTTCTGTGAAAAAATCAATAAACTTAATTAGATACCTCACAAAGAATCAACGAGCGGACAGATGTTCCTGTTCAAAATTCACCTGTCTCTAATAGCTGGTAGAACACCTGTTACAGGTTTTATAAACTTTCACAACCGGAGAATTATCTTTGAGAATAATTTTTGTGAATACCTTTACCTGTTTTTATCACTACTGTCTTTCTTTTTACTCATATTTGTGTAGGGGTGGGAAACTATAATTTGCTCAATTGAGAATACACTTAAAACCTGAAGTTCAGAGTTGGAAATTGAACTTGAATCTTTAATGTTTGAGTTTATTTGTACTTGGCAAAATATAACTTCCTGTTTTAAGAAAGAAGACTTAAGAGGACCTATAAAACAGGTTCAGAAAGCTTCTTGGACATCAAATAGCTCTTACAAAATGACATTTTGATGATTTAAGTGTAAATGAATTAGAAACATATGAATCAAATTTCCCTTGAAATACGCATATTTAAAAATTAAGGAAAGAAGGATTTGGAAAAAGTTTCTTTTGCTGAACCCAAAACTTTTCAAGCATAGCTCAAGACACTCACTGAACTCCTGATGCATCTGGGATCACCCAGCTACAGGACTGGAAACTCAAGCAAAGTCATCATAGACTCCTGTCCCACACGTATCATGATAGTAATTACAACAGAATAACTTGTATTTGTATAGAGTTTTAAATTATAATTTAATCCATGAAACCACTATATTTCTTGATCTTCCTAAAATTCAGTTTAGAGACTGATGTCCTAATTGCTTTGAAAAATATTTAACATCTTATCCTGGGTATCATCTTTGAAATATCAGCTTCTGGAGAAATGCTCGATGATATAAGTCCTCGGTTCTGAGCATGAGAGGTGGTTTTCCTCAGGGAATACTGAATGTAGGGTTTACTGAATATAGACAATGTGAGATTTCTACTTTCATAAAACCTTAGTGATAGGAATCACGAGTTTTCAATTGGGATATTTAAACCAAAGAAGAAAAAAATTATTATTTATATACTTAATCATTAAACTTGGCTCATAGGTGGTAATGATGAAGACAAAATTAATGAAAAGTCTAGTGGCTATTTGAACCAAACATATCCCCCACCAAGAACCTGGCAAAAAACATGATGTGGGAAGAATGCACTGGACTAAAGACCCTCAACTTTCAGTCCCTCATATATCTGCAGAAACACCATCCAGCAGAAATAGCGCGCGAGAGAGCAAAATAATGTATTTCTTGGTCTTCTATTTCTAACTAACTTTAATACATCTGTGGATTGGAAACTCTGTTTTAGGCTACTGAGCTAGGACTTTCGCACTCTGAAAAAACGTTTTATTTCAAATAGTCAGATGATCGTATGAATTATTGTTATTTAGCTATTTAATACAATTAATAATTTTTCTCTCCAATTTTTAAGTACTCGATCCTAACTGTGTCAGTTTTTTTCTTTAAAAGCAGAAAAATAAAATCTGACCTTTTACATGCTTCCATTATAATTCATAAAGTCTGTGGAGCCTTGCCATATATGAATCCAATTCAAAACATTTTCTGGTTAATCAACTAGCCAGTGGGAAAGATAAGATGGATCCCAGATGTCCCCTGATGATGATAGGTGGATCAGATTACACTGTGGGACAAAAGAGGGTCAGGCTTCCCAGAGTTTACCGGGTGAAATATAAGAGATTACATCCCAGCAGCTAAGGTGGCAGCATCTGAAAGGCCTTTAAAATGGTTTTGAAAAAATATACAGAATATATATTCAGGGTCAGGAGAAACATCACTTTTTACTTTTCTTTTTTTAAAGAAGATGTTCTCCTTCCTGAGGGACATCTCTCTGCTTTACCTTTATCTTTAAATATTCAGTGGTTGGCTTTTTCTGCTAATTTTGCTGTTTCATTGAAATTATGAATTATTATGAATGCCTTGGTATAAATGCCATATTCCGATTCTACGCTTTTATTTAAAGTCAACATTATCACATGATAGTATCAAGAAAACACTGGAAATTATATTTAGGTGATCATATGTACTATAGTAACTGAAGAATCTATTCTTCTCACTGCATTTCCCTGTCTTGCAACTGTTTTTCTCAATTCTCTATCTACCCTCTATCCCGCCATAATCATTCATCCTCCATAAAAGTTACTGTGCAAGAGCAGTAGATTAGAATTGTTTAGTAAGGCATGTACTCTATCCTCCAGCAATCCTGAATTGTAACTTTATGATGTAAATATATGTAGAAATTTATCAGCTCCTTGGTGACCTTAGAAAATCTCATCATTTCTAAGATTTACTCTCAAAATATTAGGAATTGTCGACAGACTGATCGTAAAGTAGGAAAAAATTACCATAAAAGATTCCTCTAAATTAAATGAATGGAGCCTCTAGAAAATATACCCTTTAAAAAAGCTCTCAAATCTCTTAGCACACTTAAATAGATGGTAGGCTGCCTCTTCTATATATTTTAGTCTCTATTACTTGAATTTCTGCTTCTTTTGTTCAAAGTTAGGATGAAACCACTAAACTGTAAATATTCATTGATGCAATCCAATCTAATACGATATTTTGTCCTCAGAAACATAATGTTTCAGTTTCTATTTCCAACTCAGACACTCTCTCCTGAGCTCAACTGGCTTCCTCACCATCTGGTTGTCTAAGACATCAGGAACTCATCGTGTTTAAACCTGAACCCCTGATCCTCCCCACCCCAATCTGTTCCCTCTGAAGCCTGCGCCATCCCAGTCAATGTCAACTCCACTCTTTTCAGGCCCCAAATCTTAAAGCAGTGGTCCTCACACTTGTACATGCATCAGAATCACGTGGAGGGCTTGTTAAAAAATGCCAGATTGCTGAAGCCCCACCACCCATAGTTTCTGATTCAGCAGATCTTGGGGTGAGGTACAATTTTCCTTTTTAACAAATTTCTCAATGATGCTGATATTGCTCATTTGGTGATCACACTTTGAGAACCACTGTCTTAGAAAGAGCCTTGCCTCCTATATTCAATCCATCAGGAAAGGTTGGCTCTACATACAAAATTATGCAGAATCTGACCACAATCTAGTCCAAGCCACCATCACGTCTTGCCTGCATTACAACAGTCTCCTAACTTATCTTCCTGCTCCCACCCTTGCTCTGCTAGAGACTTCTGTCAACATAGCAGTCAGAATGATCTTACCAAAGCATACAGCAGACCATGTTTCCTTTCTGCTACGACTCTGCAAATGCTCCCCACTTCACTCAGACTAAAAGCCAAAATCCTCAACTCAGATAGAGGTAAAGATCTCGCTCCATCTCCCCCTATTGTCTTCCTTATTCACTTGGCTTCAGTCACACTGGACTCCTAGCTACCTCTTGAACACTCCAGTAATACCCTTCTTTTGGACAAATGCTTTATCTATCCCTTCTGCCTGGAATTTTCTTTGCCCAGATTTCAAGTGGCTATTTATTTCACCTCTATCAGGTCTTTGCTCAAAATCACCTTCTCATGAGACCTATCCTGACTTCTCTATGGAAAATTGCAACACCACTCCCACTTCTTATTCTTTTTTATTCTGATTTTTGTTTTCCATTTCACTTAATCACCTTCAAGTACACCATATAATTTACATATTATGCATACTTTTTATTTTCTATTTCTTTCCACTAAAGCATAAGCTCCAGGAGGACAGCGATCTTTGACTGTCTGGCTTGCTGTTATATACAAGTACTCAAATATTTATTTTTGAAAGTGAATGACTAATGTATCAAATAAATGAAACAGAAGTCATGGTTTTCGTTATAGAAACTCCAATCCTGTTTTATCGAGTCTTTCAGGAAATCTAAATCTTGACAGCTTTCTAATCAAGAAATCTTAGAAAATTTTGACAGGACAGCTAATTTTTTTCTTCTTTTTTAAAATACAAATTCACAGGAATACTTATTCATTTCAGACACTAGGAAAGTTGAATAGGGATTCTTGCCTACTTCCTGAATAGGCAGATTGATATTTCCTCCTCCATGTAAACAAGTTTAACAGGGCAATATTAAGAAACATAAAATGTGCTGAAATAATTTATTATTCAATAAATAGCCAGACATATGTAACTTTTATACAACACCCAGTGCATACATGCGTTATAAAGCACTAATGTTAAGGTATCAAGCTTTATCTCCTAAATTTTGGCCACCTGCTTATACTAACATCAATATCATCATCAAAATCATTTATTTGTGCAAGACTGCTAGCTGCTATGTAAAATGAAATTAAGCCGACATAGTCCCTGCCCTGTCTAGACAGTCTGTATGTAGACAATTCTATTATATTTCAAGAACATAATACTTAAATGTCTAACACATCACTATGAGTGCAAAGAATAGAAAATGGGGTTGATTTTGGAGGGTGGTGGCACAGTAGATAAAGGCCATTTTTGGCTCATTCATCCTCCTTTTTGAAAATGCCAACAGACTTCCTTGAGACACTACATTTTCATGAATACAAGATATATTTAAGAGTTCTTGCTTTTGTTTTCTCTTTTCTGATATAAAAGACTTTTAGATTTTCTTTATTTTTCTTCCAAACTGTCGATACTTTTGCAAAATAACATGTTTAAGGGAAATGGGTGCCAACGAAAATTAATCATTAACCATTTTAACACCTTACTATATATGGATCAGTTTCATGATCAACAGAATAACGTC
This sequence comes from Pteropus vampyrus, assembly GCF_000151845.1. Taxonomy (NCBI): domain Eukaryota; kingdom Metazoa; phylum Chordata; class Mammalia; order Chiroptera; family Pteropodidae; genus Pteropus; species Pteropus vampyrus. The sequence goes on along the minus strand of NW_011888890.1, from coordinate 4,519,296 downwards.
TTTACAGATTTGTGATCCTGTGAAATAATATGGAACTCTCTAGTTTATTCAAACTTTGGGTGTGCCCTACTCTGTGCCTACTAAGCGAACACTGGTTACAGGCATATTAAAGACCTCTAAACCAATCTAATGTATTTATTCAGGTCCAGACATGAGAAATTCAAAATGTATGATATAATAAATCATTAACCCCACCCTCTTTACTTGTTATCTGAAAACAAATGCTTTGCCTGGCTAGTTTTTAATGTCTCCAGGCATCTGAGAGCTGATCTAAGTAAAAACATTTAAAACATTTAGTTTTAAAAGTTTATTTTTTTCCCTTTGGGTAGCTTTTATTTCAGTGCTTTTATTTTTTTTCTCCTTTGAACAATGCAGACGTTTGGAATTCGACTCCCCAGAGGTGTTTGTAGGACTGGTTGTAGTTTGTCATGTTAGACTCTTAAATTCTCTCAATTTTGAAAATATTCCTTCCTTGAGGCCTTTTATTATTTTAGCCCCTTTCTTTGAATTAGCTCCAATTTAGCAATATTTTTTCTTAAATCAGCATTTCTGACTTTTCACTATTTTTTTATTCTAGTCTAAAATAAATATCCCTCCCCCAAATTAGCATATTTGAAGTAGTAATTTGTAGACCTTTTTGGAACATGGCAAACAATTTTATTTTGTAAGCACATAATTATGCAGTTTTTTGTTTTCAGACTACATTTATGAAAATACTTGTGGTGGAGAGTCAGGTTAGAGAAGAACTAGTATAAGGGAAACATTTTAGCATGTAAATACTTAAACTGTTACTACTGCTTAGGCCTGCTGCATAACAAGTTCATTATGTTTCTACATATTGGTGGGAAAGGGTAATAAAGCTTGATATATTACAAAGGAGCAAACATGGAGACTGTCGTTGTCTCCTAGTACATGTGGTATTTATGCCAATCACTTAAAAAAATTTAAAAAAACACTGTCTAGAGCAATTCAAAGGTAAATACCATGTCAGACAAGTCAGAGAAGACCTCAGCATACTCTCCTTAGTTTCTCTCCCTCCCAATCTATAATCGACCACCTAATACTGCCTGCAGGCTTCTTTTTAGCTGTTCCTGAATCTTGACAGCTGTCTATATTCCTGGCAATGTATAAATTTGTGATCCTTTTTGGGAGGCATGTAATACAGTCCCACGAATGACCTGAAATACACCTGGGCACTCCTTTGGTAACATCTTTGTAACACACAATTTAAGATTCGTCAAAGTCAGTTCCTACTAAGCAGAGGTCAGGCTTCTATTTGAATTATTATGCAGCCAGTTGACTTAGTAGGACTGAAGGCACTCTCCACTGGAAGAAGGCACTGGGTTTATATGAAGGAGAAAGACATGTATTCTCCAGTCAATGGGATGGAACAGAGTCTCCTCTTAGTCAGATGTCTTTCTGGATGGGAGACTCTAAACCCTGGCCACTAAGGCAAGTCACCTTGGCAAGAGACGTGATGCTCTCTTGTGCCACATTTTTCAAAGAAAGAAAACAAGGTGCTCTCAGACTGTCCATGGTACCAGTGACAAATAGATGGGTTTTTCTTATAGATGTTGGAAAGAGGGGAAAGAGGTAGAGTGACTGTAGATTAAATGATTGAGAGATGAATGACCCTTTCTCTTCTTTACCGAGTCTCTTTCTAACTTCAAAATCAGGATTCTTATTCCAACACCCAAGTTCTTGGTGAATACTATATAAGCTGATCCTGTAAAAGAAGTATCCTCAGATTTCTGGAAGCTTCATCATGAGAATACATTCCAAATCAAACATTAAAACTCTAATTGATAAATTAGAGGGTACTTATAGTAACACCAGGAGAATAATTGAAAGTCAGATTATTTTAGAAAAATCTGACAGCCATGGAACCAGAACAAAGCAGTAAGTAAAACAAAGCAGTGAAGGGAATTTCTTCTCCAAGGGGTCAGGCAGTAGACCGGGTGGAAGGGAATCGCTCCACAGGTTTGTTCTAGGGAAATAGTAAGAGTTTCCCTTACATACGAGACAAAGGCGTTCACCCTTCCTTTCGAAAACTCAGGGCACTCCGATCAAGCAGGACCTGAATATTGTTTGCTATCTTTTCCCAGTTCCCTTTCTGAATTTCCTTCCTTTTCCCTTTCTCCTTTACGAGGGGCCTAGGACCTACATAATGTCCCTGATCACACCTCTGCTTTCTCTTTCCTCATCCCTAACTTCCTCTTTATCCTGAACAAGAGGACAGACAGGTCCATCACTACTCCTTTAATGCTTCTCTCATCAGCTTTCAATTTGCAGCCATAAACTGGGCTCCTGGGTATTACTTTCAGAATACAGTGAAAAGAGTCAGCTCCTAGAAATCAAACAAAAAGACCTCTCTAGGGCCTCAATATTCACCTTGACTTATGGGTGGCTGGCATTATCATATGGTGGCTCTGTGGACAAATGGGATAAGAATAGTTAATATAAGTAAAATGTTTAACTCAGTACTGGCACATAGTAAATGCTCAATACATACACAAGACGGGCTAGTTGTTCATGAGTTATACGACTCTAGGGAGCTTCAGAGGAAGTTGAGACTGTGCTGGTTTCATCTAGTTTTGTCTTCCCCCTTGCCTCACTGCCTCCCCAACTACTTTATTTAGTTGTTTGAACATAATTTTAATTAAAGTGACTTATATAAATGTCTTAACATATGAATCTAATTAAACACTATCATGTGCCAAATACACTGGGTTATAAGTTCAATGGATGACAACACTCAACTTTGTTCATATGTGCTCATACTTCCTAGTTTGTTGATCTTGGACCATGGACACATTTTAAGAAACCAAAAAAGAATTAGAGAAATATATTTTCTGACCCCTAAAACCCAGTGTTTTCAGGTTGAAACTTAAAGCGTGGCCTCTAAGCATTGGCAAATTAACCAATGAAGTATCTATTTTAAATCCTTTTCCCAAGCAAGTTAAAAAAAAAAAATCACTGAAGAAGTAGATTTGAAAAACACATTTTAAATGCTTGATAGACTCATGTTCTCTTCAAGAACACATGAATATTAGGTCATATATCAAGTATCAACAAACTTCAAAGAAATTGATGAAAAGATTATTTTTAAAAAATCACCATGCACTTGTTAGAGGTTAATAAAAAGATCATTTTAAAACTTTAACATATATCAATGCTAATAAACAGACCTAAATAACTTATGACTTGAAGAAATAATAAAAATTTTAGAACATCTAGAACTGAAAGATAATGAAAATTCTCTTTATCACACTGTAGAAAACAAGCAAAGGTGAACATTTACATGTACCAACAAAAAAGGCTAAAACTTAATACTCTAAGCATCAAACCTAAGGCATTAGAAAAAAGTACAATAAAATAAATCCAAAGAAAGTAGATGAAAGAAAATAATACAAAGATCAACGAAACAGAAAATACAGAAACAATAGATTCAACAAAGCCAAAGTTTGGTTACTTGAAAAGACTAATAAAATAAATTTCTGACAAACTTGACTGAATAATAATATTAAGAAAAAAGAATTCTCAAACACTATTGGTGATGAAAAAGGAGAGACAACTGCAGATTATAGCCAGAGTTAAAAATATAGTAACAGAAAAGTATGACCAGCTTTAAGCCAATAAATTTGAAAACAAGTCTTAAGAAAAAACTATTCAAGAGAAAATGAAACATTACTCAAGAAGAAACAGAAGTAACAACAACAATAAAAGTAAATGTGTACATAGAACTGACTATGTACCAGGCACTGTCCCATGTAGTTTAAATATATCAGCTCATTTAATCCTCACTACTCTATGTTCCATTTTATAGATAAGAAAACTAAGCCACAGTGACATTAAATGACTTCCACACATCTAATAAATCAAAGTTGAGGTTGAACCTAGCTAGCTCTAAAGTTCATTCTCTTGTCCACTAGGCTATACTTTGTATATATAGTCTTTAAAGAAATCCCATCAGTAATTAAAACTCTTTCCATAAAGAAAAAACCTTGCTCATGATTTTACAAGCAAAGTCCGTCCACTAAACCACCCATTCTAAAATAAACTCTTCCAAATACTAGAAAAAGAGAAAACATTTCCCAATCCATTCTATCAAAACCAGGTAAAGATTGTATAAGAAAATTACTCAACATAGATGCAAACATCCTAAACAAAATATTAGCAAACCAAAACCAGATGTACACAAAAAATATAATATATATAACCAAATGGAGTATATTTGAGGAGTGTACCCACAAGATTAGACAAAAAAAGTAATATAAGAGCAAGCATTGGCAAGGATATGGAGCACAAACAACAGGTATGATTCTCTTGGAAGTACAAATTAAAATAATCACTGTAGAAAACCCTGGCATTATCTTGTAAAGTTTGAACATACACTACCTTGTTTTGTATTTTCTATTTACTATCCTGTTTCTTTGATTCTTTTTACTCTAACATAGTAGAGTGGTAAGATTCTCTTTACTTTCTAGTATTATCTCAACTTGAATTTTCTAAAAACCTAAACTTTCTTTTGTGTTTCTATTCTCTTCCCAAGTATAAGAGCCTTAATACAAACTAAACACTGAAATGCTATTAATATACACACATTACATAAAAACAAAGTTAGGGTCAATAGCTGGTTTACTGACTCTATTGGTTTTCTATTGCTGCCTTAACAAATTACCATAATCACAGGTGCTTAAAACACAAACTGATTATCTTACAAGTCTGTAAGACAGAAGTTGAGGTACACTGTGGCTAAACTAGGTCCTTTGCTTAGAATTTCACGAAGCCAAAATCAAGGAGTTGGACGGGCTAGGTTGCTTTCTGAAATTAGCAGATGAACCCACTTCTAAGCTCTTTTGGGTTGTTGGTCAAACTCAGTTCTTTGGGGTTGGAGGACAGATGTCCCTCTTTCCTTTCTGGCTGTCAGCTGGAGGTCACCATGCTCCTAGAGGCCTCTCTGGTCCTCGCCTGCAGCCCCCTCCATCTCAGAGGCAGTAACACTGCATGAAAGTCTTCCTGTGCTTGGAGTCTAACTTCTTTTGCCACATCTTTTCTGCCTGCAGCTGCAGAAAGTTCTCTGCTTTTAAGGCTTATCGATTAGATTAGCCCCTCACTCCCACCCCCAGATAATCCGGGCTACTCTATAAGCTAATAATTTTGTAATTATCTCCATGTGATTCTTACAGCCCACAGTTCAGAATCAGATTACTATACTAGAATTTTAGGTTTTAATTGCAAGTCCATCTTTAATTACACTTTAAGAGCTAAAGTGTAGTTTTGTAATTTCAGTTCATAATGTGCTATCTAAGTTCACTAGTCTCTCTAGACCCATTGTTTCAGATAAAGCTCTCATCTCAGGCAAAAGGTCATTATTTAAACAACAACAACAAAACACTCTTCAGCTTCTCTCCTCACAGAGAGCCTCATGCAAGCCCTTGACACAGAGTTCTCTACCTGGCTTAGGTGAGCCTTCTCCTGTAAAAATAAGTTTAGCCCTACTATGCCACAGGAGGTGAGCTGCTGCTAATCTTTGCTTATTTCTAGTCAAGAAGCCCCCAAGCCTGTGATATCAGCACGACTTACCATCTTGCATGTATGCTCCATTTTTGGTCCATGGACATTTTAATCTTTCTTTTAAACTTGGCTTTGTCATTGGTTTTTATCATTTCATATTTTATCTGCTTTATTTATTGCTGCTTGTTTGGAAATAGAGAGAGTAACACAGCTCTTTATACTTTTCTTTCACGGCTTATCTTATTCTTCATTGGATTAGAAATATCTGTATTTTTTCTTTCTTGTCTTCCTGCCTCCAATTTCAAAACATTTGAGAGTAGAAACTCTCTTATACAAATCTCTTCATTTTCATTTGCTCTGAGCACAGTGCCTTGCATGCAGTCATTAACTATCTGTTGAATTAAATTACAAAATAATAGGAAAGTGCACATCGGCTTACTATAAAAAACACTCTCTTGGCAATTAGCATTGTGCAACAAATGTACATGATGGAGAGTTTTCTTCCCTAGAAACGATCGGGCAGAAACTAGAAGTTCTTAGGCGGGATAAGATAAAGCAGGGTTTTTAAAACTTTTTTGTTGTTGTTGTCGTTGCTGAACTATTTTCTTCCCAATGACACCTACATGGATGCTAGTCAAGAAAGCAGAGCTGTTCTGGATGAAATAAGGGTGGCGAGCCTAGAAACCTGGCTGCTTAGCCTTCCTCACCAATCGACGATGTCAAAGTGGCTTCACAGAAAGGTGTTTGAAAATTGTTTTTCAAACTACAGCCCTATGAGGATTGAGAAGTTTGTCCAAATTACTTTTAATATCTGTAACAACTCAAAGTAGATAATTCTTAACATTTTAAAGGAAGAAAAAAATTTAAAAGCTATAAATTATACTTTGTGAAAAGTATCGATATATCATTTAAAAACTGCTGTTTGGGAAGGGGAGGGGTTTTGTAATGAATATATTGCTTGTATATTATGTAATACTGGTGTTGAATATGTTTTGAAGCATGTTTGCTCAAACAAGATTCTAAGGAAAAGGAATCCTAAGTAATGCCTCTTTACTCTTCCTTCTGTGATGACCATATTTCACTCAAAACTCGAAACTGAATTTGAAACCCAAACTAAATGTACTCTAAGAGGCATGTGTAGCTTCTGCTCATGGTGAAATTATAAAGAAAAATATAGGCAAACACTCAAAGATAACCTTTTTAAATTCTACAATTTTCTCCGAAAAGGAAGAGAATGTTTAAACTGCAAAGAAAAACACACGAAGGACAAGATTCCTAGAAGTAAAATATAGTACAAAAGTGAGTTAACAAATTAAATAATGGCTTGAGCTCACAAGATTCACTACAAAGGTCTGTCAGTGATCTCTCAGGGGGAAAACCAGAAGAATTTATGTTGCCTGAGTTTCAGCACATCTTGGTGTTAATTGGAAGATTGATGCTGCTTATCATTTCTAGTCTCACGGAAACGAGGCTGAGCACAGACAAGTATTTGCACGTTAGCAACCTATGCATGACATCTTGTTTGGTTTCATTCCAAGAGGCACTCTGCCAAGGGAAGAACTGCAGTAGTAATTTCTTTCAAAGTCACTGTCAAATCCCTTCTTCAAGTTTCTATCTGGGTCACCAGAGGCTGGCATACATCTTATGCAGTTCAGAAACGAGGACTTGGGAAAGTAGCTTTTGAGGACTATTGACTGAATAAATTTATATCCTGGTGACAGATGGAGAAGCTTAAAGGAGAGAGAATTAGGGATGTTTTCAGCAAGGATTCTGGGATTTGCCTTTTCTGCAGTAATTAATTTGCACAATTAAAATTCTCAGTTCATGTACTTTTAGCCTTGAAGAATTATAAATGCTATAGTAAACTTATTTGAATATCTCTTTTCTTAAAAAAAGTATATGTTGTAAAGATGCCTGAGCCTTAAACTTTTTGTATCTTAGTTTTGTTATTTGCTAAATAAGTTAGTTTAGATCATTTATACACCCTCTTGCGTGTTGAAAAAATGGGCATGGGCTTTGGGTATTATATAAACCCAGCAGCATCACTCCTTAGCTGTGTCACCTAAAGTATTTCATCTCTTTAAATGTACAAATTTGTTTATCTGTAAAATCAGGGCAATACTCTTGTCAAGGTGGTTATAGGAATTAAATGAATTAGGCATTGAAAAGTAATTAGCACCATGCCTAGCACATGATAGATACCCCAAATTATACTAGTTCCTTTCTGATTCTAATATTCTGTAAGTCTATGACTTTGCCAAGATCCCTCTGAAGTGTGTGATCAGTGTTCTAGTCGTCTTTAATAGAGGTGGATTGTGGCACATAGAGGTTAAAGCTATTTGTTTAAGGTCATGGAGTTAGCTGAGAGATGGAGGGTATCTCAGCATTTCTCAGTCTAATAAGTCCTAAAACTCTGGGAAATGATAGAATCATCCTGATCCTCGTCATCAGTTGAATTGATGAAGGATTTTTTTCCTTCAAAAATCTATCAAGCCAGTACTGTGCCATTAATGACAAGACACACACTTGCTAAAAGTCTAGCTGAACTGTTCTTCGAAGCTTCCATATAGCAATCAATCATGGCAATTTTGAAGGAAACAGATTCTGGATTGATGACATAGGCATTCCTGCCCATACTAATAGCCTTAGGAAAGCAGTTGCTTTACACTAGCTATCAATCCACAGGAAAAGAACATAGCTGTTATGTGATGCAATTTGATTTCTTATTAGTCAGCATCACATGTGTGAACTGGAACATGTGACTCTTCAGTTCAGGAAGGCCAGCTCTTATCACTCAAAGGCCATTTACAAGTATTGCCAAAGTTCCCTCTGACACTCCCCATGGGATAATGCTGGCTTAGAAAAAAACCATAATCAATTTAGTGGGAAAAAATTCCTTATGGCCTTTTAGATAATACCAGAAAGATGCCAATGAGCAGAAGTCAATAATATCAATGCATTTCCTTTCACATCTTCCTCAACAATTTGGAGTTCTTAATATTATCTTGAGCTACAGATAAGGGTAAAATTGTCCTTAGCTGGGGAATTTAGCTCTTCTCGAAGACCATCAATTACTGCCAAAGTAATGTGGAAGAAGGAACTAAACTTTATTAAGTGTCTCCCCTGTATTTACATTACTGCACTGATTCCTGTACAGCAGGGGTCCCCAACCCCTGGGCTGTAGACCGGTACTGGTCTGTGGCCTTTTAGGAACTGGGGCCACACAACAGGATGAGCGGCAGCCAGCAAGCAAAGCTTCATTTGTATTTGCAGCCGCTCCCCAGTGCTAGCTTCACCACCTCGGCTCCTCAGATCATCAGGCATCAGATTCTCATAGGAGCGCTGGTCCCTGGTACCAGGAAGGTTGGGGACTGCTGCTGTAAAGGAATACAGTAAAGTGAGCATGACTCTTACTTCCACTTCATGATTGAGGAAACTGAGGCTATGAGAAGTTGGTGAGCTTGCCCAACCACAAAGAGAGTAAGTAGCAGAGCTCCCAACCTTGTGTTCTCTCCACGGAGTCATAATCATATCACACCACTCCCAGAGAGTAAAAAGTTGAGGCAGAGGATAAGAAATTGAGAACACATTAAGGAGAAAGGAAAAGTAGAGAGACTTAGGAGGGGTCCAATAAAGACATGTCAGAAAAAGCATTAAAACAGAAAAGAAATGTGTGCAGCAGTCTGAAGAAAGCCTAGGAGGGAAGAAAAGCAGAAGGGCCCAACCCACTGGGGAGGAACCGCCCCCCCGCCCCCCTCCAAACTTGGCTAGCTGCCTGGCAGCAAGCACTGCAGAGAGGTCTATATCCACCAGATCCACCAAGTGAAGGAATCTGTGAATCATTAAAAAAATGTTTATTTCTTTGTGCCACAAATGATAAAACAGTTAGTCATAAAATATGAGGGTTTTTTCCCCAGAGTATTGCTGCAAATATTTTCAACCATTATTCTGTATACTTAGTGTTTAACTATTGAAAAAGAAATACTGTATTTTGAACCAAAATCAACCTCCAGTTGTCTACATGGCATGCTGTGTACCTGCATTTAGAGATTAACTCATTTGCAAGATGGTCGAAGCTTGATTAGCATTAGCGCTGTTATAGGTGGAGAGGAACTCTGTCCTCAGAGAAACAGTAAAAGTTATGTATCATTTTTTACTACCTAAAAATTATTGTTCTTTGTTATCTGATTTCAGCATAGATATAAAAAACTTTGGCCCAAATCAGGGAAATTGGGATGTTTTTGAAAATGTGTTCCCTAAAGAACATCCTTTTGTTTCGGCAACAGCAATTCTTCTCAAAGCTGAAAGGGAAAAACACTCACGCAAACCACAAAGCCCTACAAGTAGTTAAGTTGCCATTCTACATTCGTTCTAGCTTTGTGGTAAGTTTGACTCATTATGGGGGATATTGATTGGTCCCCTGGGATTTGTTTCTGAGAATATACAGCAATTCTGACCAAGTATTTGTCTGGCCAAAGTACAGTCAAGCTTTATAGCTGCCAGAGATCTAACTGTTTAGCCTAAGGACTGGGCACTGTATAGATAGTCTGTTTTTCTATAATTCATCCAAAGGAAGGGGCATTACGAGCCTGCAGTTCTGCTGGGGGCGGGAGGCAGGGTAATCCGCGCCCCCGCCACACACACACACTACCCCCAGAATACTTGCGACATGTTATTTTGGCAAAACAAGCAGAAGTTCCCCATAACGGCACACGTGTAAGACTGACCTTCAACAATTTTAAGTATTCTTATTTTTACTTTTTAAAAAATAGTGTATTCTCCTGGAAAGAGTACTTTGCCATAGAAAGGGGAAAATTAAAAGGGACTGAGGGAGGGCAGAACCAGAATTACTGAGTCAGGCATCAGACAGTGCTTTTTATATAATTTTTCATGCAATATTCAGAAAAATCCTGAGGAGTAGTATTTTTTTCCAATTTAAATAATAAACATTATTCGATGACTTTTGAAATACTTTGTCCCAACCTCATTTTGGGGAGTATTTTTTAAATTTATGCCAGTAATGGAATACATGTTCACTGTAAGAAATCTAAAACACTATAAAAGTATAGACAGAAAAAAGGAAAATCTCTCTTAAATCACTCGAAATCTCTCTCTCTCTACATTACATATATACATAATCACTGTGATCACTCTGGTGTGTGTCCTTCAAGACTTGTGATATGCCACAAAGCCAGACATATTTCAGTTTAGGGATTTAATTTTAAACTGACTGACATCATCTTAAGGCTTGCTTTCTTTTTCACACTTAATATGTCTCAGAAGAACTTTGGGTTATGCACACAGATCTCCCTTATTCTTTTTAATGATTGTGTAGCATTCCATGGTACGGACATACCGCTCTTTACTCAATCAGCCTTCCTTCATTTGTTTCCAATTTTTACTCTAAGATAAACACTGAATTAACAAAAACATTTTTTGTACATATACAAGAAGGATATTTTTTCAGGTAAGAAAGCTGAGAGAGGTTAATGAATGTTTTAAAGCACATAATTACTAAGAAGCAGCCCCAGGATTCAGAATAGCCGATGTTCTTTCTGCTATACAAGGTGGCTTTCAGTCCTCAGGATCACGATTGAAAATGAAGTGTGTCCTTTAAATTTCTCTCCCCTCCTCCCACACATACATCTTGATGGCCTCTCAGAGACTGCCCACATGTAAAATGTATGTGGGATCTAAAGGACCGGAGAGCCTGGGCCCAATTTTGTTACACAAATGAATGTATATCTAAGTGTAAATGAAGTCCTAATAAAGTTACTTGGAAAAGCTATGTCCTACCAGACTTTAAAATGAGAGTCCTTTCTTTCTCAGTAAAAATTAAAGTATGAGGAAAATTCATGTTTTTCAGCTAGATAGGTCAATGAGGAGGGAAGCATGGATGGACCTGGCAAGCAGCACATTTCTTTAGTCCACTGATGGAGAGCAGAGTCAGCCTCAGGGTAACCGCCAAGGATGCCCCGAGTACTCTCAGAAGGCTCCCTTTAGTCGGTGGCGGGCTTTGAACACCAAGAAGAAACCAACATCGTTCCCTCAGAATTTCTTTCCTACTTAAGAGACTTCCTACTTGAGGTGAAGAGATCCCTCTGATTTTTATGCATTTCAGTCTGAGACTGACTGGGTGTGAGCCTGGGAGAGAGAAATGCACAGAAGTGGGTAGTTAGAGCAGTCTCGCTTTCTAGCAGCCTTCTGTCCTGCTTCCAAACAATGCCCATCACCCTTAGAGAGAGGCTAAGAATTCTCCTTAAAAAATAACTTTGGGGTCAAGTACACACTCTTCAACACAAATAAATACCTCTTTCTCCACAATGTACCTTATACTGCACCTCACAAAATGACCCACCAGGGCCTAAAATAAGTCAAGCTACTTCACGCTTCACACTTCACACATGCTAACTGGAGCCTGTGTCACAGAGGGAATTTCCTGACCACCCCACATACGGCAGCCTCACCTGTGTCACTCTCTATCCCATTACCTGCTTTATTTCTGTCATAATCTTTCACTATCTGAAATTGTCAGACTTTTCTTTATTTGCCTTCTTCAAACAGGACCTTCTCTTTCACTGTCACGATTTCATCCCAGTCTTTAGAAAAAGTGCCTGGTACATATTAGGTCACAGTAGAAACTGTCGAATTAATTCCATTTTCATTTTTCATAACACTCTCACTGTAGCCTGGAAAAAATTTCTATCATCTTGAAAGGCTTAGCCCAAAAGTCACCTTATTTAGCATGTCATTCATTCATTCATCATATGTGTTGAATGCTTACTATGTGATTGAGGTTACCAAACTTCCTCTGTTCACAGCTCCTTTAATATCCTAGTAATTTTTCTTATGGCACCCCCTAGGTCTTGCAGTTCCATTTTTCAAGTAGTTGGGTCCAAAGAACTTAATGGTTACTTGTGTCCTAATGACATAGCAGCAATTTGAAAAAAAAAAAAAAATAACTTGAAAGAAAAATAACATTTTATTTATTCATAAATAACCACGTTTACTTACTAATAGCATGCGTGGACCTGTTGGGCCCTGCATAACTTCTGAAAGTCTGAAATCAAACTAGATAATGCCATCCTCACTTCTTGTCTCATATTTATTTTCTCAGTACTCACTTTTTATTAAAGCAAACTCAATTTCATAAAGATGTCACGGAAAGAAATATAGCATGATCTAGGTATTCGCAGTGTCCAAGAAACTCAAGGATTGTGATGTTTCCCTTGAGTATTTAAATAACCCACAGCAGCCCTGTGAGTTTGTTGGGTCCCTTGGTACGTGGTTTCAGAAGCATGGTGTTAGATACTTCGTCTTATGCACTGAGTGTATGATGGTGAAAAAAAATCAGACATGGTCCTTCTATAACCTCCTAGTACTTTGTGCTCAACTCCACAGTGTTTACAAAATTTTAATTGATCATGTGTTGTGCGTGTCTTTTCTACTAGATTCTGATTTCTCTGAGGACTGGTACCCTGTCTTTTTACTGGTAACAGCAGCTCCTAACATCCCTAAGGTAGAATCAGGGTGGAGTGCTCAATAAATGTTGGTTAAATACTAAAAATTAAACAAGAGAATGAATAAGTGAACAAGTGAACAAATGAATGGCACTGACAAGTAGCAGGATGTCTTATTTTCACTAGAATATGGACTCACTAGAAAAGGACTACATTATGGGAAGTTAACGTCCTTCCTATCTTAGATGTGCCACTTGGCTGGAAAACGGCCCAGCATGTCGGCTCACTGAATTCTGCAGTTGTTATTATTTACTACGGCATCTGTCTAGACCCCATGGGTATTTCACTGGTCTGAATGTTGTTTCAGCAGTTTTTTTTCCCCCAAATTCTGACCATGGAAGGCCTGTAGCAGAATGTTCATTCCTTCCATGTGTGACTATTTGACTCTTGATATAAAGCATGTGTCCCCTGACTTTATGCTGTACAAAGGCCCTATGAGAAAAATGGATAGAAGGGTCAAATGAGGATTTACCTATAGCAACCATTAATAACCATGTGAAGGGCTCTATGAATAACATGAACCTCTGTAACCTCGATGATGAGAATTACTGGTTAAGACAGATGGTCAAGGTCTGCAGCAGGAACTTCCTTCTATGGGGACTTTGCTTCTACTGTCCACATTGTCTCCCTTCGCTCTGATTATTGCTGGCTGTAAATCTTTTCACTAAGTATTGCCAGTCACTAAACCATCATAGATATCTTAAGTGGTCTGCATTCAGATCCAAATTCGGTATAGCCTAGACACAATATTTTGGAAGAATTACAGAATTTTAGAGCTGGAAGGTACCACTGAGATCATTCAGTTCAACCCTCCCATTATTTGGGTGGAGAAAGTGAGGGTCCCCAAAATTATAAACGTGCTCAGAATCATTCTGTGCTCTCTGGCCACATAGCTACTGCTTTTGTCTCTTGCTGGAATGCTGCACATAAGACATTCCATAGTAGCAATGCTGGAGACCATAAAAGTGAATTGTATCAAACTGAGGATGAACCAAGGTGGCTTAGGAAAAGATATTCTACTTCTAAAACATATTTCAAATCTTCTTACAAGTGCCACTCTAGTCCAAGCAACTGTTAGTGCTCACCTGAACTTAAGAGCAACAGCCTCTTAACTGACATTTTTGCTTCTACTCCCTTCTTTCCCGCCTACCTCTAGAGTGACCCTGCAGCCAAATCTACCTTTTGTAACCATCAGTCCAACTCTTTCCTTCTCTCTATAAAGTTCTCCGGTAGTTTCCTTTTGCACTTAAAACGTAACACTCTATAACGTCCTGCATGATCTAATTCCCGTCAACCTTCGGCTATATGTTTTCTTATCTTCCGCTATTCTTCCTTTCGTACACTATCATCTTGATAGACTGGGCTATTCTTTGAATATTTCCTTCACAGTTCAGAGCCTTCACACTAGCTAATCCTTCTATCTGAATTGCTCTTCCTCTGATATTCAGAGCTGGTTCCTTGTCATTTAAATGTCACTCTGCAGGTGGACTTCCCTGACCATCCAAACTGAAGTAGCTACCAATCACTTAATTCTCTGCAGAGCACTAATCGCTACTTGATATTTTTTCTTTTAAATAATTTGTTTACATTTTTTTTCTTTTTTGGTAATCTGGTTTCCTCCATTTGAATGAAAGAGGGAGAACTAAGTCCTTAGGCCTTCTTCACCAATGTTTCCCAGCACCAAAACAGTTCCTGTGCTCAATTATCTCTGGAGTGAATAAATGATGTTTTGTTTTCATGCGCTAAAAACATTTTTAGTTGTTTTAACTGTGCCTTAGAAGACAGAGATCCTTTGCCCGCTCACCTCCCTAGCAGTTCTAGAAGAAATATAAAAATGTGGCTTCCCAACCATAATCTTATCAGTTTTTGTTGTTGTTTTTCGTTTGTTTGTTTTTTACAACTGTAAAGAGTTGCAGTGGAGCAATAAAGTCTTAATAAGAATCTTGAAAGCACCATCAGCTACCACAGGCACCTTGGCCTATTATGCTGCTAATTGTGGTCACTGTCCCCTAAATCTCCAGTCTTGTAAAGATTAAGGATAGTGATCAAAACAACAGCTTATGAGTAAGAGCACTGGGCTAAATATTTTGGAAGTCAATTTAAAATTCTCATTTAAGATTGAGGGGTTAAGATTAGAGATTTAATTTGAATAAACATGAAGATGTGACAAAGGAGACCTTTCTGAGGGGCCCCAGGGATCTCTGAGACCTAAATGACTCACTTGATTTGTTTGCTAGTTCACACCTGTTTTTCCCAACAGAATCTTTAGTCTTTCCTTCCAGAGATAGAGAGAGAGAGCCTTGCAACTTCTGTAGGAAAAAAACAGGAACTGTAAAATGGGAAAAGTTGGATGAACTATGTCCTTAAGAATGAAAATAGTCTACTTGGACCAGCTAGAAATAGTATAAAAAGGTATCCTCGCTGTGATGACTACTATGCAAACATTATGAGAACCTTAACTTTCTTATATGGGTACGCTCTGTCTATAGAGTGATTAACAATAAAAATTTAAAAATATATAAACTCATTTTTCAGGCAAGCCAGAAAAATTGGGAAACTGAAGAGATATTTTCCCCTCTTGCCTTAGAGAACAAGAATCCAAAGAAATGTTGTATGTAGCAGCTCTACAAAGAATTTAAAAAGTGTGAATCTTTGGAAGCGAAGCAGTTCAGAAGAGCCCTAGGAAGCTGTCCAAGGATTAAGGAGTGACCCTGGAGGTTTAGATAACCAGAGACCCATGAGTTTTTCCACAACAAGTATCTAGAGGAGGAATATTTAACTAAATTTTTTTGAACTTCTTAGTTTGAAAAATTGGAATGTGATTATGAAAATATCCTTTCTTATGAGTTTTTTTTTTTTTTTTTGGCAATGTTGCTTCTGTCATGGCCAACAGCCAGATTAAAAAAAAAAAAGCTTCAAATTATTTGAAGACTAGGTTCTCATAAAAAACTCAGTGTCATTTTGATTCCACAAGCCATAAAGAGTTGGCTCGTGAAATGCTATGGATTCTAAGTCATCTTAGGTCAGAGCCTTAGCTTGCATCTGTCCCTGAAAACACTCATAATGATGGTGAGAAAATTGTGGGCTTTTTCTGAAGAGCTTTAAGGAAAGGATAGGTAGACATCTGCTCATGATGCTTTAGGCATTCATATACTTAAAGGAGTTTGGACTCTCTCCACTATTTTAAAACCTGGAAAGAAAAAAAAAGTAGAAGGTAAGGAGATTCTTTAATAACATTATGGTGTTTTCTTTTTTCTAAACTGATATATAGGATATTACAATAAAATGGTTAGTAAAAAAAATCAATGAGTCAAAGTACATTTCCACTGAAAAAATTTTTATAACATTTCTAAAATATATTTGGTGAATACTCTTTTTTAAAAATTAAAAAAAAGAAAAAGGAAAAATTTAAATCATTTCTCTGATTAAAAAAATAAATAAAAATTTAAAAGATAAAAAGCCCTATAGCTATTTGATCTTTTTCATCGGTCCACAGTTCAGTGAGGTGTGTGTGTAGTGAAGAAGGCAATTATATAAATTGTGTTATCTGGCACCTACTGCCCTAAATGAAAATAGAGAAATAAACTTGGCAAAATTTTCCATTGAAAATTTACTCTTATTCCCAGTGCTCATGCCTTCTACTTCCTAAAACTCTCCCTGGTCGAGCATTTTAAAATATGTATTTTTCATTTGTTTTAGTCTCTTTCACCTCATCTGTATTCTGACCATGAGTCACTTCCGATGTTCATTTTCTCTATTACTGCTTCAGTGCAGATTGCCAGACTAAGTCCTCACACTCTGCTGACCATGTCAGATCAACCAAGCAAACCACACTCTGCTTTCTGTCAGATCAAGCTATCTAACCTCAGCCTAGCCCTCTTTGCTGCCCAACAATTCTTGTATGTTGCTTTGTTAGCTTCCACTCGATTTCCTCTGTGCCCATTCTAGCCTTTATGCTCACTTTCGCAAATCCAACTTACTTCCTTCACTTTCAGCAGACGACTTAGAAGACTTCTCTGCAGAGAAGCTTGAGCCTATTCTTTATTGGCCATCTCAAATTTTCTCTTCAGAAATCTTTCTATACCCTCATCTTTTCTTTCTCCATTTCTGTCTGTTTTCTAAGAATGTAGTAAGTATATGTCCTTTTCCTTTATCAAGATTCTCTTCTTGTCACCCACTATCTTCTTTGAGACCTATGGCATCAAATATATCTAGCCTCATCTCCACATAAGGTCTCTCTCTCTTTAAATCAACTCATCTCTCAAAAGTCTCTCATTGTAAACAAAGAACCCATATACCCTTCCATGACTCCACAAATGATATGCCTCTGTTAACACTTTATAAGAACAGCATATATCCATTGATTCCATTTCCTTATGAATATATTTCTTTATCTACTGTGATTTCTACTTTGTTCCTACTACACTATAGAAACTACTCCCCCATGGGCATTTTTTCCTACCTTAACCTCTTGGCAACGTTTATCCTACTGAAGGTCTTCAGGGATCCTAGTTTGTTTCTTCTTCTACTTGTCTCATGGTGCCTTTGAGGGCTCACCTGCCATGATGTTCTCTTTCTATCTGCATATAGAAGTTCATCGATTTCTGATGTTCCCTTCTCTCATCATCCTGTACATCCTACTGAACACACTCCTGCCAAATCTTCAAATTCTGTATTTCTTACTTTGTGTTCCTATGGCTTGAGCTCCAATCTCTTTCCTCAGATCAGACCCCTATTGCCTAGTTGACTGTACCACCTACAAGTCTGGCCTGCATGTCCAACTCAATTGTGTCTCTAAATCAAATTTATTATTTTCTTCTCCAAAATCTCCTTCCAACTTTCTCACTTTTGATAATGGCATTTGCCATTCCAGAAGCCTAGGTACTCATTTAGCATCTGGCAAATATCTACTGTATGCTTACAATACGTAAGTCAACAGTTGTCAGCACGGGGGATGCAGGAGTGAATAAAGTGAATGAGGCTCCTAACCTCATGGAATTTACATTCTAGACTGGAAACACAGAAAACAAACAAATAATTAAATAAGATAAATGTTGGTAGAGGTGAGTGCTATAAGGAAAATAAAATGTGATTGATAGACTACTGTGAGGGATGGACAACCACAGATGAAATGGTCAAGAAAACCTGTTTGAGGAGATGGCATCTGAGTTGAGACTAGAATAAGGAAAATGACCATCATGTAAATATTGAAGAAAGAGCTTCTCTAACAGTAGGATTGGTTGCTCCGTGAGAGCTCTGAATTTGTACATGTCTATTTTCTTTATTCCTACTTTAACTCATCACTCTAATTTGAATGGCTTAAGTCTTACAATGACCTTAATTTTCATCTCTCTTGTATCTGTTTCCTCCTGGTTAAACAAACGCTCATTACTTCTTGCTCCCCATCTAGTTCCTGTTCCAGTACATCCCTCACATCATTATGGAATTAAACTTCCTAAAGTGAAACTCTATAATATCATACTCATGCTCCAAAACGTCTAGTGAACACCCCCTCCCATTATTTATTTAACTAATATAAACTTGAGAGTGTAACATTCAAATCTGTTCATGGTGTAACCTCAAAATATCTTTTAATTCTTCTCTTCTATACTGCTAAGCACAATCCTACCCAAATTAGTGTTTAGAACATACCTTAAACATTCTTGCTTCCAAAGTTGCCCCTTATGTCTCCTCCACTTGGACTGGATGTCACCCCTTCTCACCCAATCAGGGCAGGTCGCAGCCCTCCCAGATCTCTTAACCCTATCTCAAATCATCTTTTCCTTAAAGACCCTTCCAATTTCTGTTTTTAACCTATAAATAATTTTATCCCTTTCTTACAGCATTTGTCATATTTTGACCTAGAATGTGGCTGAGTGCACGTCTATCTTCCCTCTTTACATCCCTTACTCTATCACAGATGTTTTAAGACCGTGACCACATGTTATTTATCTACTACTAGTTGGTATTGAATAGTGTTTGTTGAATGAATGAATGAATTTGTTAAACCTGAGTTTGATTACCTAACACTATTTCATGATACCCAAATGGGTTCCTTTTATCATTCCTCTTACTTGTTCTCAAGAGACTTAGATATAAAAAGTCAGAAGCAGAGAGGAAAGAGACAGTCCTTGTTTTGAAATAGTCAAGTTAGCTTCAATCTGGCAAAATTTGTAAAAGTTTATATCGAGGAACATTAAAAATGCTTATTTTTTAACGATGCATAATTTGTATAGAGTGATACAAATCACTCCGTGAAATGATGATTAATATCTGCACAGGATACATAAAACTGCTTAGCATTATTCAGTCCTTAAAAAAATACATTATCACAATCACAGAACTTCAGTACTTACCACGTTACTGCATGTTCTATATCGTATATTTCTTCCCTCACAGCTCCTAGGTGATAAAAAGAAAATAAAAACACCCCATTAGTACCTACAAAAGACTCTATATTTGAACTATTTTCTTGTGAAAAGAATTCTCTCTTAAGACTCATATAAGAGTCTCTCTTTTTTTTCTGAGTGTGTTTTTAGAGGAGTTACTATCAAATTGGGCAGAGTCTAAAAAGTTGTAAATTGATTTCTCCATGAGGGTTGAAACTAAGTATTCTTTTTGCTTTCAAAGTTGTCAAAAAAAGTACTTGTAGTTCTTATTTAACCAAATAAATACTAATGCAAGTTTTTCTGAAAGATATTAATATTAAATGAATCCTGTCTTAATTATTTCTGGTATAAAACTGAAGAGAGATTTCATGGAAAAAACTTAGTTCTTGAATATGATTAAAAGTGAGCTTAATATTCTACATATCTTATAAAATTACACATCTAAGGATTTAAAGTAATAATTCTTAAAGAATTATTTTTATTTTTAAAATACATGCTCATCACAGAGGGTTTAAAAAAGATTACCTAAAAGAAAAAAAAATCCCTCATAGTTGCCTCATCTAAAGACAATCACTTTTATTTTGATTTATTGATTTCCCTCCAGTGTGGAGGAAATCACATCATTTATACAATTTCGTAGTTTGTTTTTTTCCACTTAAATTTTCTGGAGGTATTTTCCCCACACTATTATACAATTTCAAAGACATCATTTTGAGAGCTACATAATATTTCATCAAGAATATTTCATCATAATATATCACCAAGAATGATATAATTCATATAATCGTTCTTCTATTACTTGTCATTTAAGTAATTTCCAATTTGGGGTTTGATAAATGAGAGTGTAATGAAAGATATCCATGCATATGATTTATCAAAATTTCTATGTCTTTAGGACAGATAAATTTCTAGAAGAATTACTGGACTAAAGGGAGTGAACTCTTATGAGCTCTTGATAAAAAGTGCCAAATTACATTCCATAAAGGTTGTACCATGGGAGTTTTCACTTTACTAAAGTCTTGTAAACAATAACAATTTTTGATTAAATATGTACTGATGACACTTAAAAGAACAGGAGTACTATACTTTCTTCAAAATAAGTCGCACTTTTAAAAAGGTAAATATATAATAAATTCTGAGAGAATAATTATACTATGGAATTCCAGGTACTTTTTAAAGTTTGTTGTATGTATTAATTTATCTTCTTAAGAACCCCAGGAGACAGAGTGCTGTCATTATACCCATTTTACAAATGAGAAAACTGAAGCTGAGGGAGGTTAAGTAACTTGCCAAAATCACACAACCATTAAGCAATAGAGCTGAGATTTGAACCTGGCCATCTGGCTTCAGCGCTCACACTCCTAAACATGATGCTTTATTGCCTCTTAATTCACTTGTTTGTTCAACAAATATCCATTGTACTCCTATTATGTACTAGGCAATGCATTTACCTCTGGGAATACAAAGAAGAATGAATATGGCTTGGTTTTCACTACTGAGAAAATCGCTCATAGATATAATTCGGTGTAAGAAATGCTAGATAGTATTTGTGTTAGGTCTTGGGAATGTTCTTTAAAAAATGTCATCTGAAAGTACAATTACACAAAGGCTATTTTGAAGAGATCGAAAGGTCTCAGGCTTCAACACTTGACCATAACCAGACTGACTATACTAACAGTAAGAAAGGACTGGCCAGGCATTAGAATCATAGAAAAGAGAAAAATGACAGAGATACATGGCTGTCAGTGCCAGCCCAGTAATGTCCCAGGTAAAGGCCCAATGAACTTCAAGTCCTCCAGGTCCCACTGGTAGGGCTGTTGCTATCACGATGTAGATGCCTTATGCTAACCTAGCTGATGCCAATGAAAATTCGGCTCATCCCAAGGATATCCCTGTTTATAATGCCACGTTGACCAAACAACTTGTTAAGGGTGATCTGTTTTCTCATAACTGTTAAGAGGCAGAGTGTGCTGGTCATGCTGATGAGGGAATTCTGGTCCATGTGATAGACAGTTCTATTTTTAGTTGTAAGTTAATAAACCGGCATTCTAGTTTGAAACATTCATCTCATGAGCCAAATCATTGTGAGTCTTCCTCCAAGACAAGAATCTGTTCTTGGTGTGATTGCTGAAAAATATCAGGTTTCTGAGTCTAAAAAGATGAGAGGCTCCAGTTGATGGTACATTTACAAGGTAATGAGTTACACAACCCAGAGGCTTTTGGTGGTATGCCATTTAGACATCAATGTTGCCAGAATGTGATATGTCTTTCAAATTTGAAATTACAAGTGTATATGTAACATAGTGTAGTGGTTAAAAGTATCTACTTTGAAACCAGAATCCTCTTTCTGGAATCCTGGCTTTATTCCTCAGTTTTTATGTGTCAGCTTTGCCATCTGTAAAATGGGACACTATTATTTATCTTCTGGGTTTGTGACAGAGATTAACTGAGTTAAAATTTATGAAGCACTTCCAACAGTGCCTAGAGCATAGTAAGCACTGTATAGATATTTGATAAATTAAGTGAATAATAGATGTAAAAATATAATAGATATATAAAAGGTTAGGAATATGTGGAGGAAATTCTCAAGCAGTTTTGTTGGGTTGGGGTTTGGGGTTTATATGGGGGAATTGCAGGAGATAGGATAAATACCTTCTAAATTTGAATTTGGCAGTAGGCCAAGGGAACCCACTGAAGGTTTTAAAACAAGCTATAATGATGACTTCTTGATTTAAAAAAGTGAACTATGGTGTTAATCATTAAGACCTTAAAACCCTCTGTTTTTCATCTCCTTTTATTTTCTTTTCCTAACCATATCTCCCTAAAAGGAATGATGGAAACAACTGTGAATTAGGAGTTTGAAGATCTGTCTGGGTCACAGGCTTTGCTCTTCTCTCTGCGCAAGCTTCTTGTCCAATCAGGGTCTTAGCTTTTTCATCTGCCAAGTGAATATCAGAAGGGCAGTGCAGAAAGTTTTGATCACCAACTGAGATAATTTATAAAAGTTCTGTTCGCATGCCAAGGGGTTATTATAGAGATATTATTTACTAAAAACAAAAGAACTCCCCAAACCAAAAAAGCAGAAATATACCTGCATCAATAATTTAAATGAACCTTTCCCAGATATTTTAAATTATAAATACCTACACGTTTTAAAAGCATCTTTGATAATAGTAGATACAAGCCTATAATGTAAAAGATTGATTTAATTGCTTCGTATTAAGCAAAAACAGAACAAAACTGAAAAACGAGCAAAGATAAATGCTGCAATTTCCAAAGAATGTCCTGTAATTGTCTAACATCTAATATTAATTTGCAAATAATTTAATTCTGCCCCGAATTAAGTCTTTCATTTTACTATATTGTATTACTTTTTTAGTAAGAGCTTATTTAGTGTAATTGACTGAAATATAATGCTTGAGTTTGAAAAGATCCTCATTATTAAAGACATTAAAAATTGTGGATAAAAATAGTAATACTAGCCTGTCCTGTGTATTGAGCATCTGCTATAGGTGTCTGGCCCAGTGTTAAGTTTTTGTGTGCGTTACTGATAACCTTTCAACAATTCTGCAGTTTTATTATTCCCACTAAATAGATGAGAAAACTGAGGCTAAGAAAGATTAGGAGGCATAATGTCATATACACAGAAAAAAAGAGAACTGGGAATTGCAACCCAGGTTTGTCTAACCCCGAAGCATATAAAACGGTAATAAAAATAAAGGAAGAAGATATGCTTAAGATGTGTAAAATACTAACATGAGATTAAATCTGGGAAGCTGAGCAGGGAGTTGGCCTGGGGTTAACTCTATTATTACTACATCAATATATCAACTGCTTCTCGATCCTGGTAAATCCACTTCTAGTAAGTAAAGGATACCTAGACACATTGTACTTTTGGAACATCTCCAGGAGAACCGTGCTCGTCAGTAAAATGTAATGTGAAAGAACTTGAGTGCAGAGAAGTTTATATTTTTTCAAAGTTCACATTCATTAAACCTGAGTATAAATTTTACTGAAGTAATGAAGAGACAATTCCACTGCAAGGATTTTAATACTTGCCAAGTGTGAATTTCTTCATCCAATGCATTTATCTGGGCACAAAAGCCTCATCTGAGAATTAAGCAGTAAAATATATTTTCTTTTCCTTTTTTTTTTTAATTGTTAATATAAAACAGCTGAATGGCTTCCTTCACATTTAAACAAAATAAAATTTGCCTCTGGGAATGAAAACAAACATTAGAAATTTTAGTCCAAAATGATTTCTGAGGAAAGTTACAGACCAGTGATAACAGAGGGTTTAAGTCAATGCATCCTCCAATGCAAACTCTAAACTAGTTGCGGGATTGTGTTTAGAGTTAAATATTGTACCAATTAAGGACTCTGAGACTGGATCAAGTATGAAGGAACAAAATATAAATAAAAACATATTCCAAACCAAATTTGGACAGAGTTCCTTATTTATTTCAGCGCTTTGTTCCTAGCCACTTATTAATTTTGACTAATTCCTTCTCTCAAAAATGGAAATCACCTCAATCACAAGGTATTATTTGAATTAGTCAGACTTTAATTCACTTATGATGAGATTATGATAGGCTTGAGGCATACTTTATCGATCTATCATTAACACATAATAAGCCATCCAAACTCTTTCAGTACCTAAAATCCTGATGTTATCTTAGTTTCAGTGATCATAATTTAACAGAGAAGAGATGAATTACCATGGAAAATTAAAAGCTCTCTTTCCAGGCTTTAGCAATTTGTTGGCTTTGTTCCTTCCCTGCTTATATAAATTAAGCCTTTAAAAGAGAAAGACGTATTTATCTTTCATTAGGAATAAAAAAAATCTGGAAAACTACATCAGTTTTTACCTTAAAATTCTTATCTCTAGACTAAGCAAATATTTTTCTGATGACATAACTAGACTCATCCTTGGTGTCAGTGAACAGTTTTAAGAAAATCTGGTAACCGTGTATTTAAAACTCCACAGTTCTTAACGACAACTGCGCTTGTATCGGGTTCATGAAGCTTTGCCTTTGATTTCCAAGAAGCAGACTGTAACTAAGTAAGAACAGGTTTCTGTATTTCTCTGAATACCTCCTACCTTTCAAATATGGACTCATGGGCAAAGAATTTTAAAATAGGACAGTCCTTCTGCACATATCTCTCTCTTTCAGTCATCCAAAATGAAACTATGAGCTCTTTACAAGAGAACAGACAGAAAACCATGTCAGCAATTTAAGCCAGAAGGACCCTGGGTCCTTTAGCCTGTGGGTCCTAATGACCATGCATTAGACAAGACAAGCAGATTTATAGCCATAGCCAGGATTTCACGTAGGACTGGAGCACTGTTTTCCTCCCTCTTGTTCTCACTTAACGTGAACAACAATAGGACTCACTGGAGCTACCTAGCAGGAGGATGTTCCACAGGAGGCAAGTAAAGCATTTCTGGGCCATTTTACAAAGACCTCAAGAGGAACAGCAAATTCTGAAAACATCTGAGAGAACCAAGTGCAAATGCATTGTGGGGCTGCTTTTCATTTTCACAGACACGTTATTGTGAGACGTTCATTCAGGAACCAACACTTGATACCAATCAACTTTGCCATCAGAAAGGAAGTTACATGAACCACCGGACCTTGTGTGTAAAGCTATCTGAGATGCTCACTGTACTCATCCATGGGACAAACTGGATGCTGAAAACCTAGGAGCAAGAACTGGAGTCCATGCATAACAGATGGTTAGTGGTGGCCTTGCCTTGCATATGGGGAAGAAAAAGGAGTTAAGTAATATGCCATCTCTGTGAGTTTCATAAGTCCATGTCCTCATCTTTCTCTTAGCTCTCTGTTTTACTCTTGTGCTTAAGTCATTTACTCTATGTTTAATATAGGTACTATTTAATTCTAATTTAGCATGTCTTTCACAAGAATCATATGAGCTTTGTTCATGTGGAAGCTTTATTTGTGTGGTGCTTGGTCCCAACAAGAGGAATCAATTTAGCACTGTCCCTTCTTCAAAAAGCATCCACATAGAAACAAAGGGTAGAATCGTAGTTACCAGGGGCTGGGAGGTGAGGGAATTGGCGAGATGTTTAAGGGTACAAACTTTCAACTATTACATAAATAAGTCCTGGAGATCTAATGCACAGCATAAGATTATAGACAACAAATACTGTATTATAAATTTCCAAGTTGCTAAGAAACTAGATCTTAATTGTTCCCACCACAAAAAAAAGAGAGAATTACGTGAGTGATAGAGGCATTCGTTAATATTGAAATGGCAATCATACTGCAATATATAAATGTGTAGTGCCAGGTGGGTACTAGACTAATAGTGGGGATCACCTCATAAATTATATGTCTAACCACTGTGCTATACAACTGAAATTAATATAAAATAACATTGGATCTCATGTGTAATTGAAAAAAAAGTATCAAATCAGTAAGTTTTCCACCTTAAACTTACAGTATATGTAAATTATATCTCAGTAAAAAGTATCTCCAGCTAACCATGCTTATTTTGTATTTTCATTAGATACTATATCTCTGCATAATTGGAAATATTTTAGTATATACCCCTACTGAGTACTTTATTAACATTAACAGATTTAAAGTATTTTTAACCAACATTTAATAAGTGTATATTTACTCTGGAGAATGACTTTGTATCTCGCTTTCTCCTCCCTTCCCCTAACACAGCCATGTGTTCCCACACAACCACCTATCTCAAATAACAAAAAAAAAAAATGCTTACAAGACTTTCCATAACAGTCAATGTCTAATCCAGTAACGCTTGCCTATAAAAAAAAAAAAAAAAAAACCACCTGATCTTAAACATTAAAAGATGTCTTGCCCTTCTTCATGGCTTCACAGTTTTTTCCTATTTGAGGTTAAATCTCCATTAGATAAAGTCACCAAAATTCTAGGAATATTGCATCCATCTAGGAATACATACAAATACCACTGGAAAAGTATCTTTGATACAAGAAGGAGACAGAGGTCTTGGTGCTATGGGACCTTCAAATGCATACATTAAAAACAAAACAAAAACAAAAAACCAAAACCGACCAAACAAAAAACACCTCCTCCCTTAAGCATTTAGTTGAAAGGTCCCTGAATCTCAAGTAGGATGCCCATTCGTTTCACACAGCCTCTTCTGCATATGATGCATCATGTGGCTCAAACAGATTAGTGCTAAGGGAGAGATTTATTTTTTTCTGGGTAGATAGATATACAAGCCAAACTATTATGACAACTTGATAAATGTAGCTTTTGAAAATGCTTTCTGTTGTAATAATACAACAAACAACAAGGAGGCATGCTGCCAGGCGTCATCCATCAGTAGGTGAGCTGCCTGGGAACAGATACAGCCCTGTTGTCACACTAGTTCTTCTCAATCTGCCAGAGGCTGTAACGTGGCCTAAGGAGCAACCCTCCACCCCTCCAAAAAAAAGTTGGCCTTAAAACTGCACTTTCAAAGTAATTTTAAACAGAATAGGAGGTAGCAGAGGCCAACATTAAAAAAACGGTGCCATAAGGAGGCCTTGACTTAAAAGTATGTTTTTGACACAGGTAACATATTTTTGTAACCTCAGTTTTATAATTCAACACCTCTGCTCTATACTAATCTCTCATTATAAAAACATTCTGAATGTCGTGCCAGCTTGGAGACCCTGATTTATGTACACACAGAGAGTTACTAGAACTCAATATGAAGACCAAATTCAATATAAGTAGAAATGATATAGATTTAGGGAAAACATTCTAAGATGACATCCTCTCTGGTTTTTTGATCTTCTCTTGACCACAGGTAAGAAAAGAAAGCTTCTCTGTACTTTTAAAAATTCTGTAGTATCAGCTAAGAGGCTACAGAGCTGTTAAATTAAAATTTAAACTCGTGAATATACTGTAGATTAAATTTTGGAGTTTGTCCCGTGCATTTCAAATTGTTTTATTTGCTATCATGAGTGTTTGGTATGTTCTAAATTACAAATAGAAAACTCACTGCCAATTGTTTTTTTTCCCCAAACAAGTATGATTTTATGTACCTCTGCCTGTTTTTTAAAGACAGGCATGCTACAACAAAGCATTAAGTTCTTACGAATACGGGCTGGGGTTATAAAAATGAGAAATATGCTCATGGAATTGAAAAAGAAAAAAGCAAGAACAATGACATTGTAAACCATCACGATCATGCCCAACTTGTAATGAAGCCAGAATCTGTGCCAAGCACACCGCTGAGATGATCCAATGAGTCAGTGTACAGTACACAGTCTGAAAGTGAAAACGGCCTCTGTGCGGGGCTTCTGGTGAACTAGTTTTTGTACAATGCTTTCTGATCGACAGCCACTTAACACACTTAGTGAGCATCCAATCTGAACCAGTACTAAGCAAAGCATTGTGAAAGATAAAAAATGATGACTTCCCTAACACCTATCGATGTCAAAATTTAGTTGAAAAAAATCCATGTGAGTCCAAAAAGAACATACAACAGCATAACACATGGTAGACAACTAATGGGAATGGTCTAGATACTAAATATAGAAGGAACTGGACAAAGGGATGGGTTGATGAGAGAGAAGTAACCTATGAAGACAATATCTTAGGTGGAATGTCCTATATGGGCAATGGGGAATTCAAGAAACAGCCTTCCCTCCCTTCTCCTGATTCTTAAAGTACTATAGTAGGTTCTTGGCCTTAACAGTCATTTAAATCCATTTGCCCAACATTGACTGGGTATCTACTATGTTCAAGGCAGGAGGATATAAAGAAAAGCAAGATAAAACCTGGGCCAGAGTGCTGATATTCTATGATATTCTAATGGGGGTCAGTGTCATATAAATAATTACGAGTGTCATATAAATAATACAAGCCAAACTAGTGATTAAAAGTAGTGTGAACAAAATGCCATACAAATATAGCAAAGTGAGACTAAGGGCCACTGCTGGAAGTAACTTTAAATAATGGTTAGGATTTTGACAGGTGGATGTGGGCAGCGAGAGACATTGTAGGTAGAGGGTTCATCAGGAGAAGAGTGGGCAAGAGGCCAACATTTTAATGGACTAAGACACAGTCCTGTAGCTGCCTAGGACTCTTTTCGCTTTTAGAAAACTTTTTTTTCTTTTTTGTAAAGTTTATTTCACTCGGCATAAAGTGTGTGAATACAAAAAGGATGAGTTTTAAAATTCAGTTTGGGCCAAACTGTATAGATGCATCTTCATCACCCTTCTCATGCCATTTAATGTGCACAGCTATGTTTTCTTTTTAAATATTATTTTATTTTTCAATTGCAGAGCATTACCTGATTAACTCTACAAATGGCACACCCAAAGTGTGGAGTTTCAGGAGGCACCAGAGCCCTGCTGGGGCAAATCCTGCTCTCTGGGGACAGCCCCAGCACAGCAGTTCAAAAGCTGTGGTCATGGCCAGTCTTCACAGCCAGTCAGCCTGAGGGGCAACCCCTCCCGCTGATGTGCCAACAGTAATTTAGGCTCAACTACAACAGGAGGGCACACACAACCCACACAAGGGACACTCCTGGAGCACACAGCACCACTGAGACTGTGCCACTGGGCCCCACAGGACACCTACCATATAAGGCTACCCTGCCAAGACTGGGTAGGTACTAGAAAACATATTTTTGTTTCTTTATTTGCTTTTCTCTCCTGCAGTCTGTGTGTTTGATTTCTGAGACCTAGTGCCTAGCAAAGTGTCTGGTGTACTGTTAGCATGCCACACGCATTTACTGAAAAAAGAAGGAAGGAAAGAAGGAAGAGAGGAAGGAAAGAAGGGAGGGAAAGAGGGAAGGGTCAAAGGAGGAAGGAAAGAGTAGAACAGAAGGAAATGCTATAAGAATAAATTTCAGGCCACAAAGAATTGTTGGACTCATATTTGCTCTAATTTTTGAACCCTGAAACTGGATTAAAATTTTTCTATAATAAACCAAAGATGAAAAGTTTAAAATGAAACTAAATAGCTACCAAAGAAAGAAACTTTGGCTCTTTTCTGTGAACATGTTTATTTTCACATATTTACTTAAAATTGTATTTGTCACTGCAATACATTTAGTCCCTCGGAAAGATGGCGAGTAGTGGAGGCCAGGGGGATTGCTGACTTTGGCTTGAGACCCACTAGCAGGAAGGACATGCACTTTATAATACATGTACACATACCAAAAGGTTTGCAAATGATCTTACATTTTGCTCAGTAGCCAAAAGAGGCAAAGAATGAGAATAAAAACAAATGTGTTTTAGCAATATCAAGTCCAACTTTTCCATCTTCCCCATGAGGAAAATGTATATTATAAAACTCTAGGACTCTCACAACCTCACCCCATACAACCCTGGAGCTGGGAATTTATGAATTATTTTGGCTAGAGACAAAAGTTCTTCAATTCGCCCATATCATCCAGATGTCCGTTGCAAAATGGGAGCCTGGAGAATCTCATTTTTCTTGAAAATCATTCGTATTTAAAGAAAATTTGCTCTTCTTCCTATTTAGCAGCAGTGTGGGTTTTGATTGCATATGTGGAGGAGAAAGGCTCTCTCTTTTTCAGCTTTAGAGCTGAAGGGCACCTTAGACATTCGTTCAATATAAATATTTATTGAACACCTATTCTGTTCCAGGCATTGTCTGCTTGACGTCACAGATGAGCAAGCTAAATCCCAGAGAAACTACAACCCGGTCTAATGTCACATAGCTAGAAAATAAAGAGGCCAAGATTCAAAATTAGTACTTTGATAAAAAAATAAAAGGGATCATCCACAAAATAGGATAAAGGTTCTCTCAGAGGCAATGAAACAGAGTTATGAGAGCTGAGTTTCTAAACATGTGACTCTCTCCCTGTAGAAAAGGATCTCTAACTTGACCTATCTCAAAGGACCTCTAATGTGTCCTATCTCAAAGCCCAGAGGTAGGGACTGGTTCTGCAGTTATTTGAGGATGTCATAGGGAGTTATGGGCTTCAACTGAGGATCACACTATTCTTTGTGCCTCTAGATAAAGCAGCCATCCCCTAATGTATGCAATTTTGGTATCCTCCTTTTCTTGTTCTTAGTATCTGTTGTCCCTTAAAAATAAACAGGTTTGTGGGCTCCACTGAAAACCAGTTAAATTAGAATCTCTGGGGGTGGAGCCTTGATGTCAATAATTTATTAAAAGCTCCCCAGATAATGTTAATGTCTATCCCTCATTAGAACTGCTGCTCTATTGGAGGAGATAATAGTGAAATGATGAGGTTTGTCTCCAGTTCTGTGGAGATTTAGAGGTTGGGATAAAGAAGAAAAGAAGAAATTTTTAATTTCAACCTCTTTTTTTTCCTCCTCCCTCCTCTCTTCTTCCCTCCCCCTAGCTTCCTGTCACATACCACCACCCACCTCACAATATCATCCATCCCAGTGGTTGAAACGAAACAAAAAAGTTAGGGTTAAACTCCCCTCTTCTTATACAAATTGGGCCCAAACAGAGGAAATAACAGAATGCAAGTACGATCAGGAAGCTATTCTTTTTTTAGGTGGAGAAGGGTAATGATAGATGCTGAATTGAATGTGTAAAGTTAAACTCCACTCTGTAGATAAGAAATTTAATGAATGTGAGGAGAGGTGGATATCAAAGAATTTGCATAAACCACCCCAGTCATTAGGCATTGACTCAGTCATTCAGTAATAACTTGGAGGCTTAAAAGATCACATTTACAGGCTTAATAATAGAAAAAAAAATTCCAAAAATCCATTCGCCACTGTGGGCAAGGCTGATCTTGACTAATACTAGACGACTGGATAACTACTAATAAAAGTTATTTCCTTGGCTCACAGTAGTGCAGAGGCAATCACCACATTGATGTCCTGACATGCTGGGGTCCATCACTTTCCTTCCACACTGCAGACTGGATCACTTCATAGAATCGTGAGTGAGAAATTTAAACATAAAGACAATTTTTTTTTTTTAATCAGAAAATTCCTTCTTTTCTTCTTTATCCTAACTTCTAAATCTCCACAGAACTGGAGACAAACCTCATCATTTCACTATTTTCTTTTCCAATAGAACAGCAGTTCTAATGCTGGATATACATTAAAATTATTTGGAGAACTTTTAAAAAATTATTGACAGCAAGGTTCCACCTTCAGAGATTCTATTTTAACTGCTTTTCAGTGGGGCTCACATATTGGTATTGTTTATTTTTTAAAGCTCTCCAGATGATTCTAAAATACAGCTAGGAAAAAGAACCACTGTTACAGAATATTATCTATTTACAGAACCGGGGGAAATAATCTTAGTTCTTAAAATGTCTTGCAACTATAATCAGTAGAAACTCAATATAATCAATAGAAACTTAATAATTTGGTAAATTCTCAAGAGCAGGAGCTTGTCCTCTGGGTTTTTTATCCTTAATTATACTTAGCAACCTGCCTAATACATGTTTAATAAATATTTATTAAATGAATGAATAAAAATTGAGGAGATTCAATCTTGGAAGATTTTGTTTCTAAGAATTTATCTATTTTTTATAGGTTATGCAATTTGTTGGCATACAATTGTTATAATAGTTTTTTATGATCCTTCTAATTTCTGAAATGTCCACTGTAATGTCTCCTCCTACAGTTCTGATTTTATTTATTTGTATCTTTTTTTCCAGTATAGCCAAGCATCTGTTATTTTTTCCAAAAAACCCAGCTCTTAGTTTATTTTATTTAAAAAATTTATCTAATCTCTATTTGATTTATTTCTACCCTAATCTTTATTATTTCCTTCCTTCTGCTAACTGTAGGCTTAGTTTGTTTTTCTTTTTCTAGTTCAGACCAGTAACAAATAAGAAAATTGAAGCAATAAGCAAAAACTTCCCAACAAAGAAAGGCCACGACCTAATGGCTTCACCGATGAATCCTACTAAACATTCAAAAAACAATATCAATCCTTAAACTTTTTTTAAAAATGAGGAAACACTTGTAAACTACTTTTATGGGGATGGTATCATTCTGCTACTATAGACAAAGATACCAGAAGAAAATAAAATTATAGATCAATATCCCTAATAAACACAGATGCAGAAATATTCAATAAAATCTTAGCAAACTGAATTCAATGGACTATACAGCATGACAAAGTAGGATTTATTCCTGGGATGCAAGAATGATACAACATATGCAAATCAGTCAATATGATACACATTAGTAAAATGAAAAATAAACACATGATCTCAGAAAAAGCATTTGAAAAAAATTCAACAACCATTTATGATTGAAAAAAACCTTTTAAGAAAATAGGTATAAAAGGAACTTACCTCAACACATTAAAAGCCCGATATGAAAAGCCCACAGCTAACATCAAAATCAACAAGAACATTCCATTGTATGTATGTACCACAATTACTCGGCTATAAGAAAAGATGAAATACTGCCATTTGTGGCAACGTAGATGGATCTTGAGAATATCATGCTAAGTGAAATAAGTCGGATGGAAAAAGTTGAGAGCCATATGATTTCACTCCTATGTGAGATATAAAACTGAAAGCAACAAACAAACAAACAAGACAAACAAACAAAAACTCATAGATGCAGACAACAGTATGGTGGTTACCAAAGGGAAAGGAGGTGGGGAGGTTTAAAAAAGTAAAGGGAATCAAATATATTGTGATGGAACAAGATTTGACTTTGGGTGGTGAACACATAATGCAATATACAGATGATGTATTATCGAATCGCACACTTGAAACCATATATATTATTATTAACCAATCTCATCCCAATAAATTTAAAAAAA